>NC_048304.1:11670861-12040879 GCF_013100865.1 Trachemys scripta elegans | reverse complement strand
TATAAATCCTTGTGTGTGACTATGTGTGTATATATATATGTATATATACACACAGTCACACACAAGGATTTATAAAATTATGAATTTTCAGCAGTTCGGTGCAGATATGAAATTTAATAACTTAGTAAATGCCAGTGCCACTTATGGGGCATACCGTGCACAGAGAGAACTGTGGGGGAGACACGGGGGGCGGAGGGGAGGAACATCCAGAGCTATTTGCTCTGCAGCATCATGGAAACAAAATTAACAAAGCTGTGAGATGGCAGCAATAACATCTAAAGCCAATCGTACCACTAATAGAGATGTGCAAGTAACTGATATTTGGTTCACTAGCTGAACTGAAAAATAATTGTAAAAAAATCATTTTGGGTTGAACAAAAGGATTTGTTTCAATTTTTTAAAAATAAAATTGAAGTAAAATTTGATATGAAAAATTGGTTTCAGAATGGTTTTTGTTTTTTCACCCCCAACGGCTTGGTGAATTGACCAGGAAGTGCTGTTATCTGCATTGTACAGATGAGACCTGAGAGAGGTGAGGTGGTTTGCCAAGCTCACAGAGGAAGTCTGTGGTGGACCAGGGATGTGAACCTGCATCTTTTAAGTCCCAGGCTGGTGTTTGAACTGTGGGCCCTCCTTTCTCCCCACTGTGACACTGCTGAAATCAGGAGTAAACCCACTGGTGTTAATGGAGTTACACCAGCCTGATAGGAGAGTTGGATCTATTTTCTCTCATTCCTATTGGAGCGGCAAGTCACTTTAACCCAACAAAAAACAACCTTTTTTTTAGAGCAACAACTTGTTTTGTAACTTTGTGGGTAGAGAAGCAGAGCTATAATTCAGATGTAATACAGTCTGCCTGACTTGTGTGGTGAAACTGTTCAGCTAGTGCCTGTCCTCTAACTGCTTCTGCAGTCCCCAGAGGAAGGTTCTCCTCCTTTTTCACTAATCAGCTCTGACATGCAGTTGGCAGTCTAATCTCTGTGAATCACTTTGGTGGTGTTCTAAACCGGTCTCATCCCATGCAGGAAAAAACAGATGTGGGACTTGACTTGCCACTGCCTTGAGCATTGTGTTGTCACTTAGAGCTGGATAAAGGGGATGTAAAATGTCCCAGTTCTAATTGGGGTGGAGGGAAGGAGGTATTGGCAGCTCACTCTCATAGAATCATAGAATATCAGGGTTGGAAGGGACCTCAGGAGGTCATCTAGTCCAACCCCCTGCTCAAAGCAGGACCAATTCCCAACTAAATCATCCCAGCCAGGGCCTTGTCAAGACAGGCCTTAAAAACCTCTAAGGAAGGAGATTCCACCACCTCCCTAGGTAACGCATTCCAGTGCTTCACCACCCTCCTAGTGAAATAGTGTTTCCTAATATCCAACCTGGACCTCCCCCACTGCAACTTGAAACCATTGCTCCTTGTTCTGTCATCTGCCACCACTGAGAACAGCCGAGCTCCATCCTCTTTGGAACCCCCCCTCAGGTAGTTGAAAGCAGCTATCAAATCCCCCCTCATTCTTCTCTTCTGGAGACTAAACAATCCCAGTTCCCTCAGCCTCTCCTCATAAGTCATGTGCTCCAGACCCCTAATCATTTTTGTTGCCCTCCGCTGGACTCTTTCCAATTTTTCCACATCCTTCTTGTAGTGTGGGGCCCAAAACTGGACACAGTACTCCAGATGAGGCCTCACCAATGTCGAATAAAGGGGAACAATCACGTTCCTCGATCTGCTGGCAATGCCCCTACTTGTATAGCCCAAAATACCGTTAGCCTTCTTGGCAACAAGGGCACACCGTTGACTCATATCCAGCTTCTCGTCCACTGTGACCCCTAGGTCCTCTGCACAGGTGTAAATGATTACACAAGGAGTAAAGCAGCAATGAATCACGCCACAAGGGTCTGAATCAGATCTGACTTACACTAATGTAAATCAGGAGCCACTGGTGTCAAATGGGTATAAAATTAGTTTCAGATCAGAATTTGGCCCCATGGCAGGAAGCAGGAGTAAGTTGAAGATGGCGTGGGGGTTAGATTTAGTTTTCCACCAATTCACAAATTCTGCAAAATTTCCTTTCTTTGGCTCAGATTCCGCTCATGCAAACTTAAGCAGGGTCTGAATGAGCTCTCCCCTGACATCTAGTGGGGGAAAAGACTTCAGGAACAGACCATGTTTGCACAGACATGCCTACTTTGCTTAGGTTTGCAGCATGATTGAGCAGGTTGCTAAAATGATCACTTTTGGCTGGTTGTGTGTTACAAACCACTCTAGTATTTGGTGCAGGGGTGATGAAGTGTTGTTATCCTTATTGTATGAGTAAAGGGCAGCAGAACTGTAGTGCTCTAATTGAGGGAATCCCCCAAACTGAACCTTACTTAGAATCATAGAATATCAGGGTTGGAAGGGACCTCAGGAGGTCATCTAGTCCAACCCCCTGCTCAAAGCAGGACCAATCCCCAACTAAATCATCCCAGAAAGGGCTTTGTCAAGCCTGACCTTAAAAACCTCTAAGGAAGGATATTCCTCCACCTCCCCAGGGAACCCATTCCAGTGCTTCACCACTGAAGCAAGGGATAGAGAAGCCAAATCCCAGTGACTGAGTGGGTGTGGTACTCCTACTCTGTGGTGTGGCCTCTGCCCAAAGAGTCCTAGGCACTATTTGACCTTCTTTCCAGTGTTTAAAGCCAGAGCTAACTGAGTCTGGTTTTGTTCAGTGATTGCTAGAGCTGAATCGCTGACAAGCAAGTCTAGGGGTTATGCCTTACACCTGGTGTTGAGACAGTGATGAAAGGAAAGATCATGGAGGTTGTGCTGGCAGTGAGGTTCCGTGCCACCCAGTGAAATCACTCAGAGATGAAATCACTAAAAACCTGGGTTAAGTAGTGGAGCTTCAGAACATGGCATCACAGAAGCGGCAGCACAAGACCAGTAGCAGAGATGCACAGCGATCCCAGAGACATTGCTCAATGCCTCCTCCTCCCTGGGATGGGAGGTGAACTCCTAAGAATGCACCTCTGAACTCTGGGTCTTCACTAACCAAGGACAGCCAACTATGAGGAGTGGGGTGCAGTGGAGGGAGAGGGGAGTAATGTGTTTAAGGTACATTCTTTGATCAGACATTCCCTCTGCTAGGTGGGAAACTGAGGCAAAGGACACTGCCCATTTGCTTTCATAAATGGGAAAAGGAACCAAGCGTTAGTTTGGGGAAAGTTCTCTTTTGTTATATGCAAACCCGATGCTTAGAGGGGAAATATTGCCTCTTCGAGGCACCCAGGGTGGTGGTGACGTTTTCCCCAGATTACTGAGTGGGAGATCAAACTGTTTCTGTTTTGTATTATAAGAGGAACCCTATATATTGAACTTGGCCCTTCTTGCTGCCAACTCCACCTGACAGAAGGATTACATCAGTAAATAAGCAGAAACTGGCCCTGTGTGTGTATTTTGTGAATGTGGCTTTGTCCTCATTCAAGAATGGTCTTGATTCAGCTGCTGCACTGTAGGGGTTTGCACCAAATGCAGTGTTTTATGCCTATTTGTTATCAGGGTAAATCTCAACTAATCCAGTTGATGTAAATGCTTGCTTGGCCTTGTCTGTGCTTAGGGGACAGCATCCAGGTGGCTACATAAGTTGCGGGCCAGTAACTACAGATCTGTTGCTACTCTGGAGAGAAGACGAGACCTGCTTGGGAACATTCTGGTGAAGCACCAGGCAGGTGGTTTGCAAAGCTGTGAGTGGGAGGAGGTGTTGCTTTCTGCTTCTGCAGTATCGGACTTGCCTCTGGCTTCTTTCTGTAACCAGAGTGAAGTGAAGGCTTTTGTACATTCTGTTTTCTGCTTCCGTTGCTGTCTTATTGCTCCTTTTCATTGTATCACCTTTGTCCCAACCGTGACCAAAACCAAATGTATCAAACAATGATAATGCACACAGGACTTTAAGAAGCACAGGAGGGTGATCTCTGCCTATCCAAGGGGAATTTTAATTAGCATTTCCATTTGATATTTGTACTGATTATGTAAATGCCTGTCTGATTAATCATGCTGAGGTCTCTCTGTGCTAACAGTGAGCTTTGGTGATCTTGTGGGCAAAAGGGACAGACTTGGGGAAGCAAAAATAAATTTGTCTACCAGCAATATGTCCTCTATTTTTTTTTCCAGCCTTCTTTTAACAGAATGAAATAGGCTAAACTTTCCAGTGGTGCTGTTCTGTAGATGGAAATAATTTCACAAAGCAATAGAGAATGTGCTATTCCTTTCTAGGAGGAATAGATCTGATGGCATAATTGGGAGACAGGATTTGTAATGGGGAGGGAACAAACAGTCTAAGTCTGCAGAACCTGATCTTTAAATATTGGAATTTTTTGGTAGCCAGCTAAGATCTGGAAAATAATGGGACAAATCTTAACCATTTTCCACAGATGTGGTCAGCCCCAAATATAACAAACACCACATTTCTATTGTACAGGCTGCGGGCAGCAGGGAATCCTCCACATGACCATACAGAAGTCCCCAGTATCTCTGCTCCATAACAGGTGAATGCTAGTCGGCAAGGGGCATGACCGACGGATCTGTTCACAGTACAGATCCATTGTTTGTAATGCCCGCTGTGGATTGGGAGCAGTGGCCCACATCTGCTTCTCATCCCCATATTCAGCAGTAGCAGTTGGGGCCCCTCTGTACTCCCCTTCGATCTGGGAAGGCCTGCATTTCCCACAACTCCAGGTAAGTCTGGTGGGCAAACATACAGCCGCAGTAAACGTACCCGCGCTAGCTGTGTTCAAGCTAGCACACTAAAAACAGCAGTGTGGCCACAGCGGCTAGAACTAGCCAGCCAAGTACATACCTAGGATCTCAGATGGGATTGTGTTCATATGGCTAGCCCTAGCCCTGCCCAGGTCGCTGTGGCCCTGTTGCTACTTCTAGTGAGTTAGCTCAATCAGAGCTAGTGCATGTATGTCTACCAGAGCTTGGCAATTACACCTCCCAGCTGCTGTCTACACATAGCCTTTGTGTGTGTGTTTGTGTGGTAATTCCTATACTGAAGTGCTATAATTTTTTGATATCTCTTGCCTTAGTTTTCACCTACCACACTCGATACTTTTTTACTAATCCCTTGCACCCCTATAGCCAGTTTCTGCTTTATTTAACCCCTTAATTTCCCTGGAGTAATATCCTCCTGAGAGGGGGCACACCACAGGAGGGGGGGCCAGGAATCCTCAGTGTTCGTATTATAATTCTCCGTTAAAGTGGTACATTTCAAAAGCCGATATGGTCTGATCCTGCACTGCAGTTTCACAGTTGTTTGTGCTACCGACGGGATAGCTGTAAAACACAGGCATCTGGTATCCTTGACATGATTAATTCTCTTCTTCAACCCACCACTGAGATATAGAATTAAAAAATATTACCCGGATCTTGAGACCATGCAGAAGACATTTGTTTGCAAGCCCTAAATTATATATTTTCTAAATCTTTTGGCTGTGTCTGACAGTGCAGTAACTAAGGAGAGCAGCTACACGAGCAACTAGTGCAACTGTAGATCATTTTCTTAAGGCATCTGGCTATGCACACTGCGACTCAAATGAAGCATGTACAAGTATTGTGGTAGGTGAAGTGAATCCTCTCTCTAAGTATTAAGCCACCTGGGTGCCTTTGTGTTGGACAAAGCTATTGATTGTAAAGCCAAGGTGATACATCCTAGGTATGATTGTAAGCTCTTTGGGCTGGGATGATCTTTTTGTTCTTCGTAACGTACATAGGACAATGGGGGTCTTGGGCATGATGGTAATAAGTGTGATAAATATTACAGTTACTGTGCTGAGAATTCTGGGCCAGTTAATCTGGCAATATTAGACTCACTGAGGATCTAATCTGTCAGGATCCTGGTCTTGAACCCACACCCACTTCTGAGGAAGCAGCTATGGTTGTTGCATTGGATTACCATTGAATTCACAGACATGGGCGGGCTAGTTTCCAGGGTTCTGCAGCCTGCTCCTGACTGGCTGGTGACCCAATGTAAACTTCTGGTGTCTTTTCTGGCCTTGTCTGAGCAACAACAATGCTTGCTATTTGGAGCAGTCCTGGAACTGATCTAGAGACACATTGAAAGTCAGAGTTTCTTAGTGGAGCCTCCAGGATCTGTGGAATTTGACGGCACAATCCCTGCTAGTTCCAAGGGAAGGGCAAAGCCTGGGATTTCTGCTTCAGAGGCTTGTGATGTGGGTATTTCTATGGGAGAGTGTGGTCTAATCCAGACCTCTTTATTTCAAAATAAAAACATATGTTCGTGCAGAAAAAGATCAGGCTTGTCTGGGAAATAAGAGCATATGCAACCCACTGGTCAGTGTGTATTATCCTCTGTGCCTGCTCCAGAGAGGATGAATCTGTTACAGCTGCCAGCTACCGAGCCTGGCAGTAAAGACTACAGAATTTAGCTCTGGAGGTCCCTGGCTGGAGTTGTGTCAGTCAAGCTGGCAACCAACACACACATGCCTTGAAGGTTTGTTGCCCACCCCCTTACATCATATAGTTGAACATTTGCAATATATTTACCATTTGTTGCAAACTTTTTCTAAGTATTTTGTGACTCAAATTTGCATTGGTTGAGTTTCTGCTGTAAACACATTAATCATGTTGAATTCTTTTGGTGTTCAATTGTATGCAATACTGTTCTCTAGGATTAATGCACAAGCTGATATAGAGGTGAGGTAAGTATGGAGGAGGGAAAAAAATCTAACTTGATTAATTAAGTTGTATTAGTTTAACAGATTGTACTTGCTGGGACCAGATGTAGGTTGAGGCTTATGATGATTTAAAGATGGATCCAAGCCACTAACTTTGGATCCGAATGTTTAATCCTCAACAAAAACTGCAGGTTGATTCAGATCTCACTGTTGCTTGTTTTACGCTGAAGGTAACTCCCTAGACTACAGTAGAGCTACACCAATAAAAACATGACCAGAATGAATTTGACCATGATACTTTCTTTCAATTTAGATCTCAACCTTCCACAGTTCAGTAATGTTTGGCTCTGTAGCTTTGTATTAGGTTGTTGTCTATGAGAAGTTAAGTATAAATTAGAGGTACTGCTATGAAAATGATCACAACCTGCCTGTGAAACTAGAAAGGATTTTAATATGAGACTACATTATTTCCTGAGACTACAAAGATACTCAAAGCCAGAAGGATCTCCAGAAAGGCCTGTCAAAATTCAAAAGTCTTCAGCTCTTTGACTGATGAAATTCAGTGTAGACAAATGGAGAGCCATGCACATTGAAAGAAACAAACTGCTCAATATCTGAATTAGCTATAACATCTTTGCAAAAAGAATCAGGTATGATTGTGGTTAGTTTAGTGAAGAGGTCTGTCTAAATACAAACCCCTTGGTTATAAGTGGATAAGATGCTATGTTTTAACAGGGAAGAGGAAGAATATGGAGGATATTATAATGCTAAATTGCTGCTGTATTGTCACCTTGACTACTGCATTCATGTCTGGCCACTTCATCTCAGAAAAGACATGGAAGAAAAATAAGGTCCAGAAAAAAGTAACATTAAAATGATTGGAGGATGGCATCCATATGAGGATTAAAAGTCAGACTAGTAATATGAATTCACTCTGTGAGATGAACCTTTTGAGATTTCAGGGAGACTTTTCGTTTAAAATATTGAATTCTGAAAGAAGCAAGATCTTACCTTTACAATCTTTGTTCACGGGTTCCTTTCACAGTCATTAATTTGGCTCTTCGTTTAGCTCAGCACCTATGCTAGGGGTGTGAAATGCAGTATTTTTACCCCCTAGCATGTGTTTGTCTGCTTTTTAATTGTGTCTGATTCTGAAACCGGCTGTGATGGATTTTCCCCAAGTGCACTGTTGCCCTTTTCTTTCTGATGGACCATGTCGTTTCAATGAAAACAACCATATGTCCTAAAACTTACTTTGATTTTTAAACTAGTCCATGTAACTTTTTCTAACATTTACAAGCTCATGTAGGGTCACCTGAGGATCACAGATAATCGAGGCTTACTAGAATAATGAGCTGATACTGCAATACAGAGCAAGATCCCAATCAGTCTCCACTGACACCTGACGATTCCATGCTTCCTGACGTGCTTTTATTTAACAATTGCATCAGGAACATAATGAAGGAACTAGAGGCAGTTGGTGAGATTCTCACACCTGCTCTAGCCCCTTTATGCCACTCTGGCCCTTTTACCTGGCATAAATGAACCCTGAAAGCTCTGGGACCCTCAAGGGGAGGATTACTCTGGTGCCAGAAAGCTGCCTTCTGAGGATCCCCTTGCAAGCCCTGATATAGGGGGTGAGCCAGGGTCAGGGCTGACAAAGAGGGGGATACGTTGGGAATGGAGCCACAGCATGTACCACTGTAGAGATTTTTACATCACACTGCTGGCCATAGGGCAGTCCAGGGAGACTGATAAAGCTTAGACAAGTTTTAAGGGCTGTCAAGTAATTCCAGGGGCCTCTCCAGAATCGCCTGAGTGGGAGGGTGTAAACTGGCACAGACTCACCCGGCGGCGCCTCCTACTGGTTACCTAGGGAATTAGCTCTGCCAGCCTTGGAGCACCCTCTGCAGGCCGGTGATCCACCTTGCCGCTGGCCCCATGTCCCTCCCAGGACCCCGGTGCCCCTTTCTCTGGATTCCAACTTCCCACTGCCCCCCCTGGCAGTACCCCCACACGCTGGGTCTCCCCTCCCAGGGGAACCCCCACCCACTAACCCCACCTCGCGTCAGCGTAAGGCCACTGCCAGTCACCATCTAGCCCCACTCCCTGGGGCAGACTGCAGTGTACGCCACTCATCACAGGAAGGTTGGGTTGGACCTGCTGCCTTTGCCTACACCAGGCCACCCCATTGTAGCCCCAGTACCTGTCCTGGCCTTTATCAAGGCCTGCAGCCTGGGGGTTCTCCAGGCTGGAGCTCCCCAGCTCCTCTAGCCTTTCCTTTCCCCAGCCCTGCTCCACTCTAGGTACCTTTCCCAGCTTCTAAGAAGCCAGGCCCTTCTCCCTCAACAAGCAGAAGGAGACTGTCTGTTTGCCCCTGGCTTCCCTGCCTTTATAGGGCCAGCTGAGTCTGTTTGGGGCATAGCCCCAGCTGCAGCCACTTCCCCCATTCAGCTCAGCCTAAGAGCTGCTTTGTCCAGCTGCAGCCCCCTCCCAAGGCTGTTTTTAACCCCTCTGGACCGGAGTGGGGTGTCCACCCCGCTACAGAGGGCACAAACTTGGCTTAAAGCCGCATTCTCTGGGCTGAGAGTTCTGGGCTGTGCCTTGAAGATGCAGCCCAGAATCTCCCCCAGTGTCTGGCTCAGGAAACTCCTAAATTTTTGTCTGTCTCTGTCTCTTTCTCTAATCTGTTTCCCCTGCGTGTCACACAAGAAGACTTACCACAGGTTCCTTTCTATTTAGACAAACCCCGAGCTAGCTAGTAAGAATGACATGAACCTATGTTCTGAGGTTGAACTAAAGGATTTAATGTCAAAGTAGCAAACAGAACTGTCAAAAACGTGTGAGTATCTTACAACCAGCATTTGGCCTTAGCAGTCATTCAGTCAGGGAGCAGAAACAAAGCCATTTGATTTAAATGACCAATCACACAGCATCAATAGCAAATTACAAATTGGAAATACTCCAAAGCAATAGCTACCATGAAATGGTTACTCACAGGCTGAACTATAATCCCATAAACTCTTGTATTGGATAATCCCAAATCAATACGTCCATAAAAAGAATTGAATCTGCCTGTACGTAATTCCCAAACACACAAATAGGCTAAATGTAGGGGAGAAACTTATGTTTGGGGTGGTGGTAACCTTCCTCCCTCAGTACTAACAATAGCAGCAGACACATGTATATATATATGTGTGTGTGTGTGTATGTATATATATATAGTCTGCTGCTATCACCTCTCCTCAGTAAGGACCCTGAAAGCTTTAAAAAGTTACTTCACAAAGTTATTCCACACCGGTAATATTCCATACTTTTTTAGAGTAGGAAGGGAGGAAGAAGAATAAATCCACATAAAACTGCTGAGGCTAAAAATAGTCAGGTAAAGGCTTTATGTACATTGGAAAGTCATAGCAATTTAAGTTAAGGTGTGAATTTAAACAAACACTGTCATACTGATATAACTCCTGGACACTCCTGTAAGGTAGGGGGCTGCTTTTTTTTTTTTAATCACTTTGGAAGGGGTTTAAGCTAAACCAAAAAAAGTCACTCTTATTATGGAATAAATGCCCACGTAGGATCTTATCCTGGTATAACTACCTTGGTTGAACTATAGTGATATAACTGGTAAAAACCTTACTGTCTAGACAAGCCCTGAGTATTCAAATTGAAATTTGGTGAGGAGACCAGTTCTGACCCACTTTCAACCTCTCAAATATTGTCCTCTCATAGAAAGGCTGATGATACAGTCTCTCCAATAATAGATTTTCTATTGAGCCTTCTGAAGACCTGACCCTCCTATGCTTCAAATCTCAATCCCTATACCTGACACTCCTAATCAATAATTGTATAGGCTTGCAGTTACTACTTACTTACAGTATCTTATAAGGAAGATGAGAGTTTCACTGAAGATTAGAGGGTAGAGGTGTCTTATTGTTAGGAGAATAAGAATCCTGCCTCTGAGAAAGAATAGGGAATATGTAGGTTAATATGGTCCCCTTTCCTACAATATTCTTAGCATAATTAGACTCTGCAATATTGCCTGTATTCTTATTTTCCCCCTTTATGATTCTAAAAGAGAATTCAATTTATTGTGTCAATAATAAACCATTTGAGTGCTTTACAAAGGGGTAAAATGACATAACCCTTTAAATGAATTGGGTACAGAGACTGCTATACAGAGAGCAAGGGGAAAAACAATGCATCGAGCAAGATGGGAGTAGGAGAAAAGAAAACTATTATGAAAGGAAGATGAATGAATCAATGTGGAGGGAGGAGGCAAGAGACTGGATGGCAGCTAGTCCTGATAAAAAGCTAAAGTTGGCTTCTGAGGTAAGATCTGAAATAAGGGAGTGAAACAAGTCTTTGGAGAATCTTTAAAGCTAGTCGGAATATATATATATTTAATAGATAGAAAATTAATGAGCATTATGAAGGCTGGGGGGGGGTAATATCCTTCCTGACTTGAAAAAGTAGCCTGGCTTAAGCATTTTGGATCCTCCAAAGCTGAGGTGGACAGTATTTAGGAAAACCACAAAAGAGGGAATTGCAATAGCTGACATTGGAAGTGAATAAGGATTTCTTCAGGGAGAAAAGAAGTCCAGCTGAAATCTGGCAACATCCTGGAGGTGGTAGTAGGCCTGTTAACAGATATATGGTGAACTGGAGAGGGAACGTTCAAGATTATTGCATCTGGCCTTAGAAACAAAGTTGAATTCTAGGTCAAAGTGATAACATCAGTCATGGGACTGAGAGCTGCCCTATGAACCCACTCTCCTGAGGGCACAGTTGTGGAAGGACCCGGTGGGCTCGGACTTGGGCATTGGCTCACATTAGCCACTCATGTCACGACATCCACACTGCTATTTTTAGTGCGCTAGCTCAAGCAAAGCATGGACCTGTTTGCCAGGACTGGGAGGTACAGAAGACTATGTGAAGAGGTTCCTTTTTCTCCTACCTTATTATCCCTGTAGTCCTGGGAAACTTGAACCATAGTTCCAGGGAGAATGAGAGGCTTCCTCCCCCATACTGCTCCCTGATGGAGATCCAGCCATAACTAACATTAGTGGAAGCAGAATGGACCAATGAGGAGAATGGACCAATAGCTCCGTAGCTACTATGACTACCAATAACCCGGATGATGTATGTTTCACAGTCTAAACTGCCAACAAATTAAATCAGAGATATCTGTTTGTACAGTAAACTCTTATAATATGTATATATATTGACTTCAAATGTATGATTGTGTGTTTGTTTGTTGTCCAGATAAATTGATTAGTGAAATGCCCAATCAAGCTCAATTTCCAACTCATGGAATTGTTGTGGGTTTTTTTGTTTTTTGTTTTTTTGGCTAATCAGTGTACATGTATTTCTAATAACCTGAGTTAGACATGACTTAGAGTAAAAAAATGGGATGATGTTACATAACATATAAGGGAGTTCATAGGTGTGCATATTTTTAAATCTTAGAAAAAATATATAAAACTTCCTTAGTGTGTATCACCTCTGAATAGGGCAGATAATAAATCTAATTTAAAAAAATCCATCCAACCATACTGGGGAATTACGATTTCTTAAATTTCTCACTCATTCCATGCAATTAGCTAAGATATGCTACATGAATGTCAACTGCTGCAGAGTGGTGGTGGTGGCTTCTATTTTAAAATGCTTGGAAAGCACATACATGCTACAGTGATGAGGGTGCTAATGAGACAATTTTAAGATAATAGGTTTGAAGTATACCTCGTTTATGCAGTCATCCTGTTTGATCTCCTAAAATAAGCAGAATTGGGCCAGATCAGTAGCTTGGTGGGAGACCTCTAAACAAACACATAGTGTTGTAGGAATTTTTAATTGCTGATTCAATAGGTGTCACTCACCACATGAGTAAACCCTAACATGATTTGCCAGCATGGTGCAGGGAAGCTGATGTTGCCAGGTGCTGCTTGCCATTTGAAGATGTTAAAAATGTCATAGGCTGGTGCTCCAGCCAAGTTCCTGTTTGGGTAATTACATTTTGCTGACTTAAAATTCATATTGCAATTTCACACTGATATAAGGTTCTCTTCACTTCCTGTCCTAAACTGTTGGATAACGTTGTGGTGTGCTTTTTAAATAGCTATTGCATTTTATCCTACAGGCGCCTGCACTTCAGTCAAAGTGATCCTCAATTTTAGTGATGTGATAATCTCTCTCGTAATCTGGGCAAATAATAGGGTGCTTTTTTTTTGTTAGTTTGGTTCAGCCACCAAAATAAACAGCCACCAAAATAAACTATCTGAAAACACTTTTGCTTTGGGGTGACTCAAAGGAACTCCTTTCCTCCCCTTCACTGAAATAAACTTCATTTTGTTTATGGGGCTTTATCCTTTTTAGCTTTGTTAAATCAAGTTAAATATCTAAATGATACATTTTGACTTTATCAGAAAAAAATCACTTTTTTTTGGCTGAAACTATTCACCAAATTTAACCCCACTTCGTGAACAGATATGGTCAACCCAAAACTGCATTTTTTTTCAGTGAATAAACTTCTCCCAGCTCTACTCTATTATTCTTTAAAGGCCTGAATTGGTAGTTCTTCTGCATGGTTCTGGCCTGTTTCTGTTTGTATAGTCTCCATGGTGCAAGATTATACTGAATAGAAATATTCACTGTTTCTCTGTCTTCCCAGCAAAAGTAACTGGCAGTATAGAGGCCTGATTCAGTACAGTTGTGGATGCTATGAAGAGCTACTTGTAAAAATAAGGCCAGAACATATATTACTTTGATAATAACAGCGATGACATTTACAGTATCCTTTTTTCTGTAGTAACTATTTACCTCACTATAAATCTTGTGTTTTCAAAAGGTTAACAACAGTGTGTGTGTGTGTGTGTGTGTGTGTGTATAGATTTGTAGACACTGAATTATCTGCAAAAATGAGATATCAATGATAGTCAAGGTAGAACCTGATATTCCCATTATCATGGTCCTTCCAGAACAGATGTTTGTTATCCACTTTGATAGCATTTCTAAATGTAAAAAAGAGAAATAGGATGGGCAAAAAAAAGAGAGAATTCAAAAGCACGAGGAGAGGGGAGAAATGGAGGCAGCATGGCCTCTGCTGGTGACAAATATGCAGATAAACGCCCGGCAATAAAAGTATTCCACCTGATTCTATTCTTGCACCTGTGTGTAATTCAAGAATAATTACCTCAAAGTAAATAGAGTGAAATGCCAATGGTGTTAAATCCAGCGTGAGAGGAGAAGCAGACCAAATAGTCTTCAAATTGATTTAGGCCTTGACTACACTAGTGAGCTTACAACGGCACTGCTGAACTGATGCAGCTATGCCACTGTTAGATCACTCATGTACACGTTCTGGGAGGGATAGCTCAGTGGTTTGAGCATTGGCCTGCTAAACCCAGGGTTGTGAGTTCAATCCTTGAGGGGGCCACTGAGGGATCTGGGGCAAAATCAGTACTGGGGCCTCCTAGTGAAGGTAGAGGGCTGGACTCAATGACTTTTCAAGGTCCCTTCCAGTTCTAGGAGATAGGATATCTCCATTAATTAGAAGCTCTCCTGTTGACATAGCGCTGTGCACACCAGTACTTCTGTTGGTGCAACTTATGTTGCTCAGAGGGGTGTTTTTTCACACCCCTGAACGACATAAGTTATACTGATAAAAATGGTAGTATAGACCTGGCCTTAGATTAAAGTGCAAAAACAAGCTATCTTCCTGAACAACTCCTGGAATTCACCATCGGGTGAATGTTACTGTGTTAATAAGAAAGCAATTGGAATGATTTCTATGATAACCAGAGGGTGCTCCTTCTTTGAGGCACTGTGCTGTAATGGAACTGTCTCAGTCCCTCAGAGTTCAGAGATGCTGAACAATTACTGAAGCAGAATTGACATTGTACATTTGTTTCTCAGTTATGTAACTGTCAGCACTGGTTGCAGAAATCTGACATGTATAATAACTATTTCTGGTTTGGAGAGAAACTGGAGCAGTTTTACATCAGAAAATATAGATCCATCAAAACTGAAATATTTTGTGGCATCATGTTGATTTGGCCAATGTCGAAATGTCCCATGTTGACACTTTTGGAATTAAACTTTTCAACAATTCCTCCTTAAATGACTCTTCATTTCAAAAATTGTGTGCGCTATGTATGATAAAACTAAAAATATTTCAAAATAAAATATTTCAGTTGTCAAAATGAAACATTTTAATTGCTCTGAAATGTGACTTGTTCTGTTCTGGGTTTTTTTTGTTGGTGTTGTTTTTGTTTATTTGTTTCACAGAAAGTTTCAAATTTTGGGGGGTTGTGCATTGAAACAAAAACAGATTTTGAAATCTCTGCAAAACAGAATTTTTTGTTCTCTGCCCAGCTCTAATAATCCAATATTCTAATCGGTGCTACCCTTAGAACTCACAATCCACATTGCCCACATAATATGTCCATTCCTGAGCCACCATCCAACCCAATATCTTGAATACAGTTATCAAAGGAATTTCACTCTGAGGGAGACAGGGAATGAAGTCTTATCTTGGCTTCTGGAACATTCTTATTAAATCAATGAATGTGCAGGCTCTTAGCTTCAATGTTTAGTCCTCTTGGATCAAAATATGTTCTAAGACTAAAGTTACAAATGGGAAGTCTTTTCTTTTCCCTGCAGAGGAAAAACCCCTCCTTTATTTCTGCTCGCCCCATAAATAGCCCTCGCCTTAAACCATCACCTCCTCTCTCTATCCCTGTGAAGAACTTTGCCTCCAACTGAATGTATCATGAAAATGACTGCAGTCTGACAGCAGAAATACCAGAGGTTCTGGTGTTGTGCTGTAGCTGAGGAAGCTCCTCTAGCTTAAATGAAGTATGTTCCTTCAATTTTTTTTTTAAATAGCTATTAGGAAGAGAATCAAAGAAGCATGGTCCTCTGAGACTTTCTCAATGCTCAACCCCACTAAATAGGCCCCACACATGTCTCATCACACAATTATTCACAGAACATTTTTGAGCAGATGTCCACAAAATGAATTATGCGCTGTCTGCCAAAGCGACTTCTGGCAGGCTGCTGAGCAGGTAAATAGAAAGAGAGGTTGAAAACATGAATAGAACTGCTTAAGGCACTTTGATCCTCACATAAATTTAAAATCACCATTCAAATTCTGTGTAACTACAGCAGATGGAGCATGATATTGTATGAAAATAAAGGGTGAACTGTCGGGTTGGAGGGAGGTTACTAGTGGAGTGCCTCAAGGTTCGGTTTTGGGACCCATTTTATTTAATCTATTTATAACTGACCTTGGAACCGATTGCAAGAGTGGGCTGATAAAGTTTGCGGATGATACAAAGGTGGGAGGAGTTGCAAATTCGGAGGAGGATAGGGATATTCTGCAGGGAGACTTGAATGAGCTTGTGAATTGGAGTATCAGAAATAGGATGAAATTTAATAGCGAAAAGTGTAAGGTGATGCACTTGGGGATGACTAATAACAAGTTTAGTTACAAAATGGGGACGCATTGGTTAGAAGTAACGGAAGAGGAGAAGGACCTAGGGGTCCTTGTAGACCGCAGGATGACTATGAGTCGACAATGTGACGTGGCGGTGAAAAAAGCCAATGCGGTCTTGGGATGTATTAGGCGAGGTATATCTAGTAGGGATAAGGAGGTCCTGCTTCCATTGTATAAGGCGCTGGTGAGACCTCATTTGGAGTACTGTGTGCAGTTCTGGTCTCCCATGTTTAAAAAAGATGAACTCAAACTGGAACGGGTGCAGAGAAGGGCGACTAGGATGATCAGAGGAATGGAAAACCTGTCGTATGAAAAGAGATTAGAGGAGCTTGGGTTGTTTAGTCTGACAAAGCGAAGGCTGAGGGGGGATATGATTGCTATCTTTAAATATATCAGAGGGATAAATACAAGGGAGGGAGAGGAATTATTCCAGCTTAGTACTAATGTGGACACGAGAACGAATGGATATAAACTGGCCGTGGGGAAGTTCAGGCTTGAAATTAGACGAAGGTTTCTGACCGTCAGAGGGGTGAAATATTGGAACGGCCTTCCGAGGGAAACGGTGGGGGCGACGGACCTGTCTGGTTTTAAGATTAAGTTAGATAAGTTTATGGAGGGAATGGTTTAATGGTAAAACATGGTAGCCGAGGAAAACCAAGCAATGGTATGTAAATAGCATAATGGCCAACAAGGGTCAGGCTAGAGACTCTTGCCTACATGCTCGGGTTATTACTGATCGCCATATTTGGGGTCGGGAAGGAATTTTCCTCCAGGGTAGATTGGCTGAGCCTCTGGAGGTTTTTCGCCTTCCTCCGCAGCATGGGGCAGGGATCACTAGCAGGAGGGTCTCTGCCGATTGAAGTCACTAAAACACAGGATTGGGGACTTCAACGGCAGAGTCCAGGGAAGGGTCTTGTGGCCTGCAGCATGCAGGGGGTCAGACCAGATGATCATAATGGTCCCTTCTGACCTTAAAGTCTATGAAAGTCTATGTTGAAGAGAGACAACAGGGAGGGAAAGTTGCTCAGCAAGTCTCTGCCTTTCCTTGTGTTAGTAATAGCACCATTGTAGCTAGAGTAACTTGTCTTATCTCTAAAATTAAGGGGAAATTATGTCCTTTAATGTTTATGGTAGATTACTGAGTCAGAACTTCTCAGTTCTACACCCAGCTCTGCAAGGCACTTTGAATCCCTATAATTAATGAAAGGCACTAGTACACCACACCTCTGAAAATCAGGCCACTAATTAAGGCGTCCAAATATACATTTAGCTGCCTTACTCTGGAGACCTATATAGAATATATTTGTATCTTAAGCGCTTTGTATATCCTCTACAAATGAGCATGATAATTACTGATGACAGAGATATTGTGTGGGGTGTTACAGATTAATGTTGAAAAAATATTTTGAGATCATTAAAATATAGGAGTTGCATGATATAAGTGCTGAACATTGCTATTACTAGTATATCTAATTTTATAAGCTTTCAAGATAGTTTTAGAAAGCTAAAATTTCTACTGGTCTGATGTTTCTAAAATTTTAGAAACAAACCTAATTATTGGTGGAGGAGCTGTTATCACTGTGTACAGTTGAGGTTGCCCAACGTTTTCCATTATAAGACCCTGTTTCCAGATGTTTAACTTTTGCCAAACTTTGCAACCTTAATTGTAGTATTTCCAAACTTCTATTTTAATGTAGTCGGTAAAAGTGATTTTTAGCTTCTTTGTTATATATTGTGGTGTTGGCCCTTTGGCCAATGTGCAAATGAGCCTTCTCAATGTGCAGTAGTGTTAGAAACTTGTGTGTGAAAGTATGAAGTTGAATGATCAAAGTCGACCGGTGATTGGCCTTAGCTATGTTAGTCTTCAGCAAGTACAGTGGCTATTCAAGAGTTGATAACACTGAAGTGGCCAGTATTATCTGATGATTTACTGACAGATACAATTATCCAGTGCCATTACCCAGTTCATAATGTTAATTGTAAAATGCAGCATTACAGGAGTGGAAGCAATAGACTTGAAAGCTCAATTCCTTATGTCTGTCATCCTCTCCCTTCTCAATTCCCCATGCTTTCCCTCCCATTCTTCCACAGTCACAAGCTGCTCCCCACTCTGAGAAATGCTCTGCTCCACTCCATAAGCTGCCTGTAGCCTGTGCTGATAATGTACCAACAAAGTCAGCAGATCACAAATGTTAGTAAATTCACTTTGTATGATTTTTGTGTTACACTCATAATTTTTATATACTAACCAAAAGCCTTTTTATCTTGTGTATTTATATATTTATTGCCCTATACATATTGAAACTAAAAAGTTCTTTGTCCTTCAGTTGAACCTTATGGGTGAAGGGAAAATGATGGAATATGTAAATTTCTTTTTTACCCCGACCTTACTAATATAGCCCGAACATCCAGGGAAGGGACCCCTCAAAACTGAGAGGTGTCTACAGATGTATGTTCTAACAAGAATGGGTAATTGATAAGGGGTGCTTATGATCCAATTATATTCTGTGATTGATAAGAGGTGTTTGTTATTACAGATGGGTTCTGTAATGGATGAAATAATTACCCATTGGAAGATGTTTATAACTTATTAAGAACTGTTAGTTGTTACAGCTGTTAGTAATAATGACCAAATTACACATTCCTTTTTACTCATCAATCAGGAAAAAATGAAGACCAGAATAGAAATTCCATCACTAATTAGGAAAACAACACCTGGTAGATTAATCATGGAAAAATATTTTTTTCTCTCTAAAAAGAAGTCTTTCTGTCTCACACCATATAAAAAAGAAAGAGGACTGGAAAGTTGGGAATGAAATTTGTACAGGTACAGAGGCAGGGATCAAACTACCTTCTCTTCACTACCTACAGGGAGTGGCAAAGTGTGTCTTCTTTCTGTATAGTGATCCATTACTTTTTGATAATCTTGTCAAATAATAGACTCAAATGAAATTGATTAAATCTCAAATAGTTATTAAATTCCAAAATGCAACACAAAGACACCTGAGACACAGGACTCCATGATGGAGAACTAAACCAAATGCCAATATGGGACATTTTTCTAAATACACTCAACGCATGAGTCCATAAGGAATCTACCCTACAGATCCATAAAATGTGCAAGATGAGATATCTTGTCCAAATTTTACCATGTTGAACAGACAGCACTCTGTAGCTTTCTTTTAATGGCACAAAGTACTGATGTAACACTTCTTTCTCTAGGGTGAAGATAATCAAAAAATCATGTGGCAGATGTTAATCTTAATTTACTAGTAGAAGGCAGGCAGATACTACAGTGATGAGCATGGTGTAAGAATCTATATAGAATAGAATGTACTTCCAATTGACTCCCATATATTCTATATAAATATCAACAAAAATGCTTCCATAGTTTTGGCATATGGATTGGGTGTTACCAAGAAGGGTATTTGAGTACAATAGGAAAAGATGATTTTTCTCTTAAAAAAAAAAAGATAGAAAGGTAACTATATAAATAATAGGCCAAATGTATCCAGTGCATTGAAAGGATCAGCAAATAATTAGTCCCATCCAGAAGTTTATTTCCTTGCAATAGTTTTCACCTATTCAGTGGAACTACTGTTGCTACTAACTCAAACAGGATTATAAAGAATTGGGATGCCCAATTCTAACACTTGACGTTCAGAAATGATAACATTTCCTTTTCTTCGGGGGCCTGTAATTTAGAGAACATCAGCTTTGATTTTTATTGTACAATATGCTAAAATAAAATTGGCAAACTCTTCTAAATCCCTCTTGTCTTTGGTTGGTACTGTATACGCAAAGGAAACATGTTGAGGGGATTAAAAATCTGGGAGAGAATTACCATTTTAATGCATTTGACTCCACTGTGGGAGGGGGAGAGAATAGAAGGGCTTTCAGCCTCAGTAAATCCAATTTATTATAAGTAAATAGTTGAGACAAGCTAGTTCTATCCAGTTCTCTTTATAAAGGAAATCGCAGAGGTACCTGGGTTAGTAAGGTTACATTTAGTTTGTTTAAAAGCAGGAGACCTGGCACAAATACCAACAGTGGTATTTAGGAAGGACAATCTTGTCTTATTTTTTTAGTGAAACTTTATCTTAAATATAGTGGTGGAACAAAATATATAATTTACCATGATATCTTTAACTCCCATTGAACTATGTTCCTGTTTTCCCCTCCAAATGTCTCCATTAGTTGGCTGCAGGAGATTACAATACACTAAATTGGTAAACAGAATAGAACTCCGGCATCCGTATTGTTAGGGAAAGACTAAAATAAATCTCCCCGTTATAGGGTCCAGTCCTGCAAACTTGTATATAAGCAATTTTACACATATGAACTGTCCAATTATGTTCACTGGGGCTACTCACATGTGTAAAGATACCCAGGGCTCGTCAACATGGTGAGTTAGTGTATTGGAAGCCAGGGTGTAAATCTACAGCATACTAGTTTGCACTAACTTGCTGTGTGAACCTTGCTACAGCAAACTGAAAGTTTTGGAGTGTGCTATTTGAAGCTCACCATGTAAACAATCCTTCACATGCACAGGTGTTTGCAGGACTGGGACCTTAAAGGAGGAAGGTAATATAGCTACAATAAAAGAGCTGGGAGACAGCCTCGTACCCTGAGAGTTACGTCTGAAACAAACAAAAATGCTCCCAAATACTTGGTCATAAGCATGCTGGTGACTGTATGTTCTTACAAACAGGAATAGCATATCAGCATTTTATGCTAGCTTCTCTTCCTTCCCTTCCACTCCACATTAGGCACTAAAAGTCTGGTGTATGGCACAGCATGAAATAGCAGTGCAAGTAGGCAACATCCTTGACACATGGGTGTCCATAGGTTAAAAATATCTGGAGACAAGAGCTTAATAATAATGAAAACCATGCAAAGGCAGAGGTATGTAGATGAGGTCCTTGAATGAACAGGTGTGTTCTTGTATTTCTGAGAAATAAGTCCATGGAATAGACAGTCAGCTGTTAATAGACCTTTAATAGGTGGGCAAAGGAGTTCATCTCATGGGTCAGATTTCAGGACTGTGGTCTTATTTGTCTGTATTTCAGCAGTATACTGCATGTTCTACAGCATCTTTATCTCTGTTCTTTCTTTCAATGTGTGGAAATCTTACAGATTTTAGGGAGGTTCGTCATGTGTGGAAAGGGAGCAACGGAAGCTGTGAAATAAATAAATCTGCACACTAGCAAAAAACCCAATAACAGCGTTTTGTTGCCAATGTTAAAAAAAATAGTCATACATCACCAATGATGGCATGTGAATTTTTTTTTAGAGTAAAAATGGAGTGACATCATTGTGCCATGACAAACAGATCTGTTAGCCCCCACCAATCATAGTAGCTGTCTGTGAAAGCACAAAGAAGAACAGTGGCATCTTAGAGACTAACAAATTTATTTGAGCATAAGCTTTCATGGGCTACAGCCCACTTCTTTGGATGCATAGAATGGAACATATATTGAGGAGATATATATACACATACAGAGAGCATGAAAAGGTGGGAGTTGTCTTACCAACTCTGAGAGGCCAATAAAGTAAGAGAAAAAAAGTTTTGAAGTGATAATCAAGATAGCCCAGTACAGACAGTTTGATAAGAAATATGAGAATACTTACAAGGGGAGATAGATTCAATGTTTGTAATGGCTCAGCCATTCCCAGTCTCTATTCAAGCCTAAGTTGATCATATCTAGTTTGCATATCAATTCCAGCTCAGCAGTTTCTCGTTGGAGTCTGTTTTTGAAGCTTTTCTGTTGCAAAATTGCCACCCGCAGGTCTGTCACTGAATGACCAGACAGGTTAAAGTGTTCTCCTACTGGTTTTTGAATGTTATGATTCCTGATGTCAGATTTGTGTCCATTAATTCTTTTGCGGAGAGACTGTCTGGTTTGGCCAATGTACATTGCAGAGGGGCATTGCTGGCACATGATGGCATATATCACATTGGTAGATGTGCAGGTGAATGAGCCCCTGATGGCATGGCTGATGTGATTAGGTCCTACGATGATGTCACTTGAATAGCTATGTGGACAGAGTTGGCATTGGGCTTTGTTGCAAGGATAGGTTCCTGGGTCAGTGTTTTTGTTCAGTGATGTGTGGTTGCTGGTGAGT
Organism: Trachemys scripta elegans; assembly: GCF_013100865.1. NCBI lineage: Eukaryota > Metazoa > Chordata > Testudines > Emydidae > Trachemys > Trachemys scripta. The sequence continues at coordinate 12,018,582 of NC_048304.1, read as the reverse complement.
ATTTGCTTCAGGTTGGGAGGTTGTCTGTAAGCGAGGTCTGTCTCCCAAGATCTGTGTGAGTGAGGGATCATCTTTCAGGATAGGTTGTAGATCTTTGATGATGCACTGGAGAGGTTTTAGTTGGGAGCTGAAGGTGACAGCTAGTGGTGTTCTGTTATTTTCTTTGTTGGGCCTGTCTTGTAGGAGGTGACTTCTGGGTACTCGTCTGGCTCTGTCAATTTGTTTTTTTACTTCAGCAGGTGGGTATTGTAGTTTTAAGAATGCTTGATTGAGGTCTTGTAGGTTCTTGCCTCTATCTGAGGGATTGGAGCAAATGCGGTTGTATCTTAGAGCTTGGCTGTAGACAATGGATCGTCTGGTGTGTCCTGGATGGAAGCTGGAGGCATGCAGGTAAATGTAGCGGTCAGTAGGTTTCCGGTATAGGGTGGTATTTATGTGACCATCGCTTATTAGCACAGTAGTGTCCAGGAAATGGACCGCTTGTGTGGATTGATCTAGGCTGAGGTTGATGGTGGGATGGAAATTATTGAAATCATGGTGGAATTCCTTTAGGGCTTCTTTTCCATGGGTCCAGATGATGAAGATGTCATCAATGTAGCGCAAGTAGAGTAGGGGCGTTAGGGGATGAGAGCTAAGGAAGCGTTGTTCTAAGTCAGCCATAAAAATGTTGGCATACTGTGGGGCCATGCGGGTACCCATAGCAGTGCCGCTGACTTGAAGGTATATATTGTCCCCAAATGTGAAATAGTTGTGGGTGAGGACAAAGTCACAAAGTTCAGCCACCAAGTTAGCTGTGACATTATTGGGGATACTGTTCCTGATAGCTTGTACTCCATCTTTGTGTGGAATATTGGTGTAGAGGGCTTCTATATCCATAGTGGTCAGGATGGTGTTTTCTGGAAGATCACCGATGGATTGTAGTTTCCTCAGGAAAGTGGTATCTCAAAGATAGCTGAGTGCTGGTAGCATAGGGCCTGAGGAGAGAGTCCACATAGCCAGACAATCCTGATATTAGGGTGCCAATGCCTGAGATGATGGGGCATCCAGGATTTCCAGGTTTATGGATCTTGGATAGCAAATAGAATACCCCTGGTCGAGGTTCTAGGATGTGTCTGTACAGATTTGTTCCTATGCTTTGTCAGGGAGTTTTTTTAGCAGATGGTGTAGTTTCTTTAGGTAATCCTCAGTGGGATCAGAGGATAATGGCCTGTAGAATGTGGTCCTCTGATCTTTCTTCTGACAGTTTTTTTCCTTTTACTCACTGTATTTTCAGTAACCTCAGTACAATCATTATGCATCACTTCTCCGAATACTCTGCTACTCACTGTACTACTGCCTATTAAATTTACACCCAACCCACCTCTGGCTGAAGTCAATAGGAATGTACTTCGTAGTTAAACATGTGCTTAAGTGGGTTGCTGAACCAGGAACCCAGTGTTCATCACCCTGCAGACTCGACCGCTAATGGGTGAGTTCTCCAGATACAGGAGTCCCTCAGATACTATGCTGATTGATGGAGATCATCTTAATAGAGATGATGTAAATAACTCCTCCTGGGCCTAATCCTCTGCTAATGTGAATGGATTAAGTTCCAATTACACTTTGTCCATTTATACCAAAATAGAATTTGGCCTCTGCCAGCTGGGGACTCTTTAACATATAAATAATGGTTCATTTCCCAAAAAGATTAGTGCTAACTAAAATATTGAGGTAACAGGCAATGTGTCCTAGTGGCTAGGACACTAGTCTGGGAGTCAGGAGACATCTGTTCTCTTTGTTTCTGCCGCTGAGAACTTGGGCAAGTCTCTGCAACTTTGTTTCCCCTCTGTCCTGTCTATTGAGATTGGGAGCACTTCTTCGGATGCATATAGAGTGGAATATATATTGAGGAGATATATATATACACACATACAGAGAGCATGAACACGAAAGCTTATGCTCTAATAAATTTGTTAGTCTCTAAGGTGCCACAGGTACTCCTGTTCTTTTTGCGGATACAGACTAACACGGCTGCTACTCTGAAAAATGAACCAGAAGGATTCCATAGAAATGTCATAGGGGTAACTCTGAACAGGAGATCTCTTCTATGGGCATTTTTAACCATGCTAGAGAATTTGATATTAGGGATCATTTTCTCTACTAAAGCCTATAGTTAGTTAGTTCAGAAAGGGAGGAAAAATAGTGTTGTGATAAAATTATTGGACTAAGACCTAGGTGAGATGGTTTCTACTCTCATTTTTACCATAGTTTTCCAATGTGACTTTGGGCAAGTCACTTCTGTGCCTGGATCCTCTAACTGTACAATGGAGATGATAGAACCTTCCTAACATCCAGGGTATTGGGAGAGTAAATGCATTAATATATCCGCTCAGCTGTATCAATAATCAAGGAATAAGACAGCCCTGGAGTCACTATGTCAAATTAGTCAGTAGCTATGCTCTGGTGAGTTCTTGCTCACAACAGAGGAGGCTTAAAGGTACATTGCCATGTTCTCTATGTATTGTATGAACAGAAGGTTTTAGTCATTGTACTGTCAATTTGGCACCTTTTTACCAGCACTAATTTCACTTTAAAATAAAATAAATGTGAACAAGTCCACAGATAACCTTCAAAGTCAGAAGTGGAATATCTAAATAATTCTGGATGCACAGGCAGCCAAAAAAGTGCAGAGCCCCTAAAAGTCATGAGGTAAAGTATTGTAATGCAGATTACATTGATTTGCTACAAGTTACTGACAGCTAACAGGAAACTTTTAATGATTCTCTACAGTACGTATGGAATAAACAGCCCACTGCCTGAGAAGCAAGTTGTGCTTTCATGCAAAAGACTCAGGGGGAGGAAAAGGGAACTAATATTCTGATCATATTTATAAGGCAAGAAGCAATTTTCTATAAGATTAACATTATTTATCCAGCAAATCATTTAACTGTATGATTAACTTTAAAGAAAGTAAGTAGTGCCCTTGCTTTTGCTTAAGTACTTTACTGGATGAGGACTTAAATGTGATTAATTTATTGTATAGATTACAGTGGTTCTCAAACTTTTTTACTGGTGACCCCTTTCACCTAGCAAGCCTCTGAGTGCGACCCCCACCCCAATAAATTAAAACCACTTTTTAAAATATATTTAACACCATTATAAATGCTGGAGGCAAAGCAGGGTTTGGGATGGAGATTGACACTCGCAACCCCCCATGTAATAATCTCACAACCCCCTGAGGGGTCCCGACCCGCAGTTTGAGAACCCCTAGCATAGAAGCAACTTCTATGCCCAGTGCATTGTTCAAGTAACTAGACTATACATTAGGGTGAGCCACAGGGGCTAGATGGGTAGTAGTGGTCTCCTCACAAGCCATTGAGTAGAGCCATTCCAGCACTGCTTCTACAGCCACAAGGTTTCAGTAGCCCATGTAGCTCCTGTCCCGCTCCCCATCTGGAGAAGGAACTGTCCAGTGGATCCATGATGCCATAGTTCCACTATGGCTTCCCTTCCATATCCCAAACCCCACCTCTTGCTGAGGTGCAGGTTTGTCCTTTCTGATATGCAAGGGATGCTGCTCCCCAGTGTAGAGACCAGCAGTACAGTGTGGCCAACCCCAAATGTTCAAAAATCATGAGTCAGGCTCACCAGAAATCATGATTGGCTTTAAAATCATAAGATGATGTAAAAATGTTGGTGTTTTTTATTTGCCTTCTACTTTTTAAGCCTTTAGGGTGCACCAGGGTCTCATTTTGAATCTTTCTCCATAGCCACGAGGGCTAAAAACTTACTTTTTCTTTAAAAACAAAGGTTGAAATCATCACATCTCTACTTGACTCCAGGAGCTGGGGCTTTAAGGAAAACAGTAATTATCATGAGACTCATGACAAAATCATGAGAGCTGGCAACACTGAGTCTACCACATCCATCCCAGAGCAAAACTGCATTGGCTCACTGTGGTCAGGAGAGAGAGAGGCATTGGATTTATCCCCAAATAATGAAACATTTGAAACAGAGAGAGCAAGTGGTGACTTGCCATATAATGTCACCTGCTGCTGTGATCCTCAACTATCTTGCTGTAGACTTATCTTACAGGTGCAGGACAAGAGTAGACAATCTTCTACAATACATACCGTAAGGACCAAAGCAACAACTACAAAACCATAAAAGAAACATTGTACAGTTCCATAATTCAAAACAGAGTTTTATTTATAAAGAGTGATCGCCACCCATAAAAGAATAATTTTAGTAGGCAAATAAAAGTGTGTTTACGTACAGTGTTTTCATTTACAGAGGTTCAGTTTTTTGCAGGCTCTTCCAGAGTCAGTGGAATAATTTTAGCTTGCAGTTCAATTCAGTATGGCTATGGCATTCGGGCAAAGGTGAAAGTGACTTAAGGGACTTACCAGTACACAGGGCGGCCGGGGTCTTGAGCAAGGTGGGGACAGGGCCTCAACCAGAAGGGGCGGGGCCTCAACCAGAAGGGGCGGGTCTGGGGCAACTATCCCTGGGACTCCAGCAGCTATTTAAAGGGCCGGTGCTTCTGGCCACCACTATTACTACCCCGGGTCTCCAGCTGCTGGCACAGTAGCGATGGCCGGAGCCCCGAGCCCTTTAAATCGCCGCCAGAGCCCCAGGGCTTCTGTCCGCTGCTGGTACGGTCGGCTGTGTACCGGCTCTTACCGATACACCATACCCGACTGTACTGGCTTACTTTCACCTCTGCATTCAGGGCACAATACTTATAAGGACCAATTCACGGCTCTGTCTGAAAAAGTGCCCCTGCAATTTGTACACAACCAAGGTGCTGGCCCATACAAACTGCAATGCACACCCACAAGCTCTGATTTGCATGTATCTACATGCATTTGGGGTTATGCACACACTGTGGTTTGTGTGCAAGAACACATTCTCAAAAACCTGGTGTTAAGTAGAGAACAAATTGAATTAGATACAGTCCAGTATTTGACACTTCATCTTGCCATCACACTATCATAGCTGTTTTGTTTTTAACTCCAAATCCTTAGTATTTCTCACAGCTTCTAAGTCCTTTGCATCCATGAACTGAACTGTACTGTACAAGTTACCTATAACTAATTCCCTTGGGTATGTGAAAGAGAGTTTCCTGTATAGGTTCTCCACAGGCATCCCACATTCTAGTGCTACTACCTGGAGGGAAAAAAAAATACAAGGAAATGATGATAGGAGAAGTTATACTTTCTAGTCTGATGCTTCAGCAAACAAAGTGTAAGGATTAAAAGGAAAAGGGGCAAAGTAGCAAACTAACCCACCCTTCCACTGCAAATCTTCCTCTGAACTCCTGATGGGGTTTTGAAATTGCTCTCATCACAAATACCTGTCATAAAAATTGTTACTACAGTACTGCTGATGGCTTTGTTTCTTGTGGCAAGAGCCTTCCTAAGTCAGATGAAAACACTAGCACTGTGGGAAGGCCCTTTTGCTTTCCAGTCTCTGATCCTGAGGCAGAAAGAATAGCTTGCCAGGACTGTAATTGCTGTTGCAGATTTAAGCTGGTCACTTTCTAGTATTATTCCAAGGTAGTTTTATTGGAGATCATTATTAGCTGCCATGCAAGCCTCTGTACCGAGAATGAAGAATGAGTGACATTCCCAAAGCTACACATGAAGACCTGTCACTGGGAGGAGGCCATAGTTCTCAACATTCAAGGTACCACAACTTCACATAGTGATGAGTGGGATATACGGCCCCTGTGGCCATTAAGTTCATAGTGTCATCATCATCAAGAGAGGCCATATTCCTGATTGGTTAATGATAAGCTGAAATTTAGGGTATACCATTAATTTGTTGATATTGGTGAAACTGCTCATTTTTCCAACCAATGTAGCAGTTGGCAGAAGGAATGATTATGATTGCAGACTATGTACGACTGGCCAGTGTACAATGAGGTAAAGCTAAGAAACAAGAAGAAGTGCTCTGCTTTAGGCAATTCACTGCAATTTGAGGTTCAATTGCAGCTCTGGTACACATACCTGTGCTAGTTTTACCCATGCTGACATTGCTTTCGCACTGGATGTTCTGTCATGGGCTTCAGCACAGGCTGTTCCAGCATGCTAGAGACCTATTTGTGTTGCCAGCCCACACTGAAGCCCATGCCCACCACACGTATGCTGTTATTTTAGCAACAGGAGCATGAGTAAAGCTAATGTTGGTATGTCTACCAGAGCTGCAAGCATACCTCGGATTGCAGCGTAGACACATCCAGACATCATGGTCTCATAGATGTCAATAGTACATTTACTATTAATATCAAGGGAATCAATTTTCTATTTTAGGGCTTGTCTCCACTTACCAGTGGATCGATGTTGCGGTGATAGATCCACTGGGGTCGAATTAGCATGTCTAGTGAAGTTCCACTAAATCGACAGCCGATCACTCCGGTACTCCATCGGAACGAGAAGCATAAGGTAAGTCGACCCAGTGGAGGTACGTCAACTCCAGCTACGTTATTCATGTAGCTGGAGTTGCGTAACGTAGGTTGACTTAATCCCATAAAGTAGACCTGTTGGATTCTGCAACCTTCATTGTCATTGAGGAAAAGGTACTTGTATCAAGTATTTTCCTTAGAAAAATTTGGAAAGAAATGAATAATTTTCAGTTTGTTTGGTTTTTTTCTTCAAATATTTTGATGGGTGGAGGGAACCCTTTGGGTTTCAAAAACCACAAACAACCAAATTCCCTCAGATTTTCAATTTTTTTTCAAACCACAATATTTCAAAAGAAATAAGAATTTTGTTTAAACAAACAAAAGCCATTTCTTTATAAAAAATCAGGCAAAATTTTGCTCAGCTCTAGTCCAAGTGCAGACTATGCAAATGTTTAAAAGCTATGTTGTCAGGTCCTAAATACTTAGGAAGCTCTGTTGCTGGGTTGGCAGATAGATAACTTCACTGTACAATTAATCATAATGCATATCATCCCTCCGCCCCTCCCTTTTTTCCCAAACAGTCTCTGAAATAAGATTAAGAGCACAATCTTGGACCATTTTTAACAGGAGTTTTCCCATTGAATTCCACGTAAGTAAGACCAGATCCTATAAGGTCAAGATTATTTATATCTCCCTGGTTTGGAGAATGATTATCTGGTTTTCTTTTCTTTTGTTGCCTAAAATACTATTTTTTCTTTACTTTCAATTATTCTGTTTAGCTTAGTTTTAGTTAAACTTCTATTTACTGTATTCCCTCTTCTCTCCCTCCCTACCCCCCTCCCCGCCCATAGTACCTGTTACCATGACAGGCAATCCTCTCAGCACCAGCTGGTTAGCCATTGTCAAGATGTTTTGTAAGGAGAACCTTACTGTTTCAAGCTTAGTTTCCAGTCATGCAAGTCCCTCAACACAAAGAAGCCCCACTGAAGTCAATAGAGGACACAGAGGACTTGTAGGATCAGACCCATAAGTGGGATCGTAGTAGGCTGTGGTTTTGGCAGGGTTTGTCGCATAGTTGCAGCATGAATGGTCTGTGGGTTGGGGACTCACGCAAGCTGTTTGCTTTGGCTTTGAGCAAGTGATGAGTGTTTCGTGGCTAAGTGCAGACCATCTTTTTTTCTTTTGAAACTGGTGTTAGAGAGAGGAAAGCCAAATAGCTGAGCTTACAAGAGTTACGCAGAGATCCTTAAGAGCTGATAACAAGGTTTGACAGTCGTGTCGTAATTGTTAACAATAGTATTCGAGACATGTCAACAGCTTAACACTGCCTTGCTGCTTCTCTGGATAGTTAGGAGGAATTTGCTTTTCAGATATAGCAGGCTGGTAACCAATTTTAACAAAAAGGGGCATTGCTCACAGGAGAAAACGCAAAGCAATGTGGCATATTATATTTAGCCACATAATATATTTGATTGTACAAAAGCGTGGCAATAGCAAGTATTTATTCTGTGTCGTTGCACTTTATTCTTGTGCTAGATCACATAATAAACCTTGATAAGTTAGTGTTAAAGAACACAGTGCAATAACACTGAATTAATACTTGCTATTTCTGCTCTTTGTACAATCCAATATATGGCTAAATAGGTAGTAAGAAGCACATGATCAAGTGGCACGATGAAAAGGTTTTGGCAGTGTGAATTTTGCATGATCCCATAAGTGGCAAAGTAATTTGTACAGGTATGCTAATAAAAACTCTGCACCACCACAAGATATCGCACAGTCTGCACAGCTCAGAAACATATTTTGTAGATGCCGTAGAGAGGTTTATAAAAGTGATATTAGGACAGAGTCTTGTATTCCTCCACCTGTAAAGCCAGGTATCTTAGTTACTATGAGTGGAGCTGGGCACATCTCAGAGGGAACCATAATAAATATCTTACCTGTACCTGTCATGAATTTCCAAGCCCTTTTCTGGCCGATTTCAAACCTAACTTGAGTGCTGGGTCCCACTGGGGAATGGAATAAAGCTACTGTTTCTAACCACGAGAGAGTGTAGTGCGGTGTGTCGTATTATTGTAGCACCTCGGATTCTCAGCCATGGAACAAGACCCCTTATCAAAGCCAAAGCCCACTCACAAAGGGGGAGACCCTATGCAGTGCGTGTGTAGATTATTTCAGGCAAGTTCAATGTTATGCACAAAGTCAGAGTAGATGATCATTGAGGTCACTTCTGGCCTTAAAATCTATTCATCTAGATCTGTTTGCAAACATACACACGGCGTCGGAGAAAAACAAACAGATTTAGCTTTGCTGCAAATGGTAGCCAGCACCATGCTGCCACTCAACTACATGCCTTCACAGCTCTTTGCTTTTGCAGAGTTTCAGAAAAGGTGTCCACACACATTCAAAACTGGCCATAGTATGCATCCTTTGAATAGCCGGCAATTAAAGGACCTAGTCTAATGAATAACTTAGCCAGTGTTTTCTTGTGTGATGGGATTAGCCTTCCAATGAGATGTAATAAGTTTTGGTGAGCAATGGAGCTTAATTAATGAACTATTTTATGTTGGCAAGAAGTTACTGCTGCTGTATCTTGGAGCAGACAGATAATTGGAATTGCCCAGTACCATATCAGCGCTATCATGTGAAAAATGTACACTGCTGACTGCCTCACAGCCCCTCTTTCCAGTACGCCATTTTGTTGGGACAGATCTTAACGTGCCAGTACCCAGAGTAGCTGAAACAGCCTCTTACAAACATGGCAATGTTTCCTCCCAGGATCCCCAACTGGACAATACTCCATTCCCCCCAATAAAAAAAAAAACATTACATGGCTAGGCTGGGCAAGATTCAGGCTTGGACATTAAACATATCACAGCTTATAATGTCTGATACCTTTGTGCTTTTTCCCATGCTGCCCCTCACGTCTGGGAAAAGCTCCCTGTACACATCTGCAAAACCAACTCACTATCCTCCTCAAAACCCCTCCTTAAAACTCTCCTTTGCAGTGAGAGCTACAAAAACATTGACAACAGCTAGGCTGCTGTTGTGCTCAGACCATGGCCTACCCTGCTGACCATATTGTCTGATTGTTTCCTTGTTCTCCCCCATCTGTCTGTCTCTTGTCTTATATTTAACAGTCTCTGCCCAAGGAGCTTCCTATTTAGCTGGATATAAACCTCTGCTGAAACTTTCCCCCCAAGCCAGATTGTGCTTGAGGTTTCCTGCAGGGCCTCAGTGTCTCTGCCACTAGTTCTATCTGAGCAGAAGGTCACGCCCACTTCTCAAATATCACGGGAGTTAATATATCCCCTGCATGCCATGGAGGGTAGGATGCGTGGTGGGGTACCCATCCGAGCTCCAAATAGTCTGGCAAGAAAGGATCATTGAGGCAGAAAAAGGAGGTGCCTGAGAATTTACACATCTGACTCTGACACATAATCATGCAGCTCCTATTCTGACCCGTAGTGTATAATAGTGGCTGTGGAATGCCTGTACTGCAGCCCTGTGGCTTGTCTGGAGGGCCAGAGAGTGGATTCATTATCCCCTAACTCCATAAAGCTCCCCAGGAAGGGTTGGGGTTGGGGTGAAGAAGCACAGGCTTAGACGGGACCGCAAGGGTCATCTAGTCTAACCCCTTGCTGTAAGTCTATTCGTTGTAGGATAATGGCATCCTCTCCAATGAAAGTGTGACTATTGTTCAGGGTTCTGGATAGTTCCTCCCTTTACTGAAATGTTAGAGGAGGAAGAAAAGGAATTGTGCCAAGACAGGCTAATGCAAAAATGCCATTAAAATGAGCCACTCCCTATAGCCTGGAGGTGCTAACCAGGAAGAACATGAGTTTATGTATTTCAATAGTAAAACTTTTGTTGCCCTATTTGAGAATTCCAGCTGCGGGGAGTGTTGTGATGAGATTTGATAGATAATCTGCCATTTTCCATTCTTGTTGGTCAAATGAATGAAATACAAGATTGCTAATTCTCCATTTGAATTATAAATGACTGTGGCCTAGACTGGCTCTTTAAATGTCATATAACTTCATCAGCTCTACCCTTTACCTACAGTGGTTCCCGCGTCTGTAGTCAAGCAAAGGGAGGGCCTTCAATGGAATACAGGGTTTTGAAAATGCCTATTTGTGGATCATTATCCATGTGATGCACCTGCATTCTCAATGCCCAGGGAAAGAAAGGAGAGGAAAGAAGGCTAGGAGGATGACTCTTCAGTCCTAACTCAGGCAGTAGTCTGATTTCAAAGGGAACTTTGCCCAGGTAGATTACACAGGAGATGGCCATGTGTCCTTTTCTTGCTTCAGCATCAAGTCAGGCAATCTTGTTCTGAGCCCAGCACCAGCATGAAGATGAAAAGTATAGAGTGGCTATTGCTATGAACACTTGAACTGCTGAAGGCTTGAATGTGGATTCCGGGTCTTTAAACCCTGCACTAGTGATGGATAAAGAAGAAGGAACATTGTTAACCATCTTTCCACTGAGTTCAATAAGGTTTGAATCAGGCCAATAAGTTCCACATATTGTTGTTTATACAATGATTCTGATCATACCCTCAGTCACACAGAACATTTGCATAGAGCTATAGCCAGATTGCAGCACTGCAGTAGAAGAAAATATCCTAGTACAATTTCTGTTGACTTCTGTGGCATTTTAACCCATGAAATAATTTACCTTAAAAGGTTCAAAAGACATCACAGGCTCAGAATATTAAACAACTAAATCCTTCCCTAACTTTAGTTACCATTTAGTGGTAAATGTATTGTCAATCTGGCTACAACATCTGCACAAGGAAATGGCTTGTTAAAGAAAAATGATACTTGTCTTTCTGCCAAAGTTTTGAGAAGCTTAAACAGAAATTAATATCTGCAAGAAATCTTGGCACATTTTGAGAGATTATCTCTACGTGGCTAGTAATACTGTTGCTGTTTCTTTTTAAGTTCAAAAAGAAAAGATATTGTTGAAAGACACATTTCACTGTACAAATCAGTTTTGTCCACAAAGAGGCAGGGAATGGTGATGCTTTGACACAATTACCTTTGAATTTTGTTACTGTGAAGTTTAAATTTATGCTAATCAGAATTATTCCCAGTAAAACAGATCTGATATGTACTGTAGAGGAACACAGATCATAATGTATCAAGAATTCTCCAGTACCTGCCCACAGGTTGACGTTAAATAAAAGATGCACCGATAACTCAAATTCCTTTCCCCAGCATAGGTTCAAGGGATAGTTTTCTCACTTGGGAAATATAAAGTCTCTCTGCAAAATGTGTCCTGGAGAAATTATTTATTGTTCTTGTGGGAATACTCCAAATGAGATGGCTTGCAAATAACCACATATGGTGCCCAAATACTGATAAGAAGATTAAAAATATCAAGCATGCAAATGTGTAACAGGGAACGCTGGATTGCCCATACCCACTTGGTCCCTGCTGTGTCCCTGTTCATTGGAAATAATCTTCTTTGGCAAAAAAATTCCTATTATAGACCTCTGTGAGCAGCTATTTCCAACTGTTTAGCAGAGATGGAATCTCTCATCCTGCCATTTTCAGCATGCTGTTTTGGAAATTAAAGACTTTGCTGAAGTCATAAACCTGAGGAAACTTCACAGATCTTCATATCAAAATTTTAATATTGTTTTTTTCCCTAATAAAAAAATTAAATCAATATTAGTCCTAGTTTCCTCCATGCCAGCAAGTTAGACTGATCAATCTTAGCTGTCAGATCAATAGAAATGTATTTATAGTTTCTGTCTATATATTTTAATTTACAAGATATTTCTGATTTGTTGAGATCAATGTTGTAACATGGTATGAGTTTCACATAACTGTGAACACAATGCAATGTCTAATGGGTGGACTCATTTACCACAAGTTTGCTGGCACATAATAAGTTATGGGTCCATCCATTATGGATTATGCAACTGGACTTTTCTGAAAAGCTCAAGTACTGTTTAAATTGTTACCTGTAAAACACTAAGGGCCTGGTCCAAAACCCACTGGAGATAATGAAAAGTTTCCTATTGATTCCAGTGGGTTATGAGTGTCCATACATAACATGTTCCAGTTTTAAATTGCCAAATTTTAAACCATAATACATAGCAACAGTTATTAAATCAACTTGATGTTGATTTAAATAACTGAATAAGAGGATACCTGGCTGAGTACACCTTAGAGTCTTTACAACCTTTTTTTTCTCCTGACTTTTTGAGAAGCCTTTAGTAAGGCTTTGTCTCATGTGACCTGCTCATAAGTAAACCAGAGAGATATAGCCTAGATGAACCTACTATCAGGCGGATGCACAACTGGTTGGAAAACCATACTCAATGGTTATTGGAAGGGCATACCAACTGGGATCCTGCGGAGATCTGTCCAGGGTCCAATTCTGTTCAATATTTTCATAAATGATATGAATAATAGTATAGAGAGTACACTTTTATAAAGTCTGCAGATAGTGTTGCAAGCACTTTAGAGGACAGGATTAGAATTCAAAATGATCTTGACAAACTGGAGAAATGCTCTGAAAGAAACAGGCTGAAATTCAATAATGACAAATGCAAGGTACTACACTTGGGAAGGAATAATCAATTGCACTGATACAAAATGGGAAATGATTGCCTAGGGAGGAATACTGCAGAAAAGTATCTGGGGGTTATAGTGGATCACAAACTAAATATGAGTCAACAATGTGATACTGGTGCAAAAAAGGGAACATTCTAAATATGGTAGCAGGAGTGTTATAAGCAAGACCCGAGAAGTGGTTCTTCCACTCTACTCAGCACTGATAAGGCCTCAGCTGGAATTGAATGTCTAGCTCGGGCCCCACACTTTAGGAAAGATGTGGAAAAATTGCTCTCCTCCAGATTTTCTCCAATAAAAATTATCAAAGGTCTGACCTATGAGGAAAGATTGAAAAAACTGGGTGTGTTTAGTCTGGAGAAGACTGAAGAGGGACATAACAGTCTTCAAGTATGAAAAGCTTGTTATACAGAGAAGAACAGGAGTACTTGTGGCACCTTCTTTTTGCAGATACAGAGTAACACGGCTGTTACTCTGAAACCTGTTATACAGAGGTGGATGATAAAATGTTCTCTTTACCCACTGAGGACAGGAAAAGAAGCAGTGGGCTAAAATTGCAGAAAGGGAGATTTAGGTTAGACACTAGGAAAAACTGTCAGGATAGTTAAGCACTGGAACAAATTACCTAGGCAGGTTGTAGAATCTCCATCATTGAAGATTTTTAAGAACAGGTTAACACTTGATCAAGATAATACAAAGGATATGTCTATACTTACCTCCGGGTCCGGCGGTAAGCAATCGATCTTCTGGGATCGATTTATTGCGTCTTGTCTAGACGCGATAAATCGATCCCGGATCGATCCCGGAAGTGCTCGCCGTCGATGCCGGTACTCCTGCTCCGCGAGAGGAGTACGCAGAGTCGATGGGGGAGCCTGCCTGCAGCGTGTGGACCCACGGTAAGTTCGAACTAAGATAGTTCGACTTCAGCTACGTGAATAACGTAGCTGAAGTTGCGTATCTTAGTTCGAAGTGGGGGGTTAGTGTGGACCAGCCCTTAGTCCTGCCTCAGTTCAGGGAACTGGACTAGATGACCTACTGAGATCCTTTCCATTCGTACAGTTCTATGATTTCTATATATCCAGCTGCTTACCATCAAATCTGCTAAGTGTTCTTGGATTTCAAGATCTAGAATCCCATACTTACTATTTTATTTACTATATTATAAGGGACAAGTTGGATCACTTGATGGCATGCTGCTTCTGCTTTTTTTACTGAAATGTGATGCCTATGGCTACTATTATTTTGACGCTAGACCATGGACAAGGAAATACTCAGCAATGCTTAAACAAAAAAAAATTGAGTCTACTGTTCAGCTCTCAAGGCAACTAGCTGAGAATCAGGCCCCGCTGGTTTTTATTTAACTCCAGCAAGAGGTAATGCATTTGATTTATCAAGCAATGTCAGACTTGCTTAGAAAAAGCTTGGGAGTCACGACGAAGGATACAATGGATGTAATGGATATAGCATTTGAAAACTTTGCTTTAAAATTGTAAGAAGCTGAGAGGAAAATTTAAGTCATAACGATAACAATCAATGGTGCGAACTGAGATTTCAACTCACAATACCAGAAGCTGTTAGCTGCTGAGATATTGAACTGATGATCTGGAAATAACCTAAGATTAGGAAATATTAGGTTGGTGGGGCTCCTGAAGGCTTGGAGCCAAGATATTATTTTTTCATTGAATTATAAAAGGTGCCAGGAATGGTTCTCTACTTCTTCAACCATGTACAGATTACTGTATTCTGATTCATATCACACCCATGAGAAGGTCATTGAGACAACACCTTATGCAACTCTTGATCTGAGAAACAAAGATTTCAAATAATAATACTTTGGTTTTCATTGCACATTGCAGCTGTAGGGCTTAAGAGCACTAATACATTTTAGCCTCACAATACCGTGGGAGGTCATTATTTTCCCTCTTTTACAGGTGGGAAACTGAGTCACCGTCATTGCATCACAGAGGAGAAATTTGGGCTCATAATTGACTGAAAAGTCATGTGACTAGTCGGTAACGTTCTATTGTTTACCTCCCCAGAGGTGAAAAAGAACAAGGCCTAGAACAATGTTAACCAATCAGATTACATATACGAATTAACATCTCCTGGTTTCACTGAACTTCTCCAAACTATTATTCATCTTCCAGCTAATCATATAGCATATGAAAATTTCTGCTTCGCAGCAGGCTTATCAAAGATGAATAATAAGTTTTAGGGATCTTCTAACTTAGTTTAAAGGGACAAAATATTGTACTTTTGTCTACTATGGACAAATTTTACTGAAGAAGACATTCAGAATATACATAGCATCACAAAATTTGTGGCCAGAGTCACTAGGCAGCACTGTTATACATAGTCTTCCAAGTTCTTAGTATGGGAGAAAACGTTCAATCTTGGGAGGACACACCATGCTGTTGTTGGGGAGGGAGGGCTCAGCGGTTTGTGCATTGGCTTCCTAAACTCAGGGTGGTGAGTTCAATCCTTGAGGGGGCCATTTAGGGATCTGGGGCAAAATCAGTACTTATTCCTGCTAGTGAAGGCAGGGGACTGGACTCGATGACCTTTCCAGTTCTATGAGATAGATAGGTATATCTCCATATTATGCAATGACCTGTATACAGGTTTTGGGAGAGAGAACTGTGTGAGCATGTGAAGAGTTTGCTGTCTGCCTTGGTCTCTTATTAGAATTAATTCTTGAGGCGGAGTTGCTTTCTGGGAACCAGGCATTGGTGATGGTCTGAGATTCCTGAAATAAGGGATTGTCCTCCATGCTGCTTGTGACCACATCTGTTCCAGGACTGGTGCATATGTATAAATAAAGCAAGTTACACTAAATAAAGTGCATCACTGATTTCTCCTCCACTGGGAAGTTGACCTTCGAACTACTGACATCTGCTACCATGCATCAGTGTGGCAACACCATTGTCAGAAGAAGGGGCAACCAGATACTGCCTTAATTTGTTGAGTATCAAGATTTATTGTTGGTAATTTATTTTCCTGACTCACAAATGTGGCTCGATATCCACTATATCCGAAGTCTATACCTATCATATTTTACATGAGACTGAAAAGTACGGGTCTGGAATATACCTTATTTTTCCTGCTAGATTAAGGTTAAAGAGTGGAGTCCAAACTTACAGTGTACCACTATTTTCCACATGGATGTTGCAGCTATTCTAGATAGCTAAGAACATTATTGCCACTATGTTGGATGGCTTTTATATGATGATATAAATATGTCAATTAGTATTTCAATTAGCATCTGTGACTAATCCTGCCCACGCTGGGAAGTTACAGTATGTGAGTTTCTTACCAGAGGGTATGTTTTTGTTACTTGATTATTCAAGTATAATACCAGTTGACAACTACAATAGCAGGGGATAGGACAGAAAATTACAGGGTTTCTTTTTAATGGAAAATGAAGTATTGGTGGGAAGCATTGCAGTGGAAGGCTAGGTCTTAATTCTCCTGTATTATAGAATTCTACATTCCACTGCACATTATTCATCAACTCCCACACACCTTCTTCTAAGTACTTTAGAATTCCAAAGTTCCTGTGAACTTTGTCAGGGATTTTGTGATATCTATAGTTTTAGACTCATGTTCTATGGCTTTTCTGATGTTGTCCCTACCTAAATATCCAATAAAAATAAAGGGCCTGATTTTCATTTACACTAAAGTCCTATTATGTCACTCTGGCATTAGTTATACCCACTGTAACTACTTCCAGAATGGTGTATAAAGGCCTTTGTATAAATGAGAATCAAACCCAAATATTTTTAAATGACATTTGTGTGAGTTAGTACAATTTACCCCACTGCATCTATACTATGTCTACATGTTCAGATTACATCATTTTCAAATGTACGTACTCCTTACTATGTTAACATTAGTGTTACATTTTTCCCCAGACCTATCTTGATGCAAAGTGTAGAAAGAAGGTATCATTTTTTTCCCTCATTTTGCATTATTCTCTTTATGCCAGTAGAGGGCACAAATTGTTAAATCCCATTATTATTGTACCTCACATGTGATGCTAAAACAAGTAGCTTTATAAACTTCATCAGGAAAAAAAATCCATCATTGGTAATGAGCATTTCATAAAGTTTGACTGTATTATCAGTGAGTCGCTAATACCAAGAAAGGTTATTTACATAATTTTACATTTCTGAACTGGTTGGGAGTTATTAGGGAGTTAACTACCATAAAGGAATATTTTGGACTCTGGGATTAAAGTAAAGAAAGATAACAGTAAAGAAATGGTAATAGCAACAATTAGAATAATCCCAGTCACATTATGATTATAAAGCGATGATCATGCTTTTCCTGCTTTTAAATACTGTTAGATTTTTTTAAAAACGTATTTAAAATGATCTATAGCTGTATAGTTCCCCTGTAAAGGGAAACTGATGCTGGTCTAATTCGTCACTGTGTTACTGGAGTGAGTAAGTGGTGAGCCAGACCCATCGGACTTAAAATTGACAAATAAAATAGCAGTGTGGAATTTTATCAGCAGTGTATATTAGGATGTTGTCTCTATGCTGTTTACTTTTGCTAAGTCTTTAAAGGACACCACATTCAACTGATTCATGATTTAATTGCAGTTGTAAAGGAACCAAGTCATTAACACGAAGAGAAGAACATAAAGTAGCATGGGGTTTTAATGAAATACAGTAAGTACACCAAGAGTTTATTTTCTAGCCAACGTCTATAAACTTTTGAACATAGCTATGTGTGAGATTTCAGTGACTAGAAAACCTACTAATGGATTTATTCTAACCCTCAAACTGGAGACACTGTTCTTAGCCAGCACAGTGCTTGCAAAAAGCGTAATGAAATTATTGAACAATGCATAAAACTGACACCACCAAGGTTGTACCTCTCTGGGGCTAAGGTCATAAGAGGGATCAACAGAGCTAAAAGTATCAAGACCTTGCCAAATCATACTAAGCAAGATTCTGGCCAAATCATTCTGCATTGTAACAGGAATAGTATCAAGGGACCATTGGCTTAGAAAATAGGGATAAAATACAGAGAGTGAGTGAGTAATGCATGGATTAGAGAATAGCTGGTTCTGGTAGAGTTTAAGACTGTGCAAACTTTTAAAACTAATTTTAGGTTCACATATTTTTAGGCTTCGAAAGATTAGATTTTTCCTTGGTAAATGTGGGTAAATGCCAATTGCACCAGAGAAACACACAAAATGACAACAATATTTCCATTGATAATTGTAATTTACAAATAGGCAAAATAAGAAAAATGTTGCTTGAGAATTTACTAAAGTTTGATCTAAGGTTATTTACTTTATATGTTTTGACATGTGATGTTGGCAGTTTGTTTTTTAACAGTTATCAAACTTTTTGAATTTCAATGTCTATTGTCATTAAATAATTATTGTCTGATTTCCCCCTCCCCCTGCATAATTTCCAGCATCTCTGAAAATGTATATAGATATGGGGGGGAAGCATACAACCCATAATTTTGTGCAAGTGTGTCCCTTTACATTGATAGAAATTGAAAAAATCCTTTAAAATAAACATCAATATTACCGGTTATATATAAAACAAATTCTGCCAAGCCTAATTATTTTATACGGCTAAGTAATTATGGTGATGTGTAAATGTTTGTAATTATGTGACTTTCCATGACTGGCACTGATCCTGGCATAAGTTTTACACCAAATACACAGTGCAGGAGGTTGGACACCATACCGAACCAGTGACTGGATGATGGAAGATATTCATTAATCAGGAATACCTTGAAATCTGTAAGAATCTTTCCATTCATGTCAATCAACTTTTGATCATGACCCAATGGCCTACATTTCCAAAGAAACAATAAGATGGAAGGCAAATTTTTATGGCCTGACAGCAGTAGGAGAAAAATAAACCAGTCTAAAAGGGAGCATTTAAGTTTGCTCATTCTCCATGAAGAAGTGGAACTTAATGTGCTTTTTAAAAACCATGTTGTAGAGAGGACTACAGTAAATTGGAATGTGAAGAGTGTTTGTAATTGGGGTTGCTTGTGTTGATTATTTAAATATAAAGAGTAAAGTGACATGAAGTTTAAAACAGATAGTCATGAATGCTGGTCAGAGTTCAGGGTGCAATTTCCAGTTGGAACTCAGTTTGCAGCATTGAGTATGTCCTCTGTAGGGAACATGTATATCTTTTGAGATTTTTCTTGGACAATGTTTGTTCAAGTCTTAATATTAATACCCTTGTTTCTCAAGGTGTTTGTTTGTTTGTTTTTTAGTGGTGGGGTTGGTTACTTCCTCACAAGGTAGCTTTTTATTTTAATTTCCTAGGGATTTTTTTATTAATTACTTTTTTGGTAATAATTTAGCTCACGATCCACAGCACCAAAACTGCCCTCACACTAGGATGCAATGATGTCCGACACATAGGTCACTAATAACCCACTTTCCTTATTATCTCGGCTGAATGAGGGTCTGCATTTCCCTGATGTTGCCTATAAACTCCTTTTGCACCAATGAGGCTATTTATATTGGTTATTACTGGCACAGATTTGTTTTTCTTTTAACTGTATAGTTTTCAGCATTATTAGAGCCTGATTCAGAAAAACCTCCCTAATCAGGACAGACTAAAGTATATGTTTCTATAGGGATGGATTTAAGTACAGGCTTAAACATTTTCCTGAACTGGAAGTCCTGGTTTCCCCTCTTGCATCATTTATTCATAGATTATAGGCCAGAAGGGATCATTGTCATCATCTACTCTGACCTCCTGCATAACACGGGCCACAGAACTTCCCTGAATTGATTCTTGCTTGAACTAGAGCATAACTTAAAAAACATCCAATGTTGATGTAAATATTTCCAATGGTTAATTTAACCTGAGAATTTCTCAGGCACCCATCTAATTTGGGATTAATGCTGTTTTTCATTTGAGGCGCCCACTGCTCAGCATTATTTATGCTCATTGTCGGAGTATCATATGTATATAGATGATACAAAGTTTAGATTTAACAATTTTAGACCTTTTGTTTCAACCTCTTTGGAACACCGGATGTATTTAATAATGACCTTCTTGATGTTAATGCCTGGATTTTCTAATGTTAAGAACTCGGCCACATTGTTGTAGAACCATTCAGTGGCTGCATGAGAACAAAGATGCTGTTTAATAGGCATCAGTAGTGATTAATTGCTTAATTGGCTGAACTGATGAAGAAATCTCCCCAATGCTTATATCCCCCAGTGACTGCACTGGTTTTGATAAATCACCTGCATGTGATTAATAGTTCTCAACTCACTCTCAAGTCTACCTTTTAATATTTAGCATTTCACATAGAAAGAAGCATTGCACCAGTGCAGAAATATTTATAAAAATAAGGTTCCTGGTAAATGCTTTTTAGTATAATGAGGAGTCAGTGAATATACAAGAGGGGTAAGAAGAAGGGAAGCCATAATCATGCTGAACACAATCACCTGATGACATCGAGAGTGTGTTGCTTTTTAAGAATAATTCTTAACAGATCAGAATTTACTGACCACCCATCTTTGCCTGCAATGGCTGTCCACAGCTTTCCTTTCCTGCTTTCCAGCCCTGCACAATCAGCCCTACAGAAGAATATTTTAGACAGAGAGATATTCTCCCGGTACTCATGCCTTTTTAAAAGAAATGGCGAGGGCAGACGAATACTACATAAAGCAGAAGTTTGTCATACGAACATATGGTATCGCCTCTCTCCTTTTAGAACTTCAGTATATTCCTGTACCATTGTCAATACCAGCTGCTCTAACAATATGGGCTGCATTTTTGCAGAAATGGAGCCATTAATCCAGAAAAAGTCCTGTATTCAGTAAACTGTTGGATTATTTAACTGTCACTCCACTCGCACAAGAGAAGAATGTAGCAGGGTGGTTACCCCACTCCTGCCTGAGGGGTTTAAAACAGACCTGGCAGAGGGCTATGGCAAAGGGAAAAGCTACTGGGCTGATTGGGGAAGTAGCCACAGCTGGGCCACGCCCCAATCAGGCCCCAACTGGCCTGTATAAGAAGGCTGGGAGCCAAGAGACTCAGCAGTCTCTTTCTGTGTTCAGGGAGAGAAGGGCTTGGCTGCAGGGAGCTAGACATAGGGTATCTGTAGTGGAGCAGGGCTGAGGAAAGGCTGAGGAGCTGGGGAGCTCCAGCCTGGATAGCCCCAGGCTGTGGCCTGGTAGAAGGCCAAGGGGTACTGGGGGTTGCAGAGGGCAGCCCAGGGCTAGGCCAAGGCAGCAGGTACAAACCCAACCTTACCTGTGATGAGTGGCCTATACTGCAGTATGCCCCAGGGAATGGGGGCTAGATGGTGACTGGCAGTGGCCTTATTCTGAGGTGAGGTAGGGATAGTGGGTGGGGGTTCCCCAGGGAGGGGAGACCCTAGTACTGAGGAGTATGGCAAGGGGGCAGCACCCCAGATACAAGGGCACTGGGGTCCGGGAGGGATACGGGGCCAGATGACAGGCGGATCACCAGCCTGCAGGGGGTGCTCCAGGATGCTGGAAAAGCTAATTCCCAAGATGACCAGCAGGAGGCGCTGCAGGGGTGAGTCCACTCTACAAGAATAAAAGAAAAACTGCATTTTGTAATAAAATGTGTTTTACTGGATTAGAAAAGAATCACATGCCCTTTCCCCTAGCTTTTAAGGTAACTGTAAAATGTCTGTCCCTTTCCTATATACTAAGTTTGTTTCTACTCGAGGTTGCCAATTAAGAGCAAATGCTAAGAACTGATCCCTGCATTTTCATAGATAAGATGATTGCAGCTAGAAGTTCTGATAGGTAGAAAATGGATCATACTTTAATGCCTAATGTCTGCTGATCAGATTAACCCCAGATGTTATAAAAATGAGTTTTTGCTAATGTACGAGTAAAAACACACAAGACACCCAAAACTTTATTGTGGTTCTCTTTCAGTCACGTATTCCTGATAACAAATACTATCCTCCTCTCTCTCCCATAGTTACCTGATTGCTTTTAAATTTCCATCTAACTACACGTTAAATCATCCCACCATTTTAATTTTCTCTCTCCATGAGTTCAAGATATTGTATATCAGTTTGCAGTCACTCAGCACTTAACCTTTCTATTACCATTTTCTTTCTCTTCCATGCTCTGCAGTACAATTGCACGTAATTCACACCCTTTCATCGTTTTCCTATTAGTCACCATGGCCTGATCCAGGCACTTTCTACATTTGGACCAATTTCCACTACAATAACTGATAGTTATTACATTTGTGCAAACCCTTAATGCGGGTATGGTACACCAGGGCAAGGCAGGGCTTATACTACGCAGTTTAATACAGTACCATAATTAATTTCCTTATCGTACTGTATTGACCTTTCATTAGCCTTCCCCTCTTGCTCCCCCACCCCCATTACAGTCACCAGTTCAGCTGACCCACTGGTTACAACGATGGAAGCACTAGTGGAGACAAAGGGATAGGATTTTTCAAAACTCCTCACCATTGGCCTGATTGCAGAGATGTCAGTCACAGGGTTATCACTGACTTCAGTGGCAGGAGAATTGGGCCATTCATCGCTGAGACTTTGAAAATCCCACCTTGGGTGTCTATGCCCACTGTTGTTTTTAACAAAATATCCCCTAGACCTGTCATGAGCAGGGTTAGATCACATGGTGGTAAAAACAGTGGTGGCAGCAGGCGCTGTATTCACACTAGCGCTCCTGCAGCATTAGCAAGAGCAATGAGGTGAAATGGTTTTGTGGGCAAGAAGTAGCGTGCGACACAGCTGCAGTCATCCTAGCTAGTTCCCAACACTGCCATTACACAAAGCCTACAAGTTCTCCTGTGCTTTGAAACCTATCGTCAAGATGTGTACATTCAACATTCCGATCTTGTTTCCATAGGCCCCTGAAGACACTGCTGACAATATGCTCCAATAATATTTGGTTTTGACAAAGAATACATATTCTTCTTCGAGGGCTTGCTCATATCGATTCCAATTAGGTGTGCGCGCGCTGCGTGCACGATCGTCGGAGAATTTTCTACCCTAGCAACACCCGGTGGGTCGGCTGTGGAGCCCCCTGGAGTGGCGCCTTCATGGCATTGGATATATACCCCAGATGACCTAGCGCCCCCTCAGTTCCTTCTTACCGCCCCTGACGGTCGTTGGAACTGTGGAGCACGGCATAGCTGTTCTCCACTCTCCCTAGCTTAACTTGTTAGTTCTCATAGATAGTTGTTGTTATATTCTTTAGATTAGTTGTTTGTTGTTAATAGTTCACTCACTAGTTTAAATAGTTGTAAATAGTTAGCGGGGGTGAAGGGCGCTATATTTCCCCCCTTTTTCCCCCGGCGCACAGCCGGGCTCATGCCCAAGGCTCCTGGCTTTAAGCTGTGCACGTCCTGTGCTAAGCCTATGCCAACAGGAGATCCTCACGACTCGTGTCTGAAGTGCTTAGGAGAGTCTCACCAGACAGATAAGTGTAAAATCTGTAAGGCTTTCAGACCCAGGACCAAAAAGGAGCACGACTTTAGACTTAAGCAGCTCCTCATGGAGGCGGCACTTAGCCCAGATCCTCCCTCGGCGCGCCAAGTCCCGGCACCGAGCGCCTCAGTGCGTAGCACCCCTGCGGCACCCACCGGTACTGCACCGTGAGCAGATGCGGATAAGGCCATATGGCATCGTCCTCCCTCGGCACTGCGTCCCCCACAAGCGCCTCGGCGCCGTTCCCTGTCTCCGGGACATAAAAGACTCCTAAGACACAGGACGCCGTGGTCCTACAGGTACCGGCTCCCCCGGCACTGGTGGTAGAGCTGTGTCCACCTCTAGAGCGCCAGAAGGCGCAGATATCCTCAACG
The DNA here is from genome assembly GCF_013100865.1 of Trachemys scripta elegans. Taxonomy (NCBI): domain Eukaryota; kingdom Metazoa; phylum Chordata; order Testudines; family Emydidae; genus Trachemys; species Trachemys scripta. The sequence goes on along the minus strand of NC_048304.1, from coordinate 11,994,784 downwards.
CCGTTGACTCTGGCACTGAGGGTAGGGCCGTTGAGTCCGGTGTGGACTTGCTCACCGCCTCGTTCGGTGGTGGAGCCTGTCTCCTGTCTACTCTGGAGACCTTTGCGACAGCGAAAGACCTCATCGCCCTCACGGAGCCAGCGCCGTCTCAGTCCGTGGCACCGCCTGCTCTTCGGACTGTGTAATCCAGGGGCAAGCCTGCTCTGGTACACCCGCCATCTCCGAGCGTGGACTCGCGGCACCGCTCGCAGTCCCAGTGCCGATCTTCACCCCAGCACCGGTCGTACTCGCGGCCTAGGTCTTCTTCACAGCACCGATCTACGTCTCAGCACCATCAGTACCAATCGGAGTCTAGACGCAGTTCTCGGGACTGGTATGAGCGCCGCTCCAGTTCGAGAGGCCGCTCCTGGCACCGAGTCTACAGGCGGTCTTCGTCATCCTGATCCAGATCCGGATCTCGGCACCGACATGGCCAGTGGCACCGCTCTCGATCACGGTACCGCTCACCGGCACCGCGCAGGGGCCGCTCGCCTACGGACCGGCACCGTACCGGACCGAGCCGATGCAGCCACGTTCGGCACCACCCTGGCCCTCAAGATCGGCGTCTCGCTCATCTGATGGAGCTTCCCGATCAGCGTACCCTGCTCAGGGTCAGGCTGCCGCTGACTTGGGTCATTGGCAGGAGTGGGCAGAGGACCCTGCACAGGACCCTACACATTGGTCTTTCTGGACCCCGTGGGCGTATCATCAGGCGCAAGGGGCTCCACCGTTGGCCTCTCGCTCGGTGCAATCCGAGCCCAGAGTCCCGGAGGCCACCATCTCCCATCCTCCCACAGGGGGCATGGAGGCTCCCGTGTCTACACCAGCACAGGCCCCAGACCCCGGGGCAGGAGATCCTCCGCATCAGGGACCCTTAGAACTGGACCCTCATTTGGATCACTTACCCCCTGAGGCATCCTCCTCATCTTCCCCGGATGAGGCGGTGGCAGGCACAACTGCCTCAGGCCCACCCCCACTAGATCTCTGTGCCCACCAAGACCTATTACATAGGGTGGCACGCAACATGGACCTCCAGGCGGAGGAGATAGTAGAGGTACAGGAGCATCCTGTTGGCTGATGCCCCATCCTGGGTGGCGTTACCACTGATTCGTACGATTCAGGCTAATGCCAATATCATATGGCAAACCCCTGCCTCCATTCCACTCACTGCCAGAGGTCTAGCGAGAAAGTACTTTGTCCCCTCCAAGGACCATGAGTACCTATATACGCACCCTCCACCGTGTTCACTAGTTGTGTCCTCGGTGAACGCAAGAGAGCGCCATGGTCAGCAGGCGGCAGCGCCCAAATCGAAGGACGCTAAACGCTTCGATTTGTTCGGGCGTAAAGTGTACTCAGCGGGGGGTCTGCAGCTCAGAGCCACGAACCAACAGGCGCTCTTGAGCCGCTACAGTTACAACTCATGGAACTCCATGGGTAAATTCAAAGAGTTGGTTCCCCAGGACTCAAGGGAGGAGTTTGGGGCCTTAGTGGAGGAAGGTAAGAAGGTGGCTAGGACCTCCTTACAAGCCTCCCTGGACATAGCGGACTCGGCCGCCAGGACACTAGCATCTGGGATAGCCATGCAACGCGTCTCCTGGCTCCAGGTTTCGGGGTTATCGCCAGAACTGCAGAAGACCCTGCAGGATCTATCGTTCGAGGGCCAGGGGTTGTTCTCGGACAAGATGGACTCTCGGTTGCAGAGCCTCAAGGACTCGAGAACCATCATGCGCTCCCTGGGGATGCATGTCCCAGGACCCCAGCGCAGGCCCTTTAGGCCCCAGCCACAAAGGTTCTACCCTCCTCCTCCTCGTCCGAGACAGGACTTCCCCAGAAGAAGGGGACGAGGGGTAGACGGAGATTGACCGGCCCTCAACCCGGTCAGAACCAGGGCCCTCCTAGGCCACCTTCAGGACCTAGGCAAAACTTTTGAAGGTGCGCTCGAGCACAGCGCGCCAGCCACTACCCAGGATCCATTTCCTTCCTTTCGGGATTGCCTCTCCCGTTTCTACCGTGCGTGGTCCCTTATAACCTCGGACCGTTGGGTCCTTCGCAAGGTGGAGAGAGGATACGCTCTCCAGTTTTCTTCGTTTCCCCCCTCCCACTCCACCTCCCCGTCCCTCTTCAGGGACCCTTCTCATGAGCATCTCCTTACACAGGAGATTTCTGGGCTCCTCTCTAGGGGGCCATAGAGGAGGTTCCCCCAGAGTTATGGGGCAGGGGGTTCTACTCCCGCTACTTCCTAATCCCCAAGGCAAAAGGGGGTCTGCGACCCATTTTAGACTTACGCGGGCTCAACAAATTCATAGTAAAGTTGAAGTTCCGCATGGTCTCCTTGGGGACCATTATCCCTTCCCTGGATCCTGGAGACTGGTACACCGCCCTCGACATGAAGGACGCATATTTTCATATAGCGATCTAACCCCCTCACAGGCACTTCCTTTGCTTTGTACTAAACAATGGACACTACCAATTTGCAAAAAGAACAGGAGTACTTGTGGCACTACCAATTTGCTGTCCTTCCCTTCGGATTGTCCGTGGCACCAAGAGTGTTCACCAAATGTATGGCTGTCGTGGCAGCATACCTTCGTCGACAAAGGATACAGGTGTTCCTGTAGCTAGACGACTGGCTAGTGCGCGTCCGGACCAGGGAGCAAGTTCAGGCGCACGTCCAGATAATACTACAAACATTCCACGAGTTAGGCATTCTACTCAACAAAGAAAAGCCCACTCTGGAGCCAACTCAGAGGATAGAGTTTATCGGAGCAGTTTTAGACTCCAGACTCGCCCAAGCTCTTCTGCCAGACGCTTGATTTCACACCATCGCGAATATCATACAAGGTCTCCGGATCTTCCCAATTACCACAGTAAGGACGTGCCTCGGCCTGTTGGGTCACATGGCCTCTTGCACTTACGTCACCAGGCATGCCAGACTTCAGCTTTGCCCACTTCAGGCCTGGGTATCGTCAGTGTACTGTCCTTATCGGGACAACCTAAACATGGTGGTCACGGTTCCGAACTGCCCTCACCTGGTGGCTGAATCACAGGGCGGTTTGCGAAGGAGTGCCATTTCGTGCCCCACAACCCTCCCTGCACCTGGTCATGGATGCTTCATCTCTAGGCTGGGGCGCTCACCTCGGGGAGCACCATACCCAGGGCCTGTGGACCCCATCCCAACTAGCCCTGCACATCAATGTCCAAGAGTTGATGGCGGTGCGCCTAGCGTGTCAGGCATTTCTCGGTCTCCTACATGGCTGTTGTGTGTCAGTCCTCACAGGCAACATCACGGCCATGTTCTACATCAACAAGCAAGGCAGAGCCCGGTCGTCTCTCCTGTGCCAAGAGGCCATTCGCCTGTGGGAGTTCTGCATTGCCCACTCGATACATCTCATGGCATCGTTCCTCCCTGGAGTCCAGAATACTCTAGCGGACCATCTCAGCAGATCCTTCCAGACGCACGAGTAGTCGATTCGCCCGGATATCATCCATTCCATCTTTCAGAGGTGGGGATTTCCCCAGGTCGACCTGTTCGCCTCACGAGCCAACAGGAAGTGCCATGTGTTCTGCTCCCTCCAAGGGCGATTTCTGGGTTCCCTGCCAGATGCTTTCCTCCTATCATGGAGAGACCAGCTGTTCTACGCTTTTCCTCCATTCCCACTGGTCCACAGGGTGCTGCTCAAGCTACGCAGAGACAAGGCATGTATGATTCTAGTCGCTCCAGCTTGGCCAAGACAACACCGGTACACCACGCTTCTGGAGGTATCGGTACAAACTCCGATCACGCTTCCCTTGTGCCCAGACTTGATCTCTCAGGACCACGGCCGACTCTGTCACCCCGACCTGCAATCGCTCCACCTTACAGCGTGGATGCTCCATGGCTGAATCGGACAGAGCTATGATGCTCACATCCCGTGCAACAGATTCTGCTGGGAAGTAGAAAGCCCTCTACACGGTCCACTTACTTAGCCAAGTGGAAACGGTTCTCCTGTTAGTGCGAGCAGCGGGCCACGCCCCCCCCTTGCAGGCGTCTATTCCTCTTATACTCGAATATCTCTATCCCTGAAACAGCAGGGCTTGGCAATATCTTCAATCAGGGTTCACCTGGCCACTATATCGGCGTTCCACCCAGGAGAACACGCTTCCTCGGTCTTCTCTAATCCGATGGTCATCAGATTCCTCAAGGGCTTAGACTGGCTATACCCACAGCAACGCCAACCCGTTCTGGCGTGGGATCTTAACTTGGCTCTCTCCAAGCTCACAGGGCCCCTGTTCGAGCCATTGGCTACCTGCTCACTCCTTTACCTATCTTGGAAGACAGCCTTCCTTGTAGCCATCACTTCAGCAAGGCGTGTTTCTGAAATCAGGGTGCTCACGTCTGCGCCTCCATACACAGTCTTCCATAAAGACAAGGTGCAGCTTCGCCCCCACCCTGCCTTTCTTCCCAAGGTAGTATCAGCTTTTCATGTGAACCAGGATATATTTCTCCCGGTCTTCCATCCTAAGCCGCACGCCACCCGTCAAAACCAGTGTATGCACTCCTTGGACGTACGCAGGGCCCTGGCTTTCTGTATTGAGTGTACGAAACCGTTTAGGAAGACGACACAACTCTTCGTTGCAGTGGCCGACCGGATGAAAGGCTTACCAGTCTCCTTACAACGTCTCTCCTCTTGGATCACGTCATGCATTCGTGCTTGCTACGTCCTGGCCGGTGCCCTGATGCCGCGCCTCACCGCCCACTCCACGAGGGCCCAAGCCTCCTCGACTGCCTTCCTAGCTCAAGTCCCAATCCAGGACATTTGTAGAGCTGTGGTTTGGTCATCGGTCCACGCTTTCGCCGCTCACTGTGCACTTGTACAGCAGTCCAGAGACGATGCTGCATTCGGATCAGCGGTTTTGCACACAGCGATGTCTCACTCCGACCCCACTGCCTAGGTAAGGCTTGGTAGTCACCTAATTGGAATCGATATGAGCAAGCACTCGAAGAAGAAAAAACGGTTACTCATCTTTGTAACTGTTCTTCAAGATGTGTTGCTCATATCCATTCCAAACCCGTCCCCCTTCCCCACTGTCAGAGTAGCTGGCAAGAAGGAACTGAGGGGGCACTGGGTCGGCTGGGGTATATATCCAACGCCATGAAGGCGCCACTCCAGGGGGCTCCACAGCCAACCCACCGGGTGTTACTAGGGTAGAAAATTCTCCGACGATCGTGCACGCGGTGCGCGCACACCTAATTGGAATGGATATGAGCAACACATCTCGAAGAACAACAGTTACAAAGGTGAGTAACTGTTTTTTCTCTACTTCGTGCATGCTGTTGTAAATACCAGCTGGGTAAGGCTTTGCAAAAATAGGCATCGTTGTGATTTAAGGAGATGAACATTTCTTAAAAATCGGAAGACTTCTAAATGTTCAATATAACACCAAAAACAAACAAAAAACCCAAGGCAGAAAGTGCAAGACTTTCAAACAACATTGGACCGTATTTGGAGCCATTGATTTAACTACAACCAGAGCCTTGTGTATTTTGTGGGTAACGTAGCCCTTTTTAACCACGGGTCTCAAAGAGCTTTACGAAAAGTGTTACCACCCACCATCATGCAGATGAGGAAACTGAGGCATGAGCAGTAGAAGCCCACATTTTCAAAAGTGGCCTTTAATTTTGAGTTGCTCAATGTTTAGCCGTCCATGTGGAAACTAACGGCAATAAATTATTCTGTCTCTGAAGTCACTGTCAGTCCAGTTTTTTCCAGGATCCTCTCATGGATTTTCTGTTTCCATTTTTGCCAATTGATTATATATGATTTTTGTAGGGGCCAAATTAGGTTTGGGCACTGGGAGGGGGAATTAATTAATCATTACTTCTGTCAATGGAGGAGAGATTGGCAGATGAAAGGGGGAATATGGAAATGACAACTGGAAAAAAAGGTTGTGAGCAATTTTCACGTGGGGAGTCGTAGCAGCTGTGAACTTTGCACTTCCAGTGACAAAATATCTGAGCGACAATGTACCCCTGAAGACTGAACTAATAGGCTTTGTGGAAAGTGTATGACAGGAGTAGGCAGCAGGAATCCCTGTGTTTCCAGTGGCTGAGGGCACAGGGGCAGTGCATGTTCTGCTGGTGGTGTTACAGCCTACAGGCTGCAAACCTTGGGAGCATGGTGGGAGGAGAATCACTTGAAATCAGGAGCGCCAGTCGTGTGTGTGTGTGTGTGTGTGTGTGTGTAAAATGGAGTCTATAAACCCCATAATGGACACAAAGTGGGGGGAGGAGAGTCTCCTGCTTACAAGCAAGCAGCTTGATCACAACTCCTTGCTGCTGCCAATCAGAGGGGCAGAAAGGCCTGAGAGAGCCTTCTGCATCAGGCTGCCTCCAAGGAAACAGGAGACTCAGAGACTGAAAGCCCCAAAAGTGAAGGGCTGACAGGCTTAATTGAAGGTGAGGGTGCAGAATTCCCCCAGGAGCTAAGTTCCCTGTAAGCTGTACAGCCGCGCAGCAGCCTTCTTAGTGCTGCACAGGTGCTCAGGGAACCTGCCTGGGGACCTGCCGGGGGAGGGGTGCCCCTCCCACAGCCACAACCTAGCCTGGCCCCCAATCTGCCGGGGCGCCCCTCCCCCAGGAACTGACCTGATTGAGACCAAAGTAAGGAAGGTTAGTAAGGAGAAGCTGAGGCCTCTCGAGAGACCGCCCCAAGAGGCAGTGACAGGGGCAAGTGTCATTAAGGAATGCTTTTACTCAATACATACTGTAGATCTATGCCAATAATAGATGTCAGGGAAGTTATTATTTTTTTTTTTTAAGTTTGGTCTCACAAAGCATGAAATTTCAGAGTTTCTTGGCTGAGCCGTTAAAATGCTGACACACCCATACCTGTCAACTTTCACCTTGCACTCAGGCTGGCTGTGCTTGTAAATCAAAGCTAATTTTTGTTGCCTGTTTACTTTAATGTTTGGGAAGTATTAACTAGAAAGCACTACAGTAGCAGCATCTCTGCATATGCAGGTTCTAAGATATGTCTAAAGTGACTCTTGAATGATAGGTGGAAATGAAAAATTCATTAGGATGGAAGAGTGCAGGACATTCCATTAAGTTATTGTTATTAAACATTTATATTAAGGGTAGCATTCAGAATGTAGAAAAGCGCCATTGTGTTAGGTGCTGTACAAACACCCATGAAAACATACTATTCAGCCTCTAAGTGTTCACAGTCTATGAAGTGGTTACTTTCAACAATAGGTAGTACTCTTCCCTCTGCATCAGTACTGAATCAATGCTCTAGTGTTGTGTTAATGGACACTGTGATGTTACCTGAAAGTGCTGTGTTTTTCTAAACTGTAAAACCAAGGCCTGACCACCTGTGGCCATTACAAGATCTCATAGGACTTTGTGCAAGTATAGGAGAGCTAACGCCAACACGTAGGCCAAAACTCCAAACTAGGTAAACATATTGTGCCCAGGGAAAATTCACACTGAAGCTGTATGGGAAAAAATAAAAGTAATTCTTCACTTCCCCGCCTCTATGTGATTGTTGTGGTGTAGTGTTTTCGCTGTATTTCATTCCAGGGGAGCTGCATTTCAGTGCTGGACAGTTCTTACATAGAGATTCTAAACTTGCAATCCATACTCGTATAAACTTCCATTGAGGTCACAGGGCCAAATTCATTCTTGGTATAACTCCAGCAGAGGTATTTTGGCCCAGATTTACCCTACTGTGCTTTGGGATCCTGCCCTGTGTGTGGGATCATGTAGTGTTCAGTGATCACTCAGTGCCTTAAGGTGCTTGTAAGAGAACTATTTTATTCTGTGCCTGGTTCCAACTGGCTGTCGCTAACAAGACATTCATAGTGCCCTGCCCTGGCACGGAAACCTCAGCTCTTAAATCCACAGTCACCACAGGGTGAAAAACATCATATAAAAGTTATTACTATTAGTTGTATAACACCCTAAAATAGGATTTCTAATGGAAAGGGCTGCTCACCCATAATTACAGGCAGCACTACTATAAAAGCATAACCAGCTAGAGCCAGATTCAATAAAACCTCCATCCAGCTCCTACAGTGAGGTGATTTTGGGGGGGGGGAGGAGGGAGGGTTACAGCCCAGAAATTAGATGGACTTTTTATTTAATCCTTGATGAGTCAAGTTTTTTTGTAAATATCAAGTTTTCTGTTTGGTCCAAGTCTAGGAACAGAGAGTCAAGAATTGAGCCCAACAAGCCAATCTCCTTATGGCACCCGCAGATATTCCCTTCTTGCTTCTGTCCATATTGCACCACGTTGGCTAATGCAATTGATTCATTATTACACCGGTAAATTCTAGCAAAAGCTTCCCTCACGCTGCTGCCACTGGACTTTCAATTGCCTTAAATCCCTCCCAGCACTAATCAGCTTTTACCAGAACATGCAAAGCAAACTAGGGTTGGAATCACCTCATTTTTCACACAGCTTGGGTTTTACTTTTTATCTTGCAGGAGGCAGAGTCTAGTTATTCCCCCTACCCTCTCAAAATGTGCAGCCAGGGGCTCAAAGGAATTGACCCTCATTCTATTTGAAAAGAGATGAGCACTTCTTGTTTAAGTCTCTCTCTGTGCCGAAGGAATACATAGACAAGGCTATTGGGCGTAGAGGCACTGGGTAAGGAAAGACTGTTATGACTGGGGTGCAGAATGATTTGGTAGCTGGAGGGCGGAGAAGGCACCAGGCTGGGACCTGGGCTGTCCCGGTCTCCTGTTTAGAAGGGAGAAATCAGCATGTGATTGGCACAGTGCACGGGTGCTTACATTTGCAAGCCAGGAACGGTGATTTCCGTAGGCAGCGAGGCCGGGGGCTCGGATGCAATTGCACGGCTTTCGAAAAAGCAAACGGGCCCTTCAGCAGCGGGCGAGCCGGTGATTGCTGAGTGATGAAACGAACGATTAGTAAAAGCCACGACTCCCCCTCCCCAAGCCCGCCGCAGGCTCGCGGAGAGCAATCCGTGCGAGAGGAGCGCCGGGGCCGAGCGAGACGCATGCACCGGAACGGAGAAACGCCCGCAGCTCAGCCCAGACTGCGACAATAAATACCCCGAGAGACCGAGCTAGCGCAAGGCGCGGGGAAGGACTTGAGCAAGTTTCCTGCCGTCTGAAGTCCCCCCCCCTCCCCGTTCCCCGAATCAGGGCCAAGTCTCGTCATTGGAGAGCCCCTTGCACCCCCACCTCTCCGCACCCTTCAAGCGGGGTTCAGCCTCCGCGCTGGGAGGGGGGGCAGCTGCAGTTTCCAGGCTCAGCCCCAGCGGACTCCATCCTCTGCCCCCCCGCGGCTGCAGCAGCGGCGGCGCCTGGGCGTTTGCCCGTCTTCTCCCCCGACCTCAATCCAGCTTCCCGCACCGGCCCCCAAGCTGCCGCGCTGGCCCCTCGCCGCCGCCTCCCCCGCGGCTAGCCTGCGTGTGCGGGGTGGCCCCTGGCCGAGCATGGCTCCCCTCGCAGGGGGCCCGGAGCGCCGCGGCGGGGCAGGCGGGCGGGGGCTGCTAGCGCGCAGCCAGCGGCGAGCCCCGTAGCGTGGCTGGCGACCGGGAGGGGGGTCGGTGCGGGTTTGATGCGCCCTCGCCCCTCCCCGCTCCCTGCCCCTCCCCGCCTCGCGCGGTGACTGAAGGGCGGCGCTCCGGGCTCCGGAGGAGGCAGCGGGCGCTGCAGGAGCCGCAGGATTACACTCCGCTGCTCCCCGGGACCCGCCAAGGTAGGTGGCTCCGCTGCTGCTGCGGCGGCGGGCAGGGGGTTCCCCGGGGACTCGCTGGGGTTCGGCCGCAGCCCTCTGCCCCCGGCCGCGGGGTGGGGGATAGCCCCGGGGCGCGCTGGCACCTGCCCGGGGCAGGAAGGGCCCTTGCGGGGGGGTAAACTTCGGGAAAGAAAAGTTGGGCTGGCTGCGCTCAGCGGCGGGGTGCCGGCGAATGTCCCGGGGAAGTTTCATTCCCCCGGGGCGCTGGGTTCGCCCCGGGAACCGGCTTGAAACGAGCCAGGTGAGCGCAGAGCCGCGCGCGCTTGCAAAGCAAGTTCTCCGGTCCCGGCGGCTTCTCTCTCCGCCGGATGCGGTGCCTCTGATTTGCCGCTTCTGCAGGGCTGCCTTGATCCGTCGGCTCGTCTCTTTTCTCTCCCGCGGAGGGCAGCCTTCGGGCTCCGCTCGGCAGAAATGAAATCCGCAAATTCCTGAGTGCAAAGCCCCGTCTTATTTATTTTTCGTTTGTTCCTGTACCCACACTCAATCCTCAGCAGGGTTGCCAGGTGGAAGCTCTCCAAGGCACTGTATGAATACAGCCTGGGTTTGCTTCTGTCTTCTCATCTTTTTTTCCTCCTCCCCTGGTATTAATATCTTTAAAAATGTTAAGTTCCTGCGTTGCTATGGTTAAAGCAGAGCTGGGAGAAGAACATACGTTGCTGAGCCTGGGGTGTATACAACGGCAAATGAAGTTTTAACACAGCTACAGCCTTGTGAGCGTTAAAACCATGAGGAGAAGTTTGTAACGATCAACAGAAATACTTTCAAGGATAGGAATGCGGTCAGAAAATCTGACAGATATAGTGAGTAAATTAATCACAATAAAATAGATGTAAAGAGAATTAAGTGGGTGACCGGTTGAACTGTGGCTGTGTCATCCCAATAGATATTGGTATCCCACGTTGACAAAAATTCTAATTTGGATACAGATCAGAATTAGTATTAACCAAAAGAACCAGTGGTTCATAGGCTCTATGTTGTTCATAGGTTTTATTTTTCAACGGCCTTTGAAAGGGCCATGTACCTTTATTTAAAAAAATACTCTGGAGTTATTTTTCCACTGTGCCATGCTAAACACCTTACTGAAAACTAAATAATGACTTTTTTTACAAAGTATGATGCTGGCAGTTTCATACATTGTACAGTTGTCTTCTTTAGCAACGTGAACTGTGAAATAATGCTGTTGGTCTGGTTGAACTCATCTGTGTTGGTTTCACTAAACAAATCTCTTCACTTTTACTTCTGCATGCACTACAGCAAAGAGGTTTTTCATGTTGTTTTTCTTTCTTTAGCAATTGTGTGCATGGAATGTTTACAAGTTATATTTCCTACAGCACCAAGCTACTCCTGTAGGGATAGAAACAAGGGGTAATATTTTCAAAAGTGTCTGGCTGAATTAAGAGCCTAACTTCCATTAACTTTCAATGAGTCTTAGGTTTTTCTGTGCCTAAATCACTTTTGAAAATGTGACTATATAAAGCCCCAGTTCTGCAAAGTCGTTAGCAAAATGCTTAATATTATCCACTGTGACAGCCCATTCAAAAATACAATAGCAATAAATGTATAGGAAAACATTAAATGTTTATTTGCATTTAATTTAGCTAAAGCTTCTGTTTTGTTTACAACTCATTATACATAATTTCAGTGTATTCAATTACTAAAGTTAAATTTCTCTCTCCTATTTTATTAAAAGAACTGCTCAGTCATGTGTTCTGAAGTGCAAAGCTTTGTTTCAATTCTTATACTGAATGCTTAAAATCCACTAACAATTGAAGGGGTCCCAGGCTGTGAGTTGCTTAACCCCTATATCTTTCTCATCAATGGGAGATGAGGGTGTTTGGCATTAGAGCTAATCCAAAATTTTCAAAATTCCAATGAAACTTTTTGCAAAATATCTGTGAAATCTTCCAGACAACGTTCCTTTGGTTTTTGACCAACTTAAAGAATGGCAGAAAATGTTCAAAAATTTGAAATATCAATGATTTCCCCACCCCTAGAAAATTAGAATGGATTTTCATCCAGTTCTGCTTAGCACCCTGAGGAAGATATGTGGTACCTCTTGGTATCAGGTGTTAAATGCAAAATGTTGTTCAGTTGATCCTCATTAATTTTTTACTGGATCAAACTTGAACAAATACAAGTTCTTCCCCTCATACAAACTTGCTCGTTTATTTCTATCACATGGTTGCATATATTTTTTTTTAAAGACCTCCACCCTCAAACATGGAGAGTCATAGGACTCATCCATGTTGCCTAAACATCTTGCAAGATATTATAGTAATTTTACTCAGCATTTTAGCAGTTAGAGACAGAAGACTTTGATTCATCTAGTCCATCTCTCTTCCCATGCAGAGTTGTTCTCCACCATATACTTTAAAGTATTTGATTCAGTTTACTGTAGTTTGGCTGTTCTTTCTTTGCAGTTGTGGACTTGTTGCAATGGTGATGTGGGTAAAGGCTTTTTGAGCTCTCTGCAGTTGAAATTTAGATTCGGATTCATCTACAAGAGCTTGAGCCAGTGGTGAAGTCCCAAGAGATCTGTGCTGTGATCTGCTGCTCATGGTCCAGACCCCAACTCAGAGCCTGTCTACACAGAGCAGCAATGTGCATTATGGGGTAGGGGTATTATTTCTGAAGTGCACTCAAATGTTGCACATTAATTGGTCTGTGCAGACCTTGCTCGTGTGCACAAAAAGTTCCCTAGTGCACTTTAATGTAGTACTGAAACAATACTATATTAAAGTAGATTAGTAAACCTCTAGTGCGCTCCAGCAATTTCTGTATAGACCAATTAATGTGCAGCGTGTTAGTGCGCTTTAGAAATCACCCTCCCTCATAAGGCATGTTATCCCACCATGTAAACAAGGCCGTAGTTTCAGTTTCCACCTTAGACTATCTGTGATGTTAGCAAGACCTGTAGATATACTGCCCTGCATGTAATCTGGCTGAGACTGGCCCTACTGCCAATGACAGAGGTGGTACCAAATGCACTGTATTCAACATATGCTTTTTCACTCAATTTGGAGTGTCCTGGTTGAAGCTTTGTAGATAGCTGAAGTTATACAGGAGCTCAGAAAAACATCAGGAACTTGTAGAAATCAAGTAGTTAAATGGATTGGAAACTTGTTACAAGAGAAGTGTGTAAGCTTTGGCTCAAACTGTGTTCCAAGCTTCAGGCCAGAGTGATTTAACTGATTTCTAATTTTTTTGTTTATAGGCAAGTAGAAACAACAAATAAGGGTTTATAATGGAAGTGCTGACAGAACTTTATAGCATTGCAAATGGTGTTGCTACTCTGCATGCAAACATTGCTAGGAAGTTATTTATTATGCAAGAAGCTTTGTTGCAAAGGAGTTTGGAACAGATACTTTTAAAAGGCATTTTAGAAGGAAATATTTAATAGATATGTATAATTCTTATTGAAGAAATACTATTGAATTGAGAACCTATTTAAGGGGCCCAATTCTGCCCTCGGGCACTTAGGTGTAAGAGAGATTTGCATCTGTGTATTTGAGGGCAGAATTGGGCTTTAGATGAATTACACTGATTCTGTATTAGTTCTGTTCAAAGCTATTAGGAGATACAAATATTATAATTTATTAACTAGTGCATTCACTGTGGGCTAAAACCAGATATGCAGAGTTCATAACCTGGAACAGACTTTATTTTTGCCACTTAAAAATCGTTTGGCTTTCTAAGAGGGGTAACAAAGAAAAGCACTTCTTGTTTTTAGATGAATTTGTGCATTCCTATAACTGAAAAACACTTTGATGTGAAGTGTAATGTAGCATCTGATTAGTATAAAAATAAGTCTCTTTTTAAAAATATGTTGTAATAATAATACCTAGCTTTTCTATAGTGCTTTTCATCAAAGCACCTAACAGTCTTTAAATGTCATCTCTGAAAATTCTCCTTGAAGTCAATTTAAATGTAAGGACTGCAGACGTTAGCCTAAAGATTTTTACTATCTTGGATGTGAATGTGTGTTGGCGGCTACAGTTAATGGGTTAACTGGATCTCTGACCTCTCCGGGTCTCTGAGTGCATTCCCCTCTGGTACTGTGCCTCTAGTTGTCACCTTTCTTTTGGGGTGAAATCGCATGATTTTCCCATTGTCAGACTGGCCCTGGGCTGCATTCCCTGTGATCAACTGTGATTACCTCAGCAGGCTTGACTTCTCTTCAGTGCCTGTGCATCTGTTCCCTCCAAGAGCAATGACAGTGGTAATCAGTGACCAGACTGCCTTCTTAAAGCAAAATATTATTTATTTAGAGTGACACATAGAGAAAACAGATCTTAACACAACAAACCAATCTGTGCGCCTAGCTGCTTCTCCCTATGGCTTACTGTTCTCTAGGTCGAGGTCTTCGGACACCTTCTGCACAGTCTCTTTGTGGGTCAGTGTGTCCCCCTGGACAGCTCCTGACAGATGACCCCCATCGTCTTCTCCTGAGAGGGCTTTTTAATTGTTTAGTGTCCAGCCCAAAGGGACACAGCTATTTTGCCAGCCTGGGAGCCTGGAAGTATGCCCTTGCTAGTAATTGCTCCCCAGGGTTTGTTGGGAGGTTTGTTTATCTGTTGTGCAGCAGGTCATGTTGCACTGCTGCAGTGCTAATATGGACTGAAAGCTCTAGCATTACAGCTGCAATGGCTCAGTTAGCCCTCTCAGTTCAGTCCCACAAAGTGGGTGGTTTGAATAACTGCTTGTTTGCAGCATAATGCAACCCGATGGCTGCAAAGATTGAATATCTTCAATATTTATCAGTGTTACACGAACGTGATGTAGACTTGCAGGTACTGGAAACATTAAACTCCAATTTGCACATAAAAATTTCACTTTTCTAAAAAAATTAAAAGGGAAGTGATGAGATTACCACTATTCTTGTTGTGTGTGAGGAACCTATAAACATACAGGGGAAGAGGTAGAGTCATTGGTTATCAAAAGAGGGTGTGGCAAGTGGGTGGAGTAAGCCCATTGGATATCAGAGAGGGAAGTGAGTGGAGTTGTGGACTCATTAGGAGGTGAGGCTTGGTTTATTAGGCACTTCTGGAAGGTGGGAAGGCTAGTATTTGGTTTTATATTAAGCTAGTTTGATTGTCCCCATTTTTCCAGTGTTCCTAGTGCTGGATATACTGGGTGGTAGTTTCTTATTCAAACACTAGTAAGTGTGGAATCTGCTAATTGATATTGCAAATGGGTGATTAGAATTTAATGATTGCCAGATTACAGGATTGTATGTGATTCAATGTGCCTCAAGTTAAAAGAAGAGATAGGAAACAGTTTACTGAATGGAATGATGTAATGAAAATAGATAGCTCTTCTAACATAATGCTTTTGTTGAGAGTTTTTAAGTAGTAAGATAGAACAGATTCATTTTCATTTCAAAACATGTAGAAAACCTGTTTCTTGGGATTCTTCAAGATTTAATGTACTGTTGTAGGAAATTGTCTACTGAAATGGAAAAGCAGAATATGGGTTTTTATGAGTCTGTATCTGAAGTGTTTTCAATGCCACCAAAACATATTTACAATTTAAGTCCCTCTCCCAGACCTTCTAGCAGATCTTCAATATTAATTTCACTCAAGAACAGTCTCCTTCAAATGAGAGAGAGGAAAAAAAGTCAAAGGCCAATTGGTGATTAGGCCACTTAAAAGCAATTAAAAGGCCAAAACTTCAACTTGATAAAACTGAAATGATCTTTATGCCAACACCACCACCTTCATTTGATCGTAAAACGTCCAGTCCAATAAATTATTCAAGCACATCACACGGGATATACTTTTTTGGTCAGATTTACACTTTCATGTCCTGTAACAGGTGCTGTAAGTGAATAGAGGGAAAAGTTAAATGAATCATCATTGATGTTAATGCAATACATTTTACTGAACATAAGACAGGACCAAATAATAGCTACAAGCATCCACATGGGGGAAATCTAATGGTATGGATTCTATGTGCAAAAAGAAAAATGCAGACTATTGTGTGTAAACCATCCAAATCCTGACAAAATATGACAAGGAGGACATTTTGTAGACGATGAGAGAACTCTCCAACTCCAATCATCTTAAACTTATGATGTATAGATATGCAGCAGGTGACTTAATCCTGAGTACCAAGGAATACCTAACACAGCCCTAAGGCAAGTTTCAGATCTTCCAGGATTCTTTTGCATGCACCAACTACTACCTCACGGTTAGTTCATTGGAAAAAGGAGGAATGATACCCCAACTTCTCAATGACACTTGGTGGAACTCTTAGGTAGATTATTTTTTTAAATCTGGATAATATGAATATGTTGAAATTTGCATTGGGGAGCAGAAGAATTTAGATCAGAACACAGCACAAAATTTGTACCAGGGCTTCCTGAGAGAGCTACTACATTAACACAATGTTTTTGGAAGGACTTGACAGATTACAGGCTGACATGACTTTCACAGTCTCTGTGGCACTCTAGATTGATCTAATTAATGACAGCGGACTGGAACCGCACAGGGATAACCTTTTTTAAATAGCAAGCCAATTCAGAGCATTTATATAGCCTTTCTGTTACTTACCCAACATAGAATCATAGAATATCAGGGTTAGAAGGGACCTCAGGAGGTCATCTAGTCCAACCCCTTGCTCAAAGCAGGGCCAATCCCTAGACAAATTTTTGCCCCAGATCCTTAAATGGCCCCCTCAAGGATTGAATTCACAACCCTGGGTTTAGCAAGCCAGTGCTCAAACCACTGAGCTATCCCTCAGTTGGCCATGACTGATCCTAAATAAGAAGCTCATAAGTTGAGCTTAGAACAGGTAGACGAGTTAGAAATGTGGTTATCTTTATTTTTTTAACATTCAGGAATAAAGATCCAGATTTCTAAAAAATCTAAAGCTGAAAAAATGTGTAGTACCATTTAATGTTTTAAGCTATGCACTGTATCTTTAAAAAAAAACCTGATGCCCTAGTCTAAAGGAACACAGGTTACATAAAAATAAATTTTGTTCCTACGGACAATGCATAAGGCTACTGCTCTTTAAACTACTGATATATGTGTTTAAAAATAAATTACTAACTGATGACATTGTTGTATTGTGCATTGTATCCTCTCTAGTAATTATGATTCCTACCTCATAACGTTTAGAATAAGCCAGAAAGTGTTCTGAACTATAATCTGAATTTTTAAGAAGGATTCACCTTACGTACAACTGGATAATGGTTGATGATGATACATACACTTAACTCAGGGGGATTACAGAATGTGAGTGGCAAGAAATGACTTTCAGCCGCAAGGCTATGTGTTCCCAGTGTCTGGTATCTTCATGCTTCACAATCAGTGGAATAACTTGTTATGTGAACCTAAGAAAACAGAACATTACAACATGGGATGCAAAAGATCCATGAGTGAGTGTTTCGGAGAAAAAAAGATTTTGGCTAGAGCAGAACAGAAAGTTTGTGTGATTTTTATGGGTCTTCCCCTCTCCTTCTTGTGGAAAACTTCAACTTTATGGTGGAAAAAAAAAATATTTTCAGTTTGGAAATGATGCTCACGCCTCCATTCTTCATGAGCCAGGCTCCTTGGCTGCCCTATATCACCCATGATGACCAGGACTCCCTTGATGCACCACAGCGGCCCAGCAAGTGGAAGAAAACCAATCTGCTCTGGTGACTCGACTACACGTCTACCCCGATATAACGCTGTCCTCGGGAGCCGAAAAATCTTACCGCATTATAGGTGAAACCGTGTTATATTGAACTTGCTTTGATCTGCTGGAGCGTGCAGCCCCGGAGCGCTGCTTTAACGCGTTATGTCCAAATTCATGTTATATCGAGTTGCGTTATATCTGGGTAGAGGTGTACTTGGATTAGGAGCTGACCATCTGACTCAGTCCTGTTAGCACCTATTTCCTTCATACAGAAGCTTTCTTCCCCCATTGGGGCACTTAATGCTGCCTGCTGTTCCTGTCTGATTCTTTCCTCTACCTGTCAGTCTGTCCCTACAAACGCACATATAGCCTTTCAAAACTGCTTTTCCCTTTTTTCCCCACAGGCTGCCTTTGCCTTTCTTCACTTCCCCTGCACCAAATGTTTGTCGTTTATTTTAGGAAGACCCATACAATCTACGGTTTAAGTGCAGGATGACAGGGACACAGATGATAGGTGGAGGCCCCAACTAAGTGGGTCTTCATTTGGCTCAGGTGTTTTGGAACTTGTCCTGATGTGCTGGAACCTCTATATAACCTGTTAGCGTGAATTCTTGTTTTGACACCTGGATGCCATGTTGTGCACTACCTTCCAGTACACTTCTGTAGAAAGTATTTAGCACGTAAGTCTTGTTTTGCTTCTTTTAGGAACTAATGCAAGTAGATTGATACCTACTGAACTCTAAAAATTATTAGTTGTAATTGATCCAAAATTGAAGAAGGATTTACAAGATAACTTAATGAAATTGCACAGGAATTTTTATGATGTCAAAAATCCATGTTTCCTACAGAGGGAACCATTGTACGCTCCTGAGTACATAATGCAGATCTGTAAGAATGAGTATATATTCCAAAATATGCATTTATTCACAACTCCGCTATAGCCTTTGTGTTCTTAAAAGCTAATACATATTCCTAAATGTATTAGTTGCTCTCCGGTTTCTAAAACAACTTAAAATTCAGAATTTTTATTTCATTTGTTTGAGATGATAAACACAAGACAGTATCCATTGTGGTAACCACAACCTTAAACCCCCCAGCAACAATCTGTTTAAATGTGTAGGTTTGTAGCAGAACTTTACATTCCCATGCTTAGTACACAGTTTGATCCTTCTGCTCCAGTTCAGTCATTTTGGGCCAGTTCCAAATCTGCTGTACATTGGCATATGCCAATATGAGGCAATGTATTTATATATTAAAGCAGGGGTGATTAAACTTCTGCTGCACAACTTGCCATGTATCTACAGCTGTTCCATTAACCTGACAGCAGATTCTATAGCAGGGATTGGCAACCTTTGGCATGCGGCTCGCCGGGGTAAGCCCCTTGGTGGGCCGGGCCGGTTTGTTTACCTGCTGCGTCCGCAGGTTCGGCCGATCGCGGCTCTCACTGGCTGTGGTTTGCCGCTCCAGGCCAATGGGGGCGGAGGGAAGAGGCGGCCAGCACATCCTTCGGCCCACGCCGCTTCCCGCCGCCCCCATTGGCCTGGAGTGATGAACCGCGGCCAGGGGGAGCCTCGATCTGCTGAACCTGCGACCGCGGCAGATAAACAAACCGGCCTGACCTGCCAGGGTGCTTACCCTGGTGAGCTGCCTGCCAAAGGTTGCTGATCCATGTTGTATAGAATACAAGTGCTGCAACTTGCATCAATGAAGAGGATGAGGACCCTTTGCCATTAACTTTACATTTTCTTGCTTTTTTAGTCAGGTGATAGCTTTAATATCTTTTCAAAAGACACTGAAAGGAAATAGTGAGGTGTTTAGAGCCAAAGCAATAAGCCAAGCCCCAAGAAGCTTGACAGCCTGGCATAACAAAAGATATTTACAAAGTAAAAGGACTTCTTCCCTCTGCAGTCTTCCAAACACCCGCGTACCTTCTCTTTCCCTCTGACAAGATACTTTCCACAGGTCAGGATTCACTGAGAGCTGCTTTGGACTTTGCACTGGCCATTTGATGCTAAGGTGTGGTCATGAGTCGGTGACAGACGGCTAGAGGCAAATAACACTAAATGAAAAAAACCTCTGATTCTATAATCTGCTGTGTATTTTTAAATTGTTCTTTACAGCAAACTCACCTCAGCTTTCTTAACAAGGAACGCTGATTTCATGGGATCCTACCCAAGATTGCATTATAAATAATGCTGTACAGCAATTCAGATCACAAATATCATTAGTCAGATTTAGGCTTGAAAGAATTAGGTTTTTATCAGTAAATGTTAGTAAATGTTAATTTTTACAATACACACACACACACACACACACACACACACACACACACACACACACACACACACACACACACACACACACACAAAATATTGCCACTGATGATCAGATTTACAGATAGGTGTAATAGGCTGGAGAGCTAAGCCATGGGTTGGAGAGCTAAGCCAGCCCTGATGATGGGATGAGCCATGCCTGGGTTGAATCAGGTGATCCCAGGATAAAAAGTGCAGGAACTTGCAGCAAAGGGGAGGAAGCCCAGGAAACTGCAGCTGGGTCTGTAAATACGATGGGGAGCAAGAAATCTCCTGAGGTGACGAAGGAGGGGAGAGCTCTGCAGTCAGGAAAGCCTGCCCAAGCAGGGAAGAGACTGAGTATGTCTACACTGTCATTAAACACCCGTGGCTGGCCTGTGCCAGCTGACTCAGGTCAGACTACTGGGCTGTAAAATTGCGGTGTAGACATTTGAAAGGAAGAAGAACGTTGGCTGCAGCCCGACCCCTAACGTTGGCACTGCAGTTAAACAGCCCCATAACCCAAGGCCCTTGAGCCCGAGTCAGCTGACATGGGTCACTTGTGGATGTTTAATTGCAGCACAGAAATACCCTATAAAAGCCAACTGGGATGAAAACTCTGTGAGTTTGTGTTTTGTTATTTTGGATTAATCAGAAGAGAGACACTGTAGGGTTGAGGCCCAGAGGGCCAGTATGTATTGGAGGATTCAATAAATTGAACCCCAAGAGGGGATTTGTTGAAGCTACTGTATCTTTTGAACAGCAAGAGTTCCTAAAAGGACTCTACACCAGGGGAAAGCAGAGCAGGGCTATGTCAAGGCACCCCTGGCCAGGAGGGGGCGCTTGGAAGTCAGCTACATGATATTACAATAGGCAGAGTAAGAAAAATGTTGCTTGAGAGCTTATTAGAGTTGAATTTAAGGATATTTACTTTATATAGTTTGACAATTTGTGTTTTAACAATGATAAAGCTTTAATTTTTTGAGTCTCAGGGTCATCTGTCGTTAAGTAATTGACCCCCCCCCCATAATTTCTCTCAACAGTGAAAATGTAAATTGATAAAAATTGAAAAAAACATGCTTAAAATAAACATGGATGTTATCCATCAAAATTATATACAAAAATTGAATTCTGCCAAACCTAGTTATACCATATTACAGAAAGCTATACCGTGAGTGGCTCTGAATTGCATTAAACCCACTAATATATATTTCTCTTAGCTAGCATGCTATGAGATATAAGGCACTTTGAATGCACTGTTCTTTGTTTTTTGTTTCTGTTAAACTGGAAATGTGTGAACTGTAACTACACAGGATTAGCTGTGACTATTCAGATCAACAATTATTACTATGAAAAGTGTTCTTACTTTGTGAATTTAGCAATTGGTGAAATTGACATTCTCTCCAGATAGTGTGTAATACTGTTTGTTTCTTCTGGCAGTAGGTTTTGCTTTCCTTAATGTGATTCTTAGTGACTAATGCTGAAGTGACTAATGTGGACTTAACATAAATAGGCAGCTGAAGTAAGAGTGCAATAACATATTGGCTTCTGTATACTTTTTTCCTGAAAGAAAGGTTCTTTTGATTGTGCACCTTCTTGAAATATAGATAGTGGATGGTGACTAAGACCTTTTTTCGTATACTGCATATCCTTTACATTTCTCAACTGCAGTTTGAGAAGAGTGCTGCATTTTGCGGCTACACATTTGTACTTCGTAGATTTATAACTGCTTGTCACAGCTTGTAAAACCTTTGTGCAAATGAAGTCTGAATGCCAATACGGTGCCAGTAATTTTCCCACTATCCCAGTGGGCCAATATGCTGCCTGATGCATTGTAATTTTAACAAGGAAGCTGAGAATAGAATACGACTTTTATACTGTATCTGCATAGCAAGGCAAAGCAAAAAGTAATGGAATGCCATTTCTGCTTATTTTACTGTAGATCTATTTCAGCGTTGCCTGGTAGGCAAGGGAACCAAACTCTTCTCTCCCCTCCCGCCTCCCCCGGGTATCCCCCTCAAAAAGCATAAATTGACTCAAACGGAGGCTTTTCATCCACCTTTTCTGAATATTTTCAAAGATGTGCCTCATTCAGTTTTCTTTATTTGCAGTAATAAAGTAGAAAATTAGGAATTCTGTGAAATCAAAAGCCTGTCTGTTTGATGCAACTTGAGTAAAACACATGCAACTGTTCTTAGGCATTACACAGCACAAGTGGCCTCAGATGTATGTGTGGCTCTCCTATTAAAGTCAGTGTGGATCTTTGAGAGAAGTGTGCTTGAAATGCATATTTAAGGCCTGGTCTACACTGGGGGGGTGAGGAGGGTGGATCTAAGTTACGCAACTTCAGCTACGTGAATAACATAGCTGAAGTCAACGTACTTAGATCCACTTACCAAGGTGTCTTCACTGCGGTAAGTTGATGGCTGATGCTCTCCCGTTGATTCCACCTGTGCCTCTCACCCTGGTGGAGTACCAGAGTGGACGTGAGAGCGCTTGGCACTCGATTTATTGCGTCTAGACTAGACACGATAAATCGCCCCCCACTGAATCAATCGCTGCCTGTCGATCCAGCAGGTTATGTAGACAAGCCCTAAGTCTCTTACTCAAGCATGCGTTACTGCATGTTTGTGATTTTGGGAGCATTTTTTCAGTCCGATAGAGCTTGACGCTCCCAAAGCAATGTTATAGCTACACATATTTAGCTCTTTTGTGAAATTACAATGTAATCAATCACAGCTGCTTATAGTTGTAGATCTCTTTGTGATAAGTCAGTGAAAATAATCAAATAGTGTTCCACAGCCTGACTTCATATAAAGCTTGGCCAGTGTACCTTTTTGTTATATGGGAGGTCAAAGCAGTCATTTGCAGTGTTTTACACTACTTGACTGCTTAGGGACCAGTCCAGTTTAATCCAACATAAAGCAGGTCAGTAAATAATAAATTCTGTTTCACTTACAAGGATACTGATTTCCACAGTTCATTTACAGTAAATCTATGCAGCCCAGGATTTGAAGGGATTCCATTTGCTGAATATTAGTTGTTTTGGAATTCAAAGTAAAATGCGTGAGATGGAAAATGTCATGTAAATGCAATATAGTGGGGGGAGGGAGGGCTTTTTCACACAGAAATCAGGAATTCAAACTTTTATGATTCCCAGAGTCACATAATTTACTTCCCTTGTGTATTCAAGAATAGAAACTGCTTTTGTTATCCAACTGGGGTGGGGTGGGGTGGAGTGGAGACAAGACAAAACAGCATCTTAATATTTTTTTCAATGGTGAGTCACTTGATGCCCCCGTTCTGACACAGTGCTGGGGTGGGTGTATGTGGATTAGATATTTCATCTTAAAGCAGCATTTCTCAAATGTGGCCACCAGGGGCTTTTCTTGAGGCTACAGCCTCTCCTGGGCTGTGATTTGGGGGGGGGCTGCAAAGTAGCGGCCCCTCCCTGTTGCTCCTGTTGTATTGCCTTGGTGTTGGTTGCTGGGGCCACCAGCTGGGGTTGGACCCTGCTCCCCCCCAGAGCTACCTGGGTCACAACGCTGGAGGAGCTGGCAGCCGGTGAGTTCCCCACCTTCCCAGGGTGTTGGGGCTCAGGCTTTGGGCTCCAGCCCTGGGCTTCAGCTCTGCAGTGGCAGGCCTCAGCAACCAACAGTCTGTCCCTGGGCCCTGGCTGCAGGGCTTCGGGCTCTGGCCATGGGGCTTCAGGCTCCAGCCCCCCCTGCCTCCCCCAACCCTCCATCCAGGGCTTAATTTACCCCCAGGCGTGCCAGGGCTGAGTAAGTCTGCTGTAGAATGTGATACGTGCATGTTTGTTAATATCACATTTCATAACCAACTTTCTAGCTAGCAATAAATAAATTACAATTATTTGGACATGTATATGTGCATATGTATTTGGTTTTCCTAAAGTTAATTAAGAATTTAAGGAAAAAGTCTGAGGCCACCAAAAAATTTGTTCTGAGAAGCCCTGTCTTAAAGGGTATTTTTGTGGCAAGTCATGAGTGTCTGAAATCAGGGACTTATAATGAATAATCTTCTAAACTCTAATCTAAACGGAAGCTAGAGTTCTGTTCTACTTCTAAAAATAAACTTTATTTTCCAGTTTCTGCATAGTTTTCAAATTCTGCTCTTTTTAAACGAATCATTGGGGGTGGGGATGTTGCTTACTGTATAAATTAACAAATTACTGCTGCAGGACTTAGGGCACGTCTACACTTACTGGTGGATCGGAACTGCTGCAATCCATACAGCGAGTGTCGATTTAGCAGGTCTGGTGAAGACATGCTAAATCGATGGGAGAGCACTCTTCCATCGATTTGTGTATTCCACCTCCCGAAGAAGCGTAAGGGAAGTCGACGGGAAACGCTCTTCCGTCGACACAGCACAGTGTAGACACTGCGGTAAGTGGATTCAACTACATTGACTTCAGTTATATTATTCACGTAAATTAGATTGGTTTACTGCAGTAATGTAGACCAGCCCTTAGTTTGAGATTTTTCTGTATTCTTTATGGAGTCCTGAATAAGTTAAATTTGGAAAGATCCTCATTTCAGGTTTGCTTAGCTGCCATCTTTCTGGGTTACATAAATCACTTCAGGACCATGTTGGTTGGCAGCGAACAAGGATTTCTGTTGAACATAAGTGATGCTTTTCTTCCAATTTCTCCAGGGTTCAAAAGTGCTGACAGTGCACAATTGTCAGCCACTTCTGAGCTGGGGATGGTTGGTTAAAAATGAATCTCATAATTTTTGTAACCTAGTCTTGCTCAGTGTGGCTGTCTGCTTCCTTCTAGTAGCTGTGCCACACTAGCTTACAGCCAGGAGCGAACTCCTAAACATCTAACAGAGCTTTGTCTTTTAGCTCAGGCAGCAGAGGCTCATGCTTATCTATCCAGACGTCCTTGCTACTGATGACCCACCCGAGGTCATTGTGTTACATTTTGTTTTGTTGATACCGTAGAATTTTATAATTCTACAAAAAAAACACAGGATGAGATCATGGAACCCTTACTCCTGGACTTGAATGGGATTACGTCTGTGAGTAAATGGTCATCAATGTCAGGGGGGAAAAGCTGACTTTCAATGGTCTCGATTACGTCTTGGAGTTTTACTGTGGCTTTTCCCTGTTGGGCTGTCCATAATTGGATCACATCATGGTATAAAATCTACCATTGTTACCAAAAAAAAAAAAAACCCCAAAACCCCACACCTCCAAAAATTGTACCTCGCTGTAAGAAAATAGGGTTTTTTAAAATGAAAAATGACTTGGGTCGCTTTCTATTAGAATATCATCTTGGCAGCTAACATCTTTCTAGGTGTGAGAGTGGTGCCTCCCAAGTACTTTGGATATTAGCTCCATTCATCTACTCTCTGTGGTCCCATCTACTGTAAAACTCTAAGGTACGTTGGATAAAGATAGAAATTACAGATATGGAGAAACTAGAACATATTACAAGGAACAGCTGGTGCTCTTTGTTTCCTCTAATGTTGCCAACTGTATCTCAGCAAAAGGACAAGGCCAGGGCATGCAAGCAGTAGGGAAGCTGTTCCAGGAAGAGCTGAACTTAGTTGTGACCTCTTGATTTACTTTGTCTTCTTGAATGCTCACGGAGCTGAACAGCAAGCTGGAGGGGTCGTAGAGTGCCCACTTCCAGGTCCAATGCTCAGTCTACAGGGCTGGATAGGAGAACGTTGGGGAGTTGTATTTCTGGTGAAATGGGCCACCCTCTCTTGGACCCTATGTTTCACATCTGAATAACCTCTAGGCTATTTTATGGATTGTCATGGGAGTCGTCTTGCATTATCTCAAGGGCACCTCTGCATAAAGTAACTAAAAACTAGCATTTGCTCTGTCGCTATAATCGTGGAAGGGAATTACAAAGGAGAAAGTACTGACTTTGAAATAGATCCTGCAATGGATAACAGCCAGTGTACTAAAATGAGGATGCAGATGATCTCAGACAGATCAGGGCATAGTTTTCCTTCAATTTGGCATTAAGAATATATTAATTTTAAGAAGTATGGCTTGAACTGAAGGAAAATATGCTTGTGCCAATATAATGGGGAATTTATTCAAGGAGTGTTAAGTTAAAATAAGATAATGACCTTGCCAGCTTTGAAAGGCATGGTCGAGGTTACCTACTATGTAAAGTGTGCATTTGAGACAACGGTCCTGCGCATGGACAGTCTAACTTTATCCATCTGGCTCTTTAGGAAATGTTCTTGTCCATGAATTAGCATTCATCTTTTATGAGTGCTGGCTCCAATTATTTTTCCTTCCCATCTGTCCTAATTTCTGCTTGTTTTGACTAAATATGAAAAGTGTGATTTTTTTTTTAAACGCATTTGTTGTGCACATGAATGTAAATGAACTTACTCCAAGAGGTGTTATGTGAAAGAAGTGCCTTTTCTACCTGTCTCCCTTCCCCTTAGAAGATCAGATTGTTTGTTTGTAAATTTTATATGAATCCTAAGGAATCTTACATTGTCTCTCTAAGGCCATTGCTTAGAAATGTATAATACTTGTTCTTTATTAGGGGTTGAAAGTGGCTTAATATTAGTTTACCTATCTGTAATAGGAGGTTAGGGTGCAGACAAGTTTAAGTGGTTTACTCAACGTCACAGAACAAGCCCATAGCAGAGGGGAATAGAACTTATGTTCCTGACTCATGGTTCCCTCTTCTAACCAAGCCTTCTCACACCTTTTCCCTCAGAGTCAGACTGCCATATGTTGGCCTGATTTTCAGAGGTGCTGCACACATGTAGTTTCCTTAATTTTGGTGGAAGCTGAGGATGTAAAAGACTTTTTTGGAAATGAGACCAGTGCAGGAAGAAAGTCAGTCACATTTAGATTTTCATTAAAAACTGTTAATCTCAGAAGGTTACCGACCTAAAAACAGTGTGGCCTAGTGATTAGAGCAGAGGAGAGGGAATCAGTAGCAAAGTCAGGAATAGAATCCTGGACTCCAGACTTGCTCTTGATGTTTGTTTTTCCCATCTTCATGGCTGAGGATGTTAGGGAGATTCCCAAACCTGAGCCGGCTTTTGTAGGTGACAAATCTGAGGAATTGTCACAGATTGAGGTGTCACTAGAAGAGGTTTTGGAATTGATAAACTTAACAGTAACAAGTCACTGGGACCAGATGGTATTCACCCAAGAGTTCTGGAAGAACTCAAATGTGAAATTGCGGAACTACTAACTATGGTCTGTAACCTGTCCTTTAAATCAGCTTCTGTACCCAATGACTGGAAGATAGCTAATGTAACGCCAATATTTAAAAAGGGCTTTAGAGATGATCCCGGCAATTACAGACCGGTAAGTCTAACGTCAGTACCAGGCTGAATTAGTTGAAACAATCGTAAAGAATAAAATTGTCAGACACCTAGAAGAACATAAATTGTTAGGCAAAAGTCAACATGGTTTCTGTAAAGGGAAATCATGTCTTACTAATCTATTAGAGTTCTTTGAAAGGGTCAACAAACATGTAGACAAGGGGGATCCAGTGGACATAGTGTACTTAGGTTTCCAGAAAGCCTTTGCAAGGTCCCTCACCAAAGGCTCTTACATAAATTAAGTTGTCATGGGATAAGAGGGAAGATCCTTTCATGGATTGAGAAGACAGGGAACAAAGGGTAGGAATAAATGGTAAATTTTCAGAATGGAGAGGGATAACTAGTGGTGTTCCCCAAGGGTCAGTCCTAGGACCAGTCCTATTCAACTTACTCATAAATGATCTGGAGAAAGGGGTAAAAAGTGAGGTGGCAAAGTTTGCAGATGATACTAAACCGCTCAAGATAGTTAAGACCAAAGCAGACTGTGAAGAACTTCAAAAAGATTTCACAAAACTAAGTGATTGGGCAACAAAATGCAAATGAAATTTAATGTGGATACATGTAAAGTAATGCATATTGGGAAAAATAACCCCAACTATACATACAATACGATGGGGACTAAATTAGCTACAACTAATCAGGAAAAAGATCTTGGAGTCATTGTGGATAGTTCTCTGAAGATGTCCACGCAGTGTGCAGCAGCGGTCAAAAAAGCAAACAGGATTTTAGGAATCATTAAAAAGGAGATGGAGAATATCTTATTGCCCTTATATAAATCCATGGTATGCCCACATCTTGAATACTGCTTACAGATGTGGTCTCCTCATCTCAAGATATACTGGCATTAGAAAAGGTTCAGAAAAGGGCAACTAAAATGATTAGTTGGAATGGAATGGGTCCCATGTGAGGAGAGATTAAAGAGGCTAGGACTTTTCAGCTTGGAAAAGAGGAGACTAAAGGGGATATGATAGAGGTATATAAAATCATGAATGATGTGCAGAAAGTGAATAAGGAAAAGTTATTTACTTGTTCCCATAATATAGGAACTAGGGGCCACCAAATGAAATTAATGGGCAGCAGGTTTAAAACAAATAAAAGGAAGTTCTTCTTCACACAGCGCACAGTCAACTTGTGGAACGTCTTGTCTGAGGAGGTTGTGAAGGCTAGGACTATAACAGAGTTTAAAAGAGAACTGGATAAATCCTGGAGGTTAAGTCCATTAGTGGCTATTAGCCAGGATGGGTAAGGAATGGCGTCCCTAGCCTCTGTTTGTCAGAGGGTGGTGATGGACAGCAGGAGAGAGATCACTTGATCATCACCTGTTAGGTTCACTCCCTTTGGGGCACCTGGCATTGGCCACTGTCGGTAGACAGGATACTGGGCTGGATGGACCTTTGGTCTGACTCAGTACAGCCATTCTTATGTTATGTTCTTATCTGTAAATGGAAGTACTTGCCTATGTGCAGCTTCATCCTTGGTTTGTAAAGTACTCCAGATCATCAGCACCCTCTAAGTGCAAAATATTGCTATTCCCTTACACCCAACACGTCTTTGCTGCTTACATAATAAAAAGAAATAACAGTAAAGCTGAAATGGCAAATAATATCTTGTATCTTCTTGGAAAAAATGTTTTAAAAAGAGTAATTCAGTCGATCACATTAGCCCGTTTCTTCTGTTGAAAGGAAAAGTGGCATAACTGTGAGTTCTGGTAACGTTTTGGGCTATGGTTAATAACCACAGATGTCACTGACTTCATAAAGTAATTGGAAATGAGGTCTGGAATATGAGTGTTCTTAAATTAAGGGAGCATAACTGATTGAGTGGGAGTACACGAGTAATAATCATTGCAAATGGGCACAAGTCACTTTGTCTATGAATGAGTGCACAGAGCATGCTGAGTATTAGTAAATATGAATAATTTATAATAACTTAAGGAGATACCAAGTGTTTCTGTATGATGAAATATGCATAACCCAGTGAATGTGTGAATCATCTGATTTTGGTTTGATAAGTGATTATTTTCTGGATTTCTGTTAATACAACAAAACCGGCTCAAGGCTGTTGCTAAGACAAATATGTATCCTAGTCAGTATGAAGATGATAATATTTAGCCCTTAAACAGAACTCTTCATCCAGAGCTCTCAGAATTTACAAAGGAAGGTAAGTATAATTATTCCCATTGTACAAATAGGGAAACCGAGGCAGAAGGTCAATGGCAAAGCCAGGAATAAAACTTGTTGATGGCCCACACACAATCCACTAGACCATGTTGGCCAACACACAATCCACTAGACCATGTTGGCCAACACACAATCCACTAGACTATGTTATCTCCTTGCGGAAGTTTGGGGGGTGGTGTGGAGAGAGACAGCAACTAGATATTACTGAGATTAACAAACTATTTTAGGCTCACCTGTCCTGTTTTGTTCCTCTGAGGCAGTGCTGATTATCCTCTAGTGCTTTACAACAATAGATAAATACAATATTTTTGTGTGTGAGACGTGGACAACAGCATCATTAGGGAGAGCAGTTGTCAGCTTCATCTGTGTTCCAAGAGTAGTTTGACCCCAAATCAGTTCCTCATAATCAGTTCACACTGTTGAATGGGAGCCAGTTCTCCCAGTTGAAGCGGGAGTGGTGCAGCTTTCTGACCCTATGAAAAGGAATATAACCATTCTCCCAGTCTCCTCATTTCACACCCCCTGGAAGAAGCCACATGCTGAAACATGCCTGTGGTGTACGTCTGCTCTTCTCAGTCATGAATTTAAATAATTTAAATTCCCTTTCCCAGCCAGATGAAATCTGAACATATTTTAAATGGAAAAATACTAATTTGATTTCTCACCTGAAAAGAGCTAGTAGATTTGTGTGTGTGTGTGTGTGTGTGTACGTTATTTCACCTGGATTTTTTAACTTGATTGAAACAATCAAACAACGCTCTTCCTGCTGTAGTTCTCAGCAGTATGGTTAGATTTTTTTTAAGCTTCCAGCCTTCATCTGTTATCTTCGGGATTCTTTTCTTCCTTTTTTAAACTCTGGAGCTAGCAGTTGAACAATTTCTCAAGGGAATGCAGGTAAGGGGTGTGTGTGTGTGTGTGTGTGTGTGTGTGTGTGTGTGTGTGTTCCTCCCCCCCCCCAATGAATTTAAGAAGAAATGAGAGCTCCAGATAGGAATTGGCAAGAGATTATCGAGTTGTGGTGAACAAGTAAGCTTTATCTTTAAACAAACAAACAAACAAAAAAAACAACCAACCTCACTTTATTTTGAAATAATCTCCCAATCATTATTTGCCAAGTTAAGCATAGGACACAAGTAAGTTTGAAGCTACCCTGTATGTATGATTATTTTCAATGATGATTATTGGGGAGGAGGTAGTGTAGGAGAGAGTGGGAGCAATTAAACACCTAGAATTGGGGAAAAACACATACTTACTGGTAATGTAGATTATTTAAATTGAATATTTCTTCAGGGATTGTTTAATCTTGTATAGGTTGAGTGATTTTTAGATGATGGGTAACATTTTCAAGAGTATCTAAGTGATTTAGGACCTTAAGCCCCATTTTGAAATCAAATTTAGACACGTAGGAGCTTGTCTCATTGAAATTCACTGGGACATAGCCTGCTGAGTGCTGAACTCACAATTGAAAACGGGACGCTAGCTACTAAATCACTTAGGCAGCCTTGAAAATTTTTCTTGCGGTCATACATTTTTTTTAAAGACCTATCTTCTGTGTGTGAGCGTTTACTCCCATATTTTCAAAAGTGTGCATATGAAATGGGTGTATGGGTTAGTGTGCAGAGCACCTGAGGTGTGCACGCAGGTCAGGTTTGGCATAAATACCCTGCTATGCATGTACAATCTCCAACTTGCACCTATGTGGTGGGCATTGTGCTTAAGAGAAGTGTACTCTCTCTTAGTAACTGGGGTGTAAAGACTTCTCAACAATTTCTACAAGAGTAAAGTTTGGCCAAGGAAACCCAGGTGAAACTGTCCCCATGCCACCAGACTGTTAGTTGTCTGTCTGATTTCTACTCCCTACAAAAGAGGCGACACAGTTGACATGCAAGGTTCTGTATTAATGTAAAATGGAATTAGTTTTTGAGTGTTTTCTCAGAACAGTGGAGTTCCTTTTACTGCTGTCCCTTGCTCTCCAATGTTCTGTTGAAGTTATAAGGGAGTAAGTGAGGACGTCTTAGAAAGAATGAGCAAATGACTAGGGGAATCAAATAGAATAACTGAAATGGCAGCATATGTGCAGAGTGCTTTTTCTTTTATAAATTTAGCTTGATCTGTTTATAGATGTTGCAGCTTATCAATCGTTCACCATAACTGTTGTAGCTGTATTGGATTTTGAGTTTCATACTGACTATCTTTGCTAATGTATTGTAAAGAAATCCAGCTGCTTCTGGTAAAGGGTTGGGATTCCAATGCTTTAAACACTGAGGTTTGGTCTGTTTGTGCACTTTAACGACTACCTGAGTAAGGCTAAACCACTCTGTTTGGCAAGTCACACAATAGTCAAAGGAGGTGTAATATCAGAGAAGCCGATGTTTTATTTCTCTATACTCTCCTCATGCAGGCTATTATGTGAAGAACACGCTTTTTGTTTTGTTTTTGTTTCGGTTTTTTTCCCTGCCCCTGTGAGAAAAGCACAGAGAGGTTTTCCTGCCCTTGCATTTGAACACCTTCATTTTTGCTATATAGTGTGTGTTCAAACTGTAACTTTAACATTTTGATTTTTCACACACAATCATAAAGGTCACTGGGATGCTGAAACAATTTTTTCATCCGGGTGCTGATGATGGAAACCATGTATTTGGTGTTCGTTATTACTTCACGTATATACGTATATACTTCAAGCCAGGGGATGCGGCAGTACTCCTCGTTCCAGCACCATTGGTCACAGTAGTTCATTTTGCATAACCATATCCTGGGACTAATGCTTCTGAGCTACCAGGGACCATCCTGCAAATCCCATCTCTTCCTCCCTGTTGAATGAATCCGCAACACCCACAATGGCTATTATCAGAGTTACTGGGTAAACTGCGCCTCTGATCCTTCCTAGTCTTGTTGAGTACACCCTGGTCTCAGATTTTGGACTGCTACCTGGCTGAGGGTGGAATCACTTGATTCTCCTACTCTTAGGCCAGGGATTGGCGTGCATTCCCGTTTATCAGTGAGGTCTGATTTTTAGGCTCAGACCCTGCCATTCTGTTCCCTCTTGGATCAATGACAGTGGTAACCAGGGGCCCAATTACTTCCCCAAAGTAAAGTGTTTAAAGCAAAAGCATTGAAGAGAAAACACACCTTAAAACACAATAAAACAGTCTTAATGCTTGTCTGTCTCTCCCTTTGCCTTACCATTCCTGGATCTGAAGAAAGATCCCACACTTGGACTCCATCCGCAGAGTCTCCATGTGTCATGCTGTTCCCTGGACAGCTTCTGACAATCTACCTCCTCCCTGATTCTCCTGAGAAGAACGTTTTAGCTGTTTTAATGTTTTAATGTTTTTTGATATCGGGCCTGATTTTTTTTCAAAACAAGACTTGCAGCTTTTTGGCAATGGGATACAGGTTCCTTGAAGACACACAGCTTTTATAGAATCATAGAAGATTAGGGTTGGAAGAGACCTCAGGAGGTCATCTAGTTCAACTCCCTGCTCAAAGCAGGACCAACCCCAACTAAATCATCCCAGACATGGCTTTGTCAAGCCGGGTTTAAAAACCTCTACGGATGGAGATTCCACCACCTCCTTAGGTAACCCATTCCAGTGCTTCACCATCCTCGTAATGAAATAGTTTTTCCTAATATTCAACTTAGACTTCCCCCATTGCTGTCATCTGCCATCACTGAGAACAGCCAAGCTCCATCCTCTTTGGAACCCCCCTTCAGGTAGTTGAAGGCTGCTGTCAAATCCCCCCTCACTCTTCTCTTCTGCAGACTGACTAAGCCCAGTTCCCTCAGTCTCTCCTCATAAGTCATGTGCCCTAGCCCCCTCATCATTTTTGTTGCCCTCCGCTGAACTCTCTCCAATTTGTCCACATCCTTTCTGTAGTGGGGGGCCCAAAATTGGAGGCAGTACTCCAAATGTGGCCTCAGCAGTGCCGAATAGAGGGGAATAAACACTTTCCTTGATCTACTGGCAGTGCTCCTACTAATACAGTGCAATGTGCAGTTAGCCTTCTTGGCAACAGGGTCACATTGTTGACTCATTATCCAGCTTCTCATCCATTGTAATCCCCAGATCCTTTTCTGTAAAACTGCCACTTAGCCAATCAGTCCCCAGCCTGTAGCAGTGCATGGGATTCTTCCTTCCTAAGTGCAGGACTCTGCGCTTATTCTTGTTGAACCTCATCAGATTTCTTTTGGCCCAATCCTCCAATTTGTCTAGGTCACTCTGGACCCTATCCCTACCCTCTAGTGTATCTACCTCTCCCCCTAGCTTAGTGTCATCCGCAAACTTGCTGAGGGTGCAATCCACCCCATCTTCCAGATCATTAATGAAGATGTTGAACAAAACTGGCCCCAGGACCGACCCCTGGGGCACTCTGCATACTGGCTGCCAACTAGACATCGAGCCATCGATCACTACCCATTGAGCCCGATGAACTAGCCAGCTTTCTATCCACCTTATAGTCCATTCATCCAATCCGTACTTCTTTAACTTGCTGGCAAGAATACTGTGGGAGGCCATATCAAAAGCTTTGCTAAAGTCAAGGTAGATCATGTCAACCGCTTTCCCCATATCCACAGAACAAGTTATCTCATCATAGAAGGCAATCGGGTTGGTCAGGCATGACTTGCCCTTGGTGAATCCATGTTGACTATTCTTGATCAGCTTCCTCTCCTCCAAGTACTTCAAAATGGATTCCTTGAAGACCTGCTCCATGATTTTTCTGGGGACAGAGGTGAGGCTGACCAGTCTGTAGTTCCCCGGATTCTCCTTCTTCCCTTTTTTAATGATGGACACCATATATTTGCCTTTTTCCAGTTGTCCAGGACCCCCGCCATTGTCATGAGTTTTATGATGTTTAAAGACAATGGCTTTGAAATCACATCAGCCAATTCCCTCAGCACCCTTGGATGCATTGCATCCAGCCCCATGGACATGTGCATGTCCAGCTTTTCTAAATAGTCCTTAACGTGTTCTTTCACCACTGAGGGCTGCTCACCTCCTCCCCATACTGTGCTGCCCAGTGCAGCAGTCTGGGAGCTGACCTTGTCTGTGAAAATTGAGGCAAAAAAAGTGTTGAGTACTTCAGTTTTTTCCACATCATCTGTCACTAGGTTGCCTCCCCCTTTTAGTAAGGGTTCCACAATTTCCCTGACCACCTTCTTGATGCTAACATACTTGTAGAAACCCTTCTTGTTACCCTTCACATCCCTTGCTAGCTGCAACTCCAATTGTGCTTTGGTCTTCCTGATTACATCCCTGCATGCTCGAGCAATATTTTTATACTCTTCCCTAGTCATCTGTCCAAGTTTCCACTTCTAGTAAGCTTCCTTTTTGTGTTTAAGCTCACCAAAGATTTCACTGTTAAGCCAAGCTGGTCGCCTGCCATATTTGCTATTCTTCCTGCACACCGGGATGGTTTGTTCCTGCACCCTCAATAAGGCTTCTTTGAAATAAAATAAGATAAAACCCTGGACTCCTTTCCTCCTCATATTAGCCTCCCAGGGAATCCTGCCCATTAGTTCCCTGAGGGAGTCAAAGTCTGCTTTTTCGAAGTCCAGGGTCCATATTCTGCTGCTCTCCTTTCTTCATTTTGTCAGGATCCTTAACTCGACCATCTCATGGTCACTGCTGCCCAGGTTGCCACCCACTTCTACTTCCCCTACCAATTGTTCCCTGTTTGTGAGCAGCAGGTCAAGAGGAGCATGGACCCTAGTTGGTTCCTCCAGCACTTGCACCAGGAAGTTGTCCCCAACATTCTCGATAAACTTCTTGGATTGTCTGTGCACTGCTGTATTGCTCTCCCAGCGGATGTCAGGGTGATTGAAGTCCCCCATGAGAACCAGAGCCTGTGATCCGAAGGAAGCCTCATCTTTCTGGTCTTGTGGTTTATAGCAGATGGCCACCACGATGCCACCCTTGTTGTTCTTGCCTCTAAATTTAACCCAAAGACTCTCAACAGGCTTTTCTCCAGTTTCGTACTGGAGCTCTGAGCAGTCATACTGTTCTCTTACATACAGTGCAACTCCTCCACCTTTTCTCCCCTGCCTGTCCTTCCTGAACAGTTTATACCAATCCATGACAGTGCTCCAGTCATGTGAATTACCCCACCAAGTCTTTGTTATTCCAATCACATCATAGTTCCTTGATTGTGCCAGGACTTCCAATTCTTTCTGCTTGTTTCCCAATTCTTATGTTCATGTACAGGCACCTAAGATAATTAGCCAATTTCCATGCTTTCTCAGTATGAATCAGGAGGCCTCCCTTGTTGCACCCTCCTCCTTGTGTTTCCTCCCGGTATCCCACTTCCCCACTTGCCTCAAGGCCTAGGTCTCCATCCCCCAGCGAGCTGAGTTTAAAGCACTCCTCACTAGATTAGTAAACTTGCCTGCGAAGATGCTCTTCCCTCTCTTTGTTAGGTGGATCCCATCTCTTCCTAGCAATCCTTCTTCCTGGAACAACATCCCATGGTCGAAGAATCCAAAGCCCTCTCTCCAACACCACCTGCATAGCCATAAATTTACTTCCACAATTCGATGGTCCCTACCTGGGCTTTTTCCTTCAACAGGGAGGATGGACAAGAACACGACTTGTGCCTCAAACTCCTTTATCCTTCTTCCCAGAGCCATATAGTCTGCAGTGACCCACTCAAGGTCATTTTTGGCAGTATCATTGGTGCCCACATGGAGAAGTAGGAAGGGGTAGCGGTCCAAGGGCTTGATCAGTCTCAGCAGAGACTCCGTCACATTCTGAATTCTAGCTCCAGGCAAGCAGCACATTTCTCGCGTTTCCCAATGTGGACGGCAGATGGATAACTCCGTTCGCCTTAGAAGGGAGTCTCTGACCACCGCCACCAGTCTCCTCCTCTTGGGAGTGGTGGTCGTGGAACCCCCATGCCTAGGACAATGCATCCCATGCCTTCCAGTGGATGGGGTCTCCTTCTGATCCCTTCCCTCAGATGACTCTTCCAAACCACTTTCCGCCATAGTACTTGTGCAGAGAGCCAGAAATGGTTTCTTACCTCTGTCTGCATTGGGGATACATGGGTTCTCCTCTTTCTTCTTCTGGAGGTCACATGCTGCCCAGTTTTCTTCCCTGTTCTGCATTGCCCTCTCTTACTCTTCAACATGTTGTGCCTGCAATACCAAACGCTGACTTCTATCCAGAAAGTCCTTTTTTTTCTCTGATGCAGCGCAGGGTTGATACTTGGGTCTCTAGTCCTTTAACCTTCTCTTCCAATATGGAGACCAGCTTGAACTTCATACAAAGTCGCTTCTATCCTCTGGGAGAAAGACAAACATGGCATATTTTGTGCAGGTCACAACAGCTGATCGCTCCCTATCCATTATTGTCTTCCTTCTAAGAGCCTCTTCAGATGTTGTGTTTACTGCTCACAGAAGCCTGAAAGGCAAAAACTCTGTGGGAACTCCCCCACAGGCAAACTCCCAGGCAAACTCCCTCTGTATGCTTCTCCTCTGTTTGTTTGTTTGCTTCTCCTCGATTCAGACTCGGTTTTCCCCATTTTCTTCCAAGTGAGCCTGAGACTGCTTGTATAGCTCTGTTGTGTTGTTTTCCTTTCCTGTTTGCTCTTCCCATAGCCCCCAATTAATATAGATCAATAATTCCTACAGGATATTCTAATACCTAATAGCACTACAGTTATCTCAATGACCAGGTCACTTACATTATTCATACCATTATTGCATATCAGTATTCTTTGATTAATACATAGCAGCTCTCATCCGTCGTGGCTAGAATGCCCAGTACTTGGTGATCTATACAGCACACAGCTGATTCTGTGGCTTCAACTTTTGGGCATTACTGGCAATATCCCTGGTTCTGTTGTTAAAAGAACAGTCCTCTTTTCTGAGGGAGAAGCCTGAGGATCACGGTAGGGTTAGCATATTGCTTGATTTACTCTCTCTCTCACACACACTCACTCTCACACTCACACCCGATGTCGCACTGAATTTTTTTGGTTTTATAAAGCAGGCAGGGAGACTGAGAATCTGGAGGTATCAAGCTTGAGTAAGTTCACTGGTGAAACTTGCAGAACTTGTGATTTTCATGTTCTGTGGTTAACAAAGTTGCCATAAGCTCTTTATCAGGAGCTAAGCAGCTAGATGCACTTACAAGTTCCACCATCCTTTGCTCCAAACTATTAAGCTTCTTGACCTTACAATCTCCTGCTCTTTCAGCAGCTGATCTTCTGAATTCCTGTATTGAGAGAGCTGCACTGTTACCCAGTTGTGCATGCACATTACGGTGCAGGTAGAGAAGGCTGCTGTGCTCAGCCATGACATAAGATTTTAAAAATAAATAAGTAATTCTTACCATACGCTTGATCAGAGTGAACATGAGAGTTTGGTCACCAGTCCTCTGGCAATCTGTCCTCCCATACGGTCTCTTGCAGGTCAGCTGTAAACCAGGATGATCTGTGAGTGTGAAGAGTGAGAGTGTGTGAATCCATACGTTTTGAAGGTAGACCATGAACACTAGCCTTTCAAACTGCCACATATGTCACAACATCATACCTCCCAGGAGGTAACATTTGGTTAAGGACATAAACAATTAGACTATTTTGCTTAGATTCCAATCCAATCCAAGATGAAGAGTGTAACCAGATATGGAAGCGGAACCAGTGACTACTTGGGAGAGTCCCATGGATGTGAATTATGACCTGAACCGAAGGATTTATCATCTGCTAAGTTCTTTCAGCCTTGGTGCATCCAATACCACCAGGATGAGGAGCTTCATCTGTGCCCAGGGGGACTGCATTTCAGAGGATGGTGGCTACATCTGAAGTGATCCAAACCTGTGACTTGCACTTAAGGTGAATGTGCTACATCCAATCCAGGATTCAGATTTGGGTGCACCAAGCACAGCCTCTTCATCTCTCCTAATCTCCTTCAGGTTCATGCTGTACTTAATACCTGGCTGGAACCAGCTGTGCTCCCACCCCCCCCTAAAGAAGTCCAGCAGTATCATCCAATCAATTTTTGGCAATGATTGGCAAAGACTGGGGGTCTCATTCCAAATAAAATGATGGACAGTTTAAACTTTAACCACAGATTTGTACTTTTGACAGCATAAACCGAAGACTGATCAGCAGGCAAAACCAATGGAATTGAAATTAAATATCTTTAACATGGTTTACTCTGGACAAATGATTCCTTCATGCCTCCCTTTCCCGGCTCACTACCGTTGGGATCAAGGAGTCCAAGCTTCCATAACTGAATTCTCATCCCCCTTATTCCCAGGAATCTGCGTCCCCAGCATCCTTCCACCTTAGTTGTTTTAAGGTGATTTTGGAGCTGGAATTAGGGACCTGTCAAAAAGGCCATGTGATGGGCTATACAAATTCCATCCAGGGCCTAAAGGGTTAAAAATCAAAACTGGGTCCAGGTATCCCCACCCTCCAGACCTGCCAAGCATGCTGCAACTGGAGGAGTGGGTTTAAGGGAGCTCAGAAGCCCAGGCAAAGGGTGATGGTCAGGCTGCAGGAGAGAGGAATCCAGACAGAAGAGCAAGCCTGAGACACAGAATGGGTAAGGTTCTCAGGCAGAGCCCTCTCCATCCACCACCCTCTTCAAGCCCTGCTCCTTTGGAATCTCTTGTTGCAAGCTGACTGAATGATTGGTTGGACTATGGGGGCTGTGCCCCAAAGTGGGAGGGCTCTATAGGTAGGAAGTAGCCCAAGGAAGCAACTTAAACTCACTGTAGAGAGAACCCTGCCAGTGTTGCTTCCCACAGGCCTGCGTCCCCCCCCATCACATCCTCTTAAGGGCCTAGACCCAGATGTCGATGGGGAGGGGGGCGGGAAGCTGAAGATTGCTGGCTTAAGGTCAGGAACAGATATCTCTACCATCCTGACTGAGAGGCTCATTAACCACTAGATCTCCTGGCCCTCTGAACCTCTTATCACAGGCCATCTAAGCAGTTTATGAATCCTTTTGCTCCCCAACATGCTTCCCAATCTCCCTATAAATGTCTTAACAAATAAATTAAAACTAATGACAATAATTCTGCCATTCACCCTGCCTCCTTAAACTTTAAATGCAATTTCCCAAATCTCTTCCAAACTCATTAGTTCCCAGACCTCAGGTACTAAGCCCTTCCCCAGCCCAGAACAATATTGAGTGACATGTCCTATAAGATTAACTAAGGTGGTAATTAACACATCAGCATGAGCTGATTTCAGTATAATCTTAGCTGTGGAGTAATATTACATTGGGGATCCTAGCTGTGGAGTACTTAATCTTACTTGCAAAAAAAGGGATGCATTGCTAATTGCATGGAGATATTATATAACTATGTAACAACAATATAAATGTGAATTATAAATGGATTTTACTTAGGAAATATCATCTGAGTTAATGTATATGAAAAAAACACGAATTAATACTATTTCTGTCTTGATCTTGACTGAGATACTGTTTTCTCCTTTCTCTTTGGCTGACTGGCAGCTGGAGTAGGAAGGAATTATTTTTAGCACTGTCTGTCCTGTACGGGTTGTCATCCTGGACACAGCACCTTTCCACCTTACTCACCTCCAAAGTCCATTGGAATTGTCATACTGGATCAAATCAGGGTCCCTTCTCCAACAGTGGTCAGTACCAACTGCTTCAGAGAGAGGTGCAAGAAACCCCATAATAGACACTAATAGGATAACCTGTCCCCCTACCCGCGGAAAGATTCTTCCTAACCCCCAGTAGTTAGAGGTTGGCTGATGGCCTGAAGCATGAGCATTTATACTCCTTCCAACTCTCCTGTTTATTTTTCACGTTTATTATTATTACTCTGGATATGCTTGTTATTCATATTATTGTTCAGTCTCTTTCTAAGTCTTGCTAAGATCCTGGCGTCAATGATATATTGTTGCAATGTGGTCAGTATAATAATACCTGCATCTATAATTTTCACTCCATGCATCTGAAGAAGTGGGTTTTTTACCCATGAAAGCTTATGCCCAAATAAATTTGTTAGTCTTTAAGGTGCTACCAGACTCCTCATTGTTATTGTTGCAATGAGTTTCACAGGCTAGCTGTACATTGTATATGGGTGGGTGGGGGGGAACTCCTATGATTTTAAATTTTCTTTTCAGTTTTACAGATTGCCCCCTTATTGTGTATTATGAAAGGGAGTGAACTGAAGGACCCAATCTATTTTCTGTAAACCTTTATATGTCCTCCTATTGGCTTCGTTCCTAAGGTAAACAGTTTCAGCCCTTTCAGTTGTTTTTCATATGACAGTTTTTCCATGCCTCAGGTTCCTCTGACTCCACGAAAAACACACAATTTGGAATAAATGCCCAGGAGGGGACCAACCATAGCAGTCGTGTCTTTTTGCACTCTTCTGTAGCGTAAGTACATACACTCTTGCAGTATCATTGGGATCTGTAAGGCAGGCTTTGGAAATCTCCTTTAGGACCAGGCTCTTCAAGGTCCTGCTCTCCAAATTCATGGGGGGGTGGGGAATTGGTTTTGAAGCCCTTGTTAGCTATGAAAGAGACAGACAAAGCTCTGAGAGCCTTGAAAGAATTAAGGCAATCCTTTCTGTGCCTGAGACTTTTTATAGCACCCATGGGTCCAAGTTTGGTGCCTGCATTAGGCTGCCTGCCAACTCAGACAGGCAACCAAACTATATTGGTTTAAACTAGTTTTTCATTTTCAAATATTTGTCTTTTTATTATGGCCAGGTATAATATGGATCCCTCTTCTCCTTTCTATTTCCTACCAGGTGAGAGAGGTTAATGGTATTCCAAGTTCTTGAGCAATTTAAGTGCCTTTCAGCCCCGAATACCAGGTGTCTGACTATCCAGATTGGTTAGACACTTTAAATCACTTCTCCCGACCAAGAAGAATAAACGCAATCTAAAAACATATGAGGAAGGCTTCTTTCTTTCTTTTTTCTGTCACCTAAAAGAGAAGTGCTTTCTGACAAAGACCCTGATTCTTGTGACAGTGACAGAAAGATGAAATGCAGAAGGTCTCAATTATTTTTGTAGGCATATTGAAAAACTGTTAAAAGTTGCTTCTCCTAAGTCTTAAGCCAGACTCTGTGGGCACAGAATAATAAATCTCTTTTTGTGGTGTATGTTCTGCCATGCAACTCCTTATTTCAAAGACTTGGTCTAACACCAGTGTTAAATATTCAGGTCCACTTATATTAGGGAAAATATATTCAGAAATCCAGCTGATAAAGCCCCTATATGGTAGGTTTCATTGTGGCTATGGATGATGCCAAATTATCTTCCTCACAGAGGTAAGTATGTCTGTTTTGGTCCTTGAGCTTGGTAGAGTATTTCACAATGACAGAATACATCCGTTGCATAGACTTTAGACGTGGTTGATATAGAATTAAGGTTGTGGTCCTCAGGCCCTTTATTTGTGATGAAAGTCCTGACTGGCCAAAGGCTTACCCTACCATGATAGGGCAGGGGTCTTTTGACCCAAAGATAAATGTTTGAGTGCTTCAAAGAACGTAGTAGACCTTGCTCCTTAGCTTAACATGTACTTGCTAAAACAAACCATTTCTGCATGTAGTCAACTAAGACAGCAATGGCTGGCAGCCCGGGTGTTGTGTTGTTTTATTATTATTATTATTTTATTATTTTATTTTAAGAACTGTGGAATCAATTTGAGGATCATTTCTGGACAGGTTACCAGCATTTTGCACTTCCTTTTGGCCTACTACCCGCTACTCAATTTTTGATTAAAAATGAGTGTGAGTGGCACACAGGTACATTCAGAAAGCACAAAGTGAATATTATACCTGGACAGCTGGATAGTAGCAGAAGAAGAGTCTGTCTCTTTCCAAATGTTCCACAGTCTGGAATTTATAGTCACTGAGGAAAGAGCTTGCTACATCCGCCCATCAGACACAAACAGGATAAGTGTTCTCTTCCCTTGAGATTAGAAGATAAAAATGGCTTTGGGGGAGAAGAAATGAAACCTGCCTTGCATAGAAAAGCTTTATCTGGGTAGACTAAAATAATATATAGTCTATTTCAAACTTATTTTAGTGACCATGAATGACTTCAGAACAGGACTGTAATTGGGATGAAATAAAACTCTTGAACCTTGAAAACTAGATTAAGATTTATATTTCTGCAGTGTTTCTTACACCACCAAGTACAAATACCATGCAGTGTGGTGGCTGACTGGCATTTCTGGGCACCTGGTATGCTGCCATCATAATCTGGATGTGGAGTTTGAAGTTATTATCCTGAGTATTTTACAAATCAAATAAAAAAAAATCCAAACTTTTCCAGCCTTTGTGCCTTTAAGAACCTCTGTCAACTAGATATTTACCAATCTAGGTCAACAATTTTTTTTTCAGAATCTTTATCACGGGTATCTTTCCCTAGAATAGCTGCATAGCATTCAATGGGTATCTCCATATTTTCAGTTTAGCTCTCAGTTTCTTGCAGTTTTAAACCAAAGCCTTCGAAGTATCAAGCATACCCCGTGTTATCTTTGTCACATCGAACCTTGTACTGATATTTTAAAGCGTTCTCGCTAAGTAATTTCAGCACTTCTTGAACCATCTCCGTGATACGAAAGTCAGGCCTATTTACAATGGGAAAATAAGATATGTTTAGGAGATGGGTTAGCTAACGTGAATAACACTTAGCATTTAATATAGACAAAGACAGCAGTGTTTTAAAAATGTGTTAGTTAGCTGTTGTTAACACTAGAGGGACATACATTTGAGTGAGATGAAGATTATAACCTTTCATTTATAAAGCCCTCATTGTCCCGTTTAGACCGCCCCAGAGACAAGCCACCTAGCTAGTGGGAGAGAACTTGAGAAGAATATTCATAATCATCAGCTATCCCAAGTTTGTGGCCCTACATCATCTGATGAAACTTCCTGTGGGGAAGCATCAGTAACAATAACACAGTAGAACCAGTGGTGGTTTTGGGGATCTCAAAATGAGGCAATTTCTAAAGCCTGCCATGAAATATATCTCTATAGACCCACCATAAGGATATGGTTGGAGATCAGCCCTGAACAATGATAAAAGGCTACATCTCAAAAACATATTTTTCAGCAGTGAGGAGTTAATTGTGGGAGCCGACTTAGCTCCTTTCCCACTATGCTCACCAGTGACAAATGTGAAAAGGCAATCAGGAGAGAGGGAGCATTTGGAATGAGAAGAGGCGAGTTTGGGGGACGGGGATAAATGTAAACATCAGCAAAGGATAGGGGCATTATTATGTATACAAAATCACACGACTGTGTGAGGAGCCTCCTCACCAGTAACCATGAAACAGTCTATTTCTGTTATATGGCACACTGGAATGTTCAGCTAATTGACTGAACATCTGTAACTGCTTTAGAATATTCTCAAATGGGTATTAATCTGCCCGCTAGCTCAGTTTAAGTGTCTCTCCTGTTATAGACTCATTTTGGGGGTTTAACTCCTCTGCCATTTTAATTGCATTTAGCTGAAACTGAGAATTCAAGTTCTTGAGCAAGATAGTTTCCTTTCCTTGTTTCACTCTTATTTAAAAATAAAGCAATTTTATTTGTCTATTTTATTTTAAGCAGAGGAGAGAAAACTCTCAAGGCTTTATAACTTAAAATTGAAATTTCCATAGGCATCGATGTAGAGTAAGCCCTCTTGGTGCTTCGTAAAAAGAAAAAAACAGTTGAAATTGGCTGAGAG
This sequence comes from Trachemys scripta elegans, assembly GCF_013100865.1. Lineage (NCBI taxonomy): Eukaryota > Metazoa > Chordata > Testudines > Emydidae > Trachemys > Trachemys scripta. Next base: position 11,950,898 of record NC_048304.1, on the reverse strand, counting down.
ATCCACATTTGTGGATTCATTTCAGCACCGCTTTCTGTTCTCATCAGCATTGTGTATTATGAAGAAAGGTGTTTTATGTATTGTGTACTATAGAAAATGATCTGCCTGTGTATGGATCTCGGTTGAAGGAGGTGATCAGAGGCAGGGGTGGATTATGACTTACTGGGTCTGCATTCACTGGTATTCAGTTCAACAATGAACTGATGGACTTCTGAGACCGATAGATTCTATCTCCTACCTGTCTCTCTCCCCAGACTATAGATGTATTAAAATGTAATGAAAATGGTATGGCTGCAGAATCTCTACCGAGTAATACTACTCCTGCTGTCTCCCTTGTTCTTTGCCATCTTCACTTTTCTCTTCCATTCCTATGCCTTTTCTTATTTCAGTATTATTTATATAGGAATTGTTCCTTAGTAACTCCATTTTGGTCTGCATTTTCTATGTTCAATATTTAAAAAAAAAATCCTGAAAATATATGCATCTAGTGTAATGCACTGTTTAGTGCATGGCTTCTCTCTCAGTCAGATCCACAGATAAGTTCTGCTACAGCTTCTAGGTAGGGGACACAGGCCTTCATTTCAGTTTTTGGCATCTCATGCTGTTAGCTCTGGATGTCCTAGTGAGGACCAGATAATGCTAGTTATTTTTATATATAAATGCTAGTTATTACATATATATATATATAAATGTCCAACATCTTGACACGTGAAAGGAGACACAAGAAAGTTGGTCCAGCAGTGGTGCTTAGCAATGGTATGGAAAAAGAGCCCAATGTGTGAGCGGCAAACCTTCCCACAGTGGCTACAGGTCCATTTGCCAGATGGAAGTTGAAGAATATTCTGCTTTCTGGCTCGCCTGTGGGCCTCAGCCTGGGCTCTCTGGCTTTCTGTGCTCACTGCACCAGTCTTAACCCGGCTTCTCCAAACTGAGCGATTGTAGGCAGGATTTTCCCAGTTGTCAATGGGAATGCTGAATTTCTTGAGGCTTTGCTCGACCTTGTCACTGTATCAGAGTTTTGGCCTTCCTCTGTGTCGCAGGCAGTCCTTGAGTTGGTCATAGAGCACAGACTGCGGGAGATTAACTTGAGGCATGCGCTTCATGTGTCCCAACCAGCGAAGCCGCATAGACTGTAGGACGGTTCTCTCAAGAATCTCGTTATTGGTGATCCATTGGTACCAAGTAACTCCAAGGATTTTTCTAAGACTGCAAAGTTGGAAACTGTTTAATCCCCATTCCTGCTTGGAGCATGTAACCCGGTTTTCACAACTGTAAAGGACTATGGTCACAAGCCTGATAAACAGACACCTTTGTGTTCAGGTTTAGCAACTTGTTGTTCCAGACACATGATGAGGTAAGGTTGACAAAAGTAACAGAAGCTTTGCTGATTCTAGAATCAAGTTCCCTATCAAGGTTAAGTGAGCTGGTGAGAATTGAGCCACAATAGCAGAAGTGATCCATGCTGTCCAGCTTTTCATTATTGACTTAGATTTTAGGAGGATGTTGGTGCCTTGTCACGTGACAAATGTTTTCTTGATACTGATTACCCTGCCAAACTTAGTGGTTGCATCAGAAAACTTTTTCCTCAGGACTTCCAGTTCATGAGGTGAACTGGAGACAAATGCAGCACCACCTGTGAAAAGCAGATCCCAAATAGTCAACTGAGTGACATGCCTTTTGCTCTGGAATCGTCTGATGTTAAACAAGCTGCTGTCCATCCTCGATTCAGTCAGTACCCAAAGGGGTACTGACAAAGAATAGAGACGAAGATGCCAAAGCTAGTGGGCGCTAAGATGCAACCTTTCTTCATACCAGTATCAATACAAAACTCAGATGATGTTTCATTTTCAAAGTGGATGGTTGCCTTCGTTTTCTTGTGGAACACTTCGACTAGGGAGAGCACCTTTTGTGGACAGCCAATTTTCAACAGAATTTTATAGATGCCATTCCAGCTAACCATGTCAAAGGCCTTTTGTAGGTCAACATATGCTACATAGAGAGGTGCCAGTCCACAACTTTGTGTTTGTTGCAATAAAAAAAAAAAAAAATGTCAAGGACATGGCCAGCTCTGAACCCACACTGATTCTCAGAGTAGAGTTTCTCAGAAAGTCTTGAAGTCTTTTCAACAGGACACTTGCAAGCACCTTGCCGGCCATGCTGAGCAAATTTATCCCTCGATAGTTGTTGCAGAATGTTCTGTCCCCTTTATTTTTATATAGAGTAATTATTTCAGATATTGTCTTAAACCCATTTTTATCTCCATTCTCTTGAAGCATTAGAGACTGTTGACATGGATCTATTCCTATGAGAAGGGAACTTAGCTTGGACAGGAGCTCTCTAAACTGCCAAGGTACTGAGGGGAAGTGACCAAGAGAGTCTAGGTGCAGAGGTTTGATTCTGATAATTATTTAAAAACTTCAGAAGCATAAGACTTTCAGAAATACATTCCCACTACTACTTGTGACGACCTCCTCCACTCAAAGTAGTGTATGTTTAAATCCTATTGAGAATAAAAAGGAGCTCTACCCTACACCTTTGGTTCTGAGTAGCGCTTTATAATGCACCTAGAGAATGTGATAACACAGTGCCTGTGTGATAGCTGTTTATTTTGTGCTTGAAATGGCAACAAATACTTGCTCAGCTGCAGAACAAGTGCAGTGCCTTTGTGCGCCGGCAGTCCTCCTTCTTTGCCCGTGTAAGCATCAGGTGCAAGACAAGCTGGCTGAAGTTCATTACTGTAATGGGATGTGCACCCCACATCAGCCCTGATAGGGTTAATGAGGGCCTGAGAGGCCATTTAGGTTATCTGTTGCCTCCTGAGAGAAGGAGGACTACAGTTAATGGAGAGTGAAGCCCAACTGGGGAAGGGCTGGGCCAACACTGTATTGTCAGGAGGCTAAAAGCAGAAGGGAACTGCAGGAGTAGAAGTCTGCAGTCACTCTGTGGGAGGATGGAGACTGTCAGGGACCAGGAAGAAGTCCAGGGGGAGAGTGAGCCCTGGGATTCTGCCCTGGACTAAGGAGTCTAGCAAGAGGCTAGGCGGGGATGAGGTAGCCACAGAGTAGGCTCCTGTGTGAAACCCAGAAACAGGAAAGGGAAGAGAGAGAGGCTGGATAGGAAGGAACCCGGGGAAACAGGGACTGAGCGGAACTGAATCGCTGGTTATAGGGGCCCTGGAATCTGGAGTAGAGGTGGGCCGGGATTCCCCTACCAGCCACTGAGAAAGTGGCACTGGACCTAGACTTGGAACCACTGGACAGCTTGTACAGTGGGACTTTCTTACCCTGGGGGAGGGGGTCTATTTAATGACCCGGATGGAGGGCTGAGTTGCAAAGAATGTGCATGTTGAGGTGTGTGTCACAGCATGAATAACTGATGGCAGACAGGGCGAGCGCTAATTCCCAAACCTAGCCACAAGGAGGTGCTCTTGTGGTGGGTGGACCTCTTCACACTGAGCAAGGTCTGTTCATGTCTGCCTGCTTGTAGCATATGTCTTCCGCCTCTATCTTTGCATCAGGGCTGTATATGGGAGAAAAGAGGGCACGTGCGTGTGCCACAGCTTCTGTGTGAGCCTGATGGAAGAAACTGTCTCCCCTGCTTGCTTTATTTACACAGATTGGTGTAACTCAGCAACGTGCCCATGATATGTTGGGGTTCAATCAGATTTACATAGATCATGGTGTTTGGTATTGATGAAAGAGGAACAGAAATTGACACGTAATGGAGAAGCCCTGAAACCATTCTTTTAAAATGTATGTAGTGTCTGCATCAAAGATAACGAAGTATTCTGTGGCTATTGAATTAATTAGATATGATAGTTGCTTTCAACCACAGTGACCGTCTGCTCATCTCATCCTCACTTCCCTTGTTGCTCTGTCTCCCACACCTCAGTCTGTCACACCCAGTAACTTCTGGACAGACAGCTCAGTTCCCCAAACGCTGCCTGACCTTGGCCAAAGAATTTCAGCACAAACGTTATGCCCTTTTCCGCACCATGGACATGTGCTGTGCCTTATGACACTAGCGTGTCTCCTCTGTGGCGGCAATGCAGGTATGTTGCAATTTGGTGACAGAGGACACAAGGTTTTCCTGGGATTTGGGTAGTGTTTTGGGGATTGGAATCCTTGCTATAAGAAATGGAGATGGGCAAGAAAATCAAGTGATGGGGGAGGAGGAAAGGCAGAGAGGGGGAGGGGGAAAGTAATAGAGAGAAATATCCCTGCTGGAAGTAACCTCCTAGTTAAAGAAAGATTCTTTGGCAGATCCCATTCTTACACCCAGCTTCCTAGGTTCCTCTTTCATACAGGGCCCATATTCTATAATTAGGATTATTATTAAAACTTTTGGGGGATTTTACAAAATACTTTAACTGTTACCCCTTGTCATGATTCCCCTCTGATTTACACAAAAGTGGGGAGTCAACTTAGTACACAAACCGGCAATGAGAATTCTGAACTATAACTCAGGAAAAATTATCCCTTTTTGTATGAGTAAATTGGTAAGAAAAGTCTGCATTAAAGTGTGTTAAATCTTTTAAAATGTATAGTCTGGAGGCCTTTCCCATTTAAAAGTAGTCAAGTCTAAATGGTCATGGAGAGCCTTGAGGGCCCTTAATGGCATTCTGACTGGAGGGGTGTAATTGAAGCTGAAGCACTTCTGTGCTCCATCCTCAAATCATTGTTATGAAATTGGGACTTGTTCCTTTTCCTCCCATGGAAAAAAAAAGTGTGAAATGATTGCTTTTGCCAGCAAATGATGGTTTTTTGTGGAAATGATTAATATAACATGAAGGTCACATTTTATGTTTGGCGAGCTGTTTCAATTAACCAGAGAAGATGTATTTATGCATTGACAATTTCTTGCACATATTATTTGAATTATGACATCCTTGTCATGTGTAATAAAATGATAGCAATGTGATTTTTCTTCCATGGTTTGCTCAACATAAGTATTAATGTGTTTGGAGGCAGCAGGGGGGATCTTTCTTCAAATATAAGCATGTGTTTTATATACATTGTCAATTCCTTGTCATTATCAGATTATTAAATAAAATATTGCTATATATTTTTTAACATTTAACCTAATCAGACTGAAATTAATAAAATCTTTTTGTTTTTAAATCTTTTTTTTAAAACTGTGTCCAGTTTTGTGCCTCCCACTACAGAAAGGGTATGGACAAATTGGAGACAGTCCAGCAGAGGGCAATTAAAATGATGAGGGGGCTGGGGCACATGACTTATGAGGAGAGGCTGAGGGAACTGGGCTTGTTTAGTCTGCAGAAGAGAAGAGTGAGGGGGGATTTGATAGCAGTCTTCAACTACCTGAAGGGGGGTTCCAAAGAGGATGGAGCTCAGCTGTTCTCAGTGGTGGCAAATGACTGAACAATGAGCAACGGTCTCAAGTTGCATTGGGGAAAGTCTAGGTTGGATACTAGGAAAAACTATTTCACTAGGAGGGTGGTGAAGCACTGGAATGGGTTACATAGAGAGGTGGTGGAATCTCCATCCTTAGAGGTTTTTAAGGCCTGGCTTGACAAAGCCCTGGCTGGGATGATTTAGTTGAAGTTGGTCCTACTTTGAACAGGGGACTAGATGACCTCCTGAGATCTCTTCCAACCCTAATCTTCTGTGATAACTAATATATTTCCCAGAACTCTCACTAAACAGCTCTTTTATGCGTGGTAGAGTGACTACAAAATCTCATACCAGAGTTCGAAATCATTATCCTATCAGCAAATGAGGATTCTTGGTTTTCTCAGGATATAAATCTCCCATTTTTAGTGTAAATGGGCTTCCAATTATTGGAACTTAAAGCTCTCATAGGTCCAAGACTAAATATTATGGATTTGTACCTTAGGCCAATGTAATTTTAGGAAGAAATTCTACTTTGTGGGGAAGTAAGGAGACAGATTGGGGTAACTCTGTTAAGAAATCCTATTTGAATTAGGTGGTATTGTGGAGAGTTATGGAATTATTGAAAATATAGCCCCTTTCCGAATTATGATGAACACTGAGCTACTGACAAATTGCTTTAGGTAACCCTCTGAGTCAGGTCAGTAAAAAACTAATTAGCTTTCTAAGGATTTGTCCGCTAGGCGAGGACAGACACCTTGAGGGGAATGCGATCTTAATTCAGGCTGGGAAAAGAAAAGATATACAAATTAACTTCATTCCAGCCACAGAATATCAAAGGGAGATTATGTATGCAATGGAAAATTATGCATTTTGAGTTGGCAACTATGCAAATAAAAGCAACTTTTGAAATGATAGGTTACAGGAGATAGGAACCCAAACTGTCTGCCCAGGGAAGCAAATAAAATATTGTTTGCAGTTGGTCACAGAAGAGCCTGTAAGTAATAAAAGCAAACAGCTTACTCTCCAAATGTTAATCCAAAAGATGCTTGTATGGCTACATTATTTTAACCTGAAGAGCATAATTGATAGACATTCATCCTACTTTCAGAGATGAAAGCTCACTGACCTCACAGGCTGACACTCCAAGTCTGTGGTGCTGAAAGTTATCAAGGATTCTGGCAGCCTAAAAGAGAGAACTCTCATGGTACAAGCATCATATTTACTTATTTTATTTCTGTAACCTCAGGTAAGAGGGCTGTCGAGGATGACGGTACATATGGTATAGTTTAGATATGATATCGTTGTTGATCTTCTGATTTTTCAAATAACCTTGGTTTTATTTAGCATGCTTTTTGAGTCTTAGCCTGTTTCTGGGATAATTCGTAATATTCTGTCCTTAAGGATGATAAAAAAAATATCTCTGGGGATTGTACCTGTGCTGTGGCACTCAGTCAAAGGTGATACCTTATAGGTGTTATCGAAAGGTGGTGTGAAATTGGTAAGTTGCATAGGCAGTGCCTGAGAAGCAGGAGTGATGGGAATAGCGGACTGAAAGTAACCGAGGATATATTTTTGTGGAAGGCTGTTCTTTTGAAAAAAATAAGGCTCTTTTGAGGCTGGTCTGAAGTCTAGAATGTTGGTAGTAATCCCAGAGGAGAGGGTTTAGTGGTCAAGAGCATGGTTATGTGGTCAAAAGGGCATGATGATTTCAGCTGGGATCTGTAACTTCATGTAGATATTACCAAACAAGTCTCTGAATGGAATGTATAGAATGAACTAAACACGTAAGTGTATTGAGAGGTGCAGGTTTGTATCATAATGCATTTTTGGAAGACTATTTAAGGATGTGCTACCCACACAGGTGTTAAGGGGTGTGTGTCTAAATTTATTACTGTTATAAAGTAATATTGGAATACAGCCTTAGAGGTATGTTCTCATATGCCCTATAGTTATCTTTAAAATAAAAAGCTTTTGAATGTGTTTCTCTAGCATCACAGTTCAATTGTGCTGACACTTCAGTGTAAGAGGATCTTATTTTACAATAGCAGAGTTAGTCTTCCAGCTCTTCATTTTTGGCTAGGAGAAGGAGGTGAAGGGCCGTAAGGTCTCAAATATTATTTCAGACTCCTAAAGACTTCTAGTGAATCCACCTATCGAGGTCTATTACAGGAGTGTGTGGGTGAAGTTCTGTGGCCTGTGATATGCAATAGCTCAGACTAGGTGATCATGATGGTCCCGTCTGGTCTTAAAGTCTATGAGTCTGATTGTTTGATAGTTCCTGAGAATCTGTCAGTGCTATCTTGTCTTACCTTGACTTCATGATGATGTTCTGAATTAAAAAAAAAAAAAAACAATCTCCTGCCTTCGTGCCCTTTGGGGAGAAGGCAGAGAGGAAAGAGAGAGCCTGTCACTTAGAGGAAAGTGCACTGACAGCAAACCTAAGGACCATGTGTTCTAGTAGTCTCAGCTCTTGCACTGACTATTTATATTTAGTTCTCTTCACAGTATTTATAATCCAGGCTTCACACTCCTGCACTCGGAAAAGCACCTGCCACTCACCCATTTTGCAAGTAAGATAACTGATGAGAGCTTGCACAAGGTCACCCCAAGTAAAGCTGAAACTAGAACCCAGATTTCCAACATGAGAACTCTTTCCCACTCTGTCACACTGCCTTTAAGAAGAATTATGCTAAATTAGGTGCGTGTGTGTAGCCCACACTAACATAGTGTGGCTCAGTGTCCCTAGTGGGTAGGGAACATATAGAGGTTTATGATTCTGCTATTGGCAGCATGCTAGGAGACCTAGTTCTTTAGCTCACGTGGCAGACTCATGATTTTGCATCCAGAGTTCATGGTCTGGTCCCTGCAGATGACCTATAGTGGGGAGATGTTGCAGTTGCCTATGTTGTGTCCACATTCTGGTCCCAGAGAACCAGGAATCCTGATGCCCAATGATCCTCTTCTGTGTCTCAAATAGTTGTGTAACCCATTCGCAAAGTGTGTTGCATCTCTTTGTATGGGCCGGTGCATGTAGGCTAACAGCATTAGAGCTGTGTGAAGAACTGATTTTTCATTTCACTGGCAGTTCTGGAAAATTGAAGACACATTTTTATTTTAGGTTGAATGAAACATTTTTCCCTAGAATTTTTTTCTTATTCAGCCAAAACAATGTGGCAAAAGCAACATTAATTTAAATAACCTTTTATGTCACCAAATCCCCATTTTTCGCTGAAAAAGTTTTGGATGAAAAACTTTGCCCAGCACCTAACAATATGCTTCCCCCTGCTGGTTACTCTTATTGCTGAAGTGGAAGGGGCCTGGGCTCGGGCTCTAAACATTGCAGGTACAGACTCTGCTGATGACCCATGTGAAATATATAAAAGTTAGCATAAGCCACCTGAAAGAATTGTAATTTTTGAATGATTTGTATATTTTGAGTTTTGGTTAATGGGAGCTGTTGCTTCAAAACCAGGGTGTGGCACCTTATTTTAGAGTGTGTTTGAGAGTGTGTGGGGAGTGGAAAATCCTGCCTGTATAAATGTTAACAAGTTCAGAACTTAATTTAATAAGCTTCTAATTTTAGAAAGAGAGCTCCTCTCAAAGGCATGTAACTATTGGCCTGTACCTGCTGTAGGGCAGACAGAGCCTTTCATCCGTAGGACACCAGTTAGAATTCAGCCAAATCCTAAAGGGGTCAAAATTTGTTCCCATGTAATAGATGTTTGGTGGTCTCATACAAAATGAGTTTGAAGCGTTCCAGCTCCCACCTCACAATCTCCTCACATAGCTTTACACTAGATTGTAAATCCTTCTGGGGAAGGGGCACTCTCCTATTATATGTTTGTCCTGTACCTAGCACAGTGGAGTTCTGAGATCTGTTGGGTCCTCTAGTCAGAGCTCTTGCACTAGGGTCAAAATTATGTCACCCATAGATACAGTGGTGTTGGAACAGTTTGTATAGTGGGGGCGCTAAGAGCCATTGAATCAAACTGTAAACTCTGTATATGATGGAAACCATTTCAAACAAGGGGTGTGGCAGCACCCCTAGTTCCAGCACCCCTCCATGCATAAATTGGCAAAAGTTAGCAAACATGTTGGAAGTGGGCAGGTGAGTTCAAAAAATCAGAAAAGAAAACTAAAAACGTAATTTAATCTCTTTAAAAATACGTATTTTTGGCCAATCTCGTGATTTTTTTTTTTTTTGGTGTCAAACTCATGATTTTGAGGTTGGCAATATTGTAGTTTAGGCCTGGATGTTTTGTGGTACTGGTTTGGCTTGTCTTCCTGTGACTGGTCGACTAATTTCCTCTTTCTGTAATCAGAATAACAGAACAGGTGCGAGATTGCCTACTAAATTATTCTGCATAAACCCCAGCACTTCTTAATACCCTTTGTGAGAAATTCTGAACTTTCCTTTCTATAAGATAAGGTGGCTTTTTCTTTGTAAGTAAAACCATTTCTAGTACTGCCACGAGCAACATGACTTTTCTCCTGTTTAAAAAAAGAGAGAAAGAAATACATTGTTTCAGATTTTCAGGTTAATGCACTTTTCTTTTTTCCTGATGAAACTGAAGTGTAATTTTGGCCACCCAGGAGGGAAAAGAAATTTTTTACTTTGAAAAGAGGAAGTGAGCTTGATTCCGACAATGATACAAGACACCAGTTACATAGATCCAAGGAAATAAACATTTGAATGGACCCATCACTTCCCAGAATTTGACAGTAGTCCCTAAAAGCAACAAGGATACAACTTGGATTCCCCCTTTTTCTAAAGCACGGGTATTTCTAATTGAGCTCAAAAAGAAACATCTTCGCTACCATCTGTGCATCTGGGTGAGCTGCAGCAACCCTTGCAAATACCTTATTTGCTGTATGGGTTGTTCTTTTCTCTTCGCAAATTATCTGTCTGTAGAGTTGATTTTTACCAATCTTTTTTTTTCAGTCGAACTTGATGGAACACTTTTATATGAACATGTTTCAAATACTTTTCATGAGCTGTTTTCTATGACTATGTCTTTGACTAATTATTTGTTATTCATGGCATGGAACTGTTTGGCTATATTTAACAGCATGGTTTCTGTTGCTTGATTGGGAGAGGGAAAATCAAAGAATTTGAAGATGGTGATGTGAAAGCTTCTAGCGTGAACCTATATGCAAGCACTCTTTCTGTTATCGGCGTTTGATCCTTTTGTAAAGATTTCCTTGTGAATTTTGACTGAAAAAGAATAGAAAAGGGTCATAAATATCATGCATGTAATATCCCAGATTTTTAAAATTAAACTGTTACTGCAGATAAATATTAATCTAGATCTAGTTAGCAATCTGATGCCTGTTACACATGAGCTGACCAGCCCCGAAGCATCTGTAACTTTCAACTGCCCTAAAGTAACCCAGGTTGTCTTACTTGTTACAATAGTTATGCTCAAAACAATTGTTTTCCACCTATGGTGGATTTGCAGCTGCTTGTAATACTTTATGACTATTCTATGGAGATTTATTGTATGCATATTCTAATGGAGTGCCAGATCTGCTTCTGTAATGAAGTTTGAGAAGCCCTTTCTATTGAACAGTCAACTGTGCTACAATGTGCTAAAATCAACACTCAGATTGCCCTGAAGTTTGCTATGTCTCATGGAGGTATGGAGTAGGACTAGTAGTCCAAATATGGGGACATTTGAGCATGGGGTTACCTGTCAGCCTCACATTGCCCCCTCCTGTGTGTATCCGCATCTGATGGCCTGCCGCTCTGGGGAGAAGGGGCCTGAACCCATCTCCCTGATTCCCTGATATGAGTTGGGATGTAGGGGACCTCCTAAACCTCTGGGTGAGTGGGCTGAGCTGTTTCCCTGAACCCCCTCATGTGAGCTGGGATCTGGAGGGGTCTGAGCCCATTTTCCTGCCCCGCTGTCTGTATGCTGGGAGCTGGTAAGGACCTTGCTTCTTTAGTGCGTCTGGTGGAGGGGCTGAGCACAGACCTAGGGGAAGCCATGCTCCAAGCACAGGTTGGTGAGACCAGGGTGACTATTTGAGAACCGGCACTCTTGGTGCATATTGTGCACAAGCACTGTGAGTGGCGAGGGGGATGAGAATGCCCATTGAAATTAGTGGAACAGTTAGCATGTCTCAGAGCTTCTGTTTCAGGCTGTATTCATCTCTGTGGGATAGAAATGTAGGGTTGGAAGAGACCTTGAGAACATCTAGTGCAGCCCCCTATACTGAGGCAGGACCAAGTAAGTCTTGCCCAGCTTTTGTAACTGTGCTAGGGTTCTAGATATAGAAAAAGCACTTGCTGCTGCCTAATTTCATACAGTACTTTCACATAATATTATAGTAGAGTGACCTTTATGTTTAAATGTTAACTTTGCAAAGTGCCCTAAATCTGCATGCTTACTCTTGAAATTTGTCTTGAAATTTGGTAGTTTGGGGTAGAACAGGGGTCTGCAGCCTTTGGCACACGGCCCATCAGGGTCATCCGCTGGCGGGCTGCGAGACATTTTGTTGACATTGACCGTCTGCAGGCAGCTCCCAGTGGCCGCGGTTCGTGCCTGCGGATGGTCAACGTAAACAAAATGTCTCGTGGCCCACCAGCAGATCACCCTGATGGGCCGCGTGCCAAAGGTTGCTGACCCTTGGGGTAGAGAGTGATCCTAAAATGGAGTCATTCTGAGCAAGGAGTTATCCCCTCCCGAAAAAACATCATTTCATAAAGTTCACAGATTCTACCTTTTTATTATTATTATTATTAGTGGTATTTTTGCACACACCTGGGGCTCAAGTCTTGACTCTGATTGTCACCTAACTGATAGTAGTCACCTGACACTTATCCTAGGATGTGCATGGCACCACTGCCCCTTGGGGAAGCAATTCTGAAATTGTTAAAGAAAAGTTATGCTTTCAAGATTATATCCTGATATACAATTCTTCGCAGATGCTAGAGAGCCACTGATGCTCTGGCTTGATCACTGTGGGAGCTCACCGAACTGGTTTTAGGCAGCTGGTCCAAGTGCATAGGCTGAGAGAACTAATCTCTTTGGGTGGATTAAAGAGAGCCTCAAGGACAGGGGAGAGAGAGACTATTGGGGAATGAGAGACCCCCAGAGGTTAGAGGCCTGGCGGAAGATAGATAGATAGACATGCATGTAGACCTTTTATTTTTTGAAACTCCTTTTCTTTTCTTTTCTTTTCTTTTCTTTTCTTTTCTTTTCTTTTCTTTTCTTTTCTTTTCTTTTCTTTTCTTTTCTTTTCTTTTGTTCCTACTGTTAAGATTAAACAATACTTTGGGTTAGAAGGCAGTTTTTATTCACTTATATTCACCACTAGTCACGAACTTCCGGAGAGAGAAAGTGTAGGTACCGAATCCAGTAGGAACTGTTGGGGGTAAGCGTGGTTTGTACTCAGAGTACTGAAGCCTAGCACTCAGTCTACGCATGGGAGAATCAGGGGTTCCACCCCAGAAATGTAGAGGTACAAGACGTAACACCTGGGGGGGTACACTCAGAGACACAAGAGAATGGGTCAGAGGTTCAGCTAGCTCAGTAACCATGACATCATGAATGGAGAGATTGCTACATAAAGAGGGTGGAAGTTATTACTATTCTTTCTATTGTGGGAGTGTATCAGGACCAAACAAGGATTGGAGCCACCATTGTACTGGGTACTGTACAAACAAATAACCTCCAGCCTGAGAGAGCTCACAGTCTAAGGCTTAGACAGTGCACAAGGGGAGAATAATAGATAAGGCAGGCATGAGCCAAGTTAGCAGCAGTGACAGTAGAGTATATATTAAACAGACAGTAACAAAGCAATAGTGTGAGAGAATTGCTAATATAATTTTATGTTTAATTTTTACTAGCTCCCTATTGGAGGTTTTTGTTTTTAAACAAATCCAGTCTTGCTGGTGCAAAGCTCTCCTCTGATTTACATTTTGATTAAGTCGCTGCTAATGACACACTGAAGATGATTTTACTCCTGTTTTGTCCTTGCCATTTTTGAAGTCTCTTTTTAAAATTCCGTCCGCCCTTTTTTATGTTTACTGTTCAACTTCATCAAAATGATCTGTCTACAGCAGAGAGCCCTGCTGGGATAGGCTCGCTGAGTAAGCCACAGGCAACCCCACAACTGCTACCTGCTAAGGCTGCTTGCTAATGAGTGAGTCTGTGATGTGGCTGTGGAGTAAAGATCTAATGAGACCCCAAAGGAACCAGAGCATCTAGTATTTCTTTCCCGCAAACCTCCCCCGCCCCCCTTTTTTTTTTTAGTAAACCATTATATTACCTTGTATACAGTTAGTGGTAGTCTTCCTCAATCTGTTGAGATTATAATTGGTTAATTGTCATCGAGTCCCTGTGTTTCAGCTGCATGGGATCTATTTACATTTCTGTCAGTAGCAGGTATGTGAGTTTTTAAATAGTCGGTGGTTCTTTTAAAAATTCTTCCACTTGTTTGTTTTCAAGTCTTTCCCATCTTAAACACCTTCAGTACCTTTATTTCCAGATTTACCTATTTATGGACAAATGTTAGTGCACGGAGTTGAAAATGTACATGAACTATTTTCCTTCAACCAACAGAACCCCCTTTCGAGAATTCACTTACGTTAATTTTGTGATCTGAAATACTGTCTATTCACTGGAAAGAATGTGAGCGCAATCCACCCTTTCCCACTAATAAAAACTAAACTAGGTAAGCAATCTCTTCCTGGAGAGGAAGACAGAATTAGGGGAAATCATAGCAATAGAAAGAAGAGGGATTGGCTCAGAAAGACATGTTAAAAGAACTAAGTGCACTGGTACGCCAGGTAAGAATCTGGCCCAATATGAATAACTCATAGTGATAACTGAAGGTGGTAGAAAGGTAAGTCTACAAATGTTTGTGTAAATAGCAAGGAGGGAGAAGGAATTATTTAGGATGGTGCAAGGAGCTATAACAAATAGAAATTTCTGGATAAAATCAATAAATTGAAAATCTAGACTGAATACAGAGAAAATGCCGTAATAGTGAGATCTGTTGCACCGTGGACTATCCCACTGTGGGAGGGAATGGAGACACTTAAAACTAGGCAGGACAGAGAAGCAGGAAATATTGTGTGAATAATTCTCCACTGGTGGGGGCATCGGCTAGGCCTCTACTTTCTATTGGTCTATGATTTGGAAGTGTTCTGACAATTTAAAATGTGTTGCGTCTCCAAGATAGAGGACTTGCTTCTCTTGCTATTGTCTGATTTGGATCATGCAAAGTTTATGGAATGAAAGCTGGAATTAAGGGCAGAAATCTAGTTTTATATTTGTAAAATAAAGACCATACAGTTAATTCTTGCTGATTTACTTTGCAAAGCTTTTCTTCTACAAACCAGTTCACTTCTCTACCACCATCTGCCCCCGTTACCTAGTATTTTAGAGAGGTGGTTGGGGTGGGGAGAGGGTGCAACGCGGGGAGGGAAATCTTTTTAATAAACTTGGATTTATTCTAGCCAGAGAAATTTTCAGAACATAATACCGAAAAATAAGTATCTACTGCTTCGAATTTCTGACAGACACCTGGCATTCAGTCATGGAGTCTCATTCTTGTATTGTCCTGTGTATATATTATTTTACCGTTCGGCTGTGAGTTCATCTCATAATTTATCAAGATCAGATTCTAATAATCTCTTCCCTTTGCCAAAGACATGCTGACCTCTAGTGTCAGTCCCTCAATTTATTTTCTGCTTTGTGATTTGTGATCAATATAGAAAAATCAGTTCTTGTTCTGTGTAGCTCTCTTGAGTTCCTGGAGTTTCTGATTAATTTAGACTCAGTGACTCTACAAATTCCTCCGGTACAAGCTGAAAGTTTAACTTGAATTTATCAGCCAGATCTGATATATCAAATAAATACCCAACTATGAGGAACTACTGAGTTTGTATTTGATTTTATTTTTTGCCACCCAAAGTCATATCTTGAGACCCTCCACTAAATTGCTTGTTTCACCTTGAATCTCCCTATGTGCATTCTCTCTCTGTCTTCCACATTGTGGTCCTTTCAGAGTATACAAAATAATTAATAAACGAGGGACTTAGCTTTTGGACAGCTAATTTTAGAGAGAAACATATCAGTCTCTTTTTTTGTTAAAAGGCTGAAAAATGTATGTGTGTGTATTTCCAAAGCACAACATTATCAACAATTCTTTTTGCCCTTTGTTAGTGTTTTCAGAAGAATATTTCTAAACTCCCGAGGATCTGTTTGTCTCCAAAATTATGAGAATATATAGCAACAGAATTAAACTTGGCTTTTCTGTGCATGTAAAATAATTATTCAAAATTCTGAAATGGTTCCGTCCAAAAGGACACATTCTCATTTTCTCCTTCAAGAATTACGTTCAAGTTCTCATTAATGTAAAATCAACAATATTTCTAACCCTTGTATGCTTTTTCCAGTTAAAACCATGTTCTTACTTTCTCCTACCCATTTATATCTCATGTTGTAATGCTACTCTTCTCCTTTTTCTTTAGGGTATTCCCAACCATAGATTTACCTTTAGACTCTTTCCCAAAAAACATGAGAAATATTCTCTCCTTGTCTTAATCGGTGTGTTTTGCACTCAGCAGCAGCCCACTAAAAATATACTCCTATGCTTGTGATAGTGTCACAATTTAGTGTATATCTGTGTGTATCTGTATCAAACTACAAACTCTGTTTGGTTTTGTGAGCAGCATTGGGTTGTAAGACAATCCTGTGTCTTCCCTCTTATCCAAGATGGAGTCCAAAAGACTGGCATTCCAAGAGGTGTTCACAGAGGATGAACAATTCAGAGCCATGAAGGCTCGCTAACAGGAAATGAGTTCACCCTGGCAGTTCAGTAGGTATGCTAAAGAGGGTGTCCAAGCTGCAAGAAACCTGTTTTTCTAGTCTGGACTTCAGGTGGGTAGTAATCAAGCAATGACTTACCCAGTGGGAGGAACCTTGATCACCTGAGGGGGAATTTGAGGCTGACCAGGAGGGTCACATGACAGAGGGGACTGGAAATGTATAGAAGGTCTGCTCTTACCCATCAGAACAAGAAGGCAAAACTGGGAAGGAGGAGAGGAGGGTCTTAAGACTCTGGAAAGCCTGTCCAAAACTCTGGAGGCTCTCAGAGGGTGAAGACATTGGCAGGAAAGTTTTTTGCATGTAGTTGTTTGTTACTTTTGCAGGGATCAATAAGTCTTCTGTGCTTTCCCTGGATAAAGAGAGTGTGCGTGTGCATGCACGCGTACAAGAAGTTGCATTGCAAAGCATTTGTGGTCCTTGGTTTATCTGTTACATGTCATAGAATTGTAGGACTAGAAGGGACCTTGAGAGGTCATCTGGTCCAGTCCCCTGCACTCATGACAGGACTATATGTCCCTGAAGCGTTAAACTGTAAACCAGTGTACCCACAAGTGTGAGGTGGAGTGGGAGGGGAGGTTAGCATTGGTTTTTGAGCATAGGGCAGCTCAATTCCCAGGTTCCACTTCCGAGAAGAAGTACCAGACAGGGCGTCTGCACTCCAGGAGTGAGCCAGAGAGGCTAGATTCAGAGACCATGCCTGATACTGCTCAAATCTAGTGGTCTTAGAAACACACAGGATCTAGCCCTTGGATCCAAACATGGCACCCCGGTGAGGTCTGTCAGCTAGTGGTAAGCATTTCCCCATGTGGAAATGGCAGCAGACTCAGACACCAATCTTCAGTAGATCGGCAGGATCTAGGGTCAGTTGCATGGAGGCCTTGTTCAGCTATACTACCTAACGCTCCCCCATCTGTCTCTGCCTCATAATGAACCTTACTGAGATTGGGGGGAGGATTGTAGACGGCACAGTGTGAAAATCCACCTAGGTTAATTCTCACTACTGGCCAAGATCAATTAGTGCAATGTGCCTATGGGTTCTGGGCTGATGGGGTTCCCGAGAATTAGAAGAAAGTGAAGAGCAAGATGTGGAGCAAGAATTCTCCTTGTCCACGCACCCTGGACTGGGACACCAGGATTTCAGTCTCCCCTCTACCTACAAGGGTATTCAGAGCATTCTGGGAATCATTGAGTTCTGAAAATCTGTCTAAACAAAGTGATTCCATAGGATACAATAAGTTAAATAAATGAGCGGCAGGGTCATTGACTTTTCAGGATGTAGTTCAACTTACGTGAAGGAGGGGAAAAATTAGATTTTGTGGAGTGGCTATTTTTTAGAAGCAGAGCAAAATAAAAGTGGGACTCTGGAAGAATTACTTATAGAAAAACTTTAAAAAAAGGTTGGTCAGAAATACAGAAAATGTTAGTCACATTTAAATACAAGCCAGTATTTCTCCAGAATGATCAGAAAATCAAGTGACAAGGCAAAAAAAAAAGGCTATTCAGTTGTTGAACTCTGTATACTGGTGTAAAAGAGTAAGAGCAAGGTTATCAAAAGTTCAAAGAACCCAGCTGGATATTGTCAAGAGAGAGTTCATTGAACAATAGCTAAAATAGAAGAGGAAAAAAATGAGCCCTAGTACTGCAGATGACATTAAATTATCACTAGAAAAAAAGAGAAGAGATGCTGAATAGATTTAAAAGTAAACAAACTAAATGTCATAAATTCTATAAACAGCGAACAACATACAGGACAAAATCAAATAGTGAGAAGAAAAATAAAAGTGAATTTTTGTGTGACTGCTTATAGTTTTCAACTAGTTAAACACTAAAGATGACGGGTGAAGTCGTGGCTCCATTGAAATCATGGACATTTTGTCATTGACTTCAGCGGAGCCAGAATTTTACACACCAGATTGCTCTTGTTGTATACTATTCTTTTTGGTGGCAGTAGGAAGTCTGTATGTGTGACTGGCTGAATAGGGCCCTAAAGCTACCCTATTGATAGTGAAATAAAAGATATAGCAAAATTATTGGACAAGAAGGCAGAAGAAAATGAGTCCCACAAAGTTCACTGGGTACTGAAGATCCCGTACGACATCAGGCAAGAGGCAAAGAATGGACCAAAGATGTGAAGAATGTGGAGTCTGGCCATTTAACTTAATTCTTTAACACCTGCTGCCTGCCAGCTGGTAACTGGGACATGCAGTTTGAGAAACGTGCTTTGAACGGACATGGTTTTGCATCAGTCTTGAAAGGACCAGCCCCCAGAGCATCTGGCATCTGAAAATAGTTTCTTGCAGAGGAAGTGTTTCTGGAAATTGTTGCCTGGCTGGCTCGTCCCTGTTTGTTTGTGTGTGTCTTCAGCTGCACAAATAGCTCTTGGAAAAATTAGGTTAATTATCAGATAAAATAGGCTGAAAAAGAGAAGATGGGTTGAAGAGAGAAATGTGTGTTAGCGTGACAGTTCTGGTTATATACTAAATTGTAAAAGCCCGGAGGAAAGAGATCATGGAAGTGGCAGACATATGTACAACACTCTAGAAAATATATGACAGATGATATTCTCCCTCAAGTGCAATGTTGGAATAATCATGGAACGCTGATGTTAGAGAGAGCCAGCCCATGGAGGCCAGAAGAGGTTGTTTTGGGTGTAGGTTGTTTTTTTTTTAATTTTACTTGACAGCTCTGTCGGTGCATACACAGACGCAGCATCAAAAAAAGAGACGTTTCGGAGAGTGTCAGCATTATTCTAAATAACACAAAGATAATTACACCTGTAGTTTTGATAGCACATGAGTTACTAAGACTAGGGAAGGAATGCAGTCTAATGGATAAAGCAGGGAGCTTGAAGAACCTCCTGAGTGCAGGTCACTGACCCATTATGTCCCTGATTCAGGAAAACATCCCTATTTAGGACAACACTTAAATGTGCGCTCAAATTCTTTTGATGTTAGTGGGACTTCAGCACATGCTTAAAGTTCCACATCTGCTTCAGTGATTTTCTGAATTGGGGCTTAGGTGACATGGGGCAAGTCACTCTTCTCTCTGTGCGTCTGTTTACCTACCTGTAGTTTGGCCTAATAACATTTACCTACCTCACAAAGGGGTTTTGAGAGCCTTAATTCATTAACGTTGGCAAAGCAGGTTTAGATCCTTGACTGAAAGCTGCTAGAAGTGGGCAAAGGATTATTAATTTGCTGTAGATCACCTTATTGCACGGTTACAAAGTCTGCTGTACATCTTGCATCAGGTGCCGTAGGAAGAAATCTGGTTAAATTATTCAACTTCCAAGACACGCTATCCGGTAAAGCTGGTGTCTTCTACAGACTAATGCTGGGCTACCTAAAATTTCCTTTTGGTAGTTTTCTGGAGCTTTAAATTACAAACATGTTTATTCTTCCTGTTAAGGATGAAAGAAGCTCGACCTTTTGTAATGTACAGAATCCTCAACTTGTATCAATCAACAGTCTGAGGCAAACTGCTAGTTTTTCATGAGCTGGGTAATCATGCCATATGTAACTGAAAAAAGTGATTTCTCCCCCCCCCCCCCCGTATGTTTGTAAATCTCTCAGACTTTACCTGTGAACTCAGTGTCATGGTGATGATGCTCCTATTCCTTGAACAAGTAACTAAATAACGATGAAAACATTTTTCACAGCAGAGTGTATCAAAGTGCCACATGTTTCACAAACCTAGAGCACTTCGATTTTCTGAGCAGCCAGCTTATTGTAATGCTGAATGTTTAAATAAAAATATGCGGACAGAGTATGGTGTATCCTCTGTTCTGGCAGAGCTGCTCTCTGTGGAGGACCTGCGAGGGGAAAGGTGATTGTCACCTTTTTGTTCCCCCAATCCTGGGGCTGAGCCAGCGGCAGGCATAATTTAAAAGAGCCCAAGGGATGTTCAGAAGGAATGGCACACTAAAGACCATTCTGCTGGCGGGAGATAGCTATATCTGGCCCTGTCCTCCAACACACTGTCTGCCCCAGAGACAATGGGAGTGTGCGGCATACAGGTGACTGCTGGCTCTGGACCACTCAGGGTAGAGCAGTACAGCCACACAGGGACTGATGATCTGACCCATTGTCTGTCTTTTAACAAAGAAAAATGATTTCTAAATATAAAACTAACTACCCTTCCACCCATCCCCACATATACCCCTTTGTCCTGGATAACTGAAAATAGGGAGGGTCTATCCACAGAAATGTGAACCAACAACACTGCTGGAGGGATACGTATTTATGTCCTTTTCTTTTTAAAAAGCCACCACAGTGTCATCAAGTACATAAAGGACTTATTCTGTTATGTGTATAAGCTTCCCAAACACAATCTTGTTTATACCTTTCAATATGGCCAATCCTAAGCAGTCAAAATTCAGGACTCATGAGGTCTCTTTTTAGAAGGGTGCATTTTCGATTATCTTTATTTGCTTTCTGGTATTGAGCATTTAGCGGTCACATTTTCAAGCTCCAGAAAAGCAAGAAAGTAGTTGTCCAGTAAATTACAAATTTCTCTGTGAAAGTGTGTTGGTATTTTTTTTTTTCCTTTGGTAAGTCACCTAGTATAGTGTCATGTTTACAAACCAATTTTCTATGTCAAATGCAACCTTTATTTTCAAACTCCTTCCTAAACCCGATTCTGGAAACTTTGTTTGAACAAGCTGAAATCCCAAAATGACCATTATTAAATACAAAGAAAAATATTTTGGTAATAAGATTGTGACAAAAAACAAGATGTTGTGAAATACTAATTGAAACACAACACTGATTTCAAGGCAGTGCTGTCCATAATTCCCCTTCCTGCCTTTAGCTATTGCAGAAGAGATTGTATAGTACATGATGCACATATTTCAGACCCCAGCAAACGCTAATAATGGAAAAGAGTTAGAAACAGAGATTCAGCTGTAATTCTGAACATTCTTGGTTTTTATTGGTTTTGGCCAAAGTTGCTTATTGTGGTTTAGTAGAGTCATTAATAAATATTCTCCCATCTTTCCTCAAAAATACAGATGTACAAATTGTCAGTTGCAGGCACAGTGTTTCCAGTAGCATCTTAATGATAGGTTTACTTCACTACTTCTCAGTGAGCAAATACTTGTTCAGTAGAATTAATTGAAATGCCAGTAGAGGAAACAATAGCAGGTGAAATGAGATGGCTCTCTAACAGTGCTTTGGAGCTACACAATCACTGTAAAACTGGGCTAGATTGAACAGGCACCAATGAAAATACCTCAACATATTTAAAACAATAAATACAAGACGCCGTTCAGTTTAATGCCATAAGAATATACCCTTATTTCAAAGTTTGAATTTGGATGACGTGTATTACCTTTTGAGAATAGACTCTATTTTGTTGACAGATGTGGGTGGGGAAAAAGTCCAGATACACTTTCATGATACGCTGTTATCTGTCAATGTCCCACTAAGATCTATTGAGCAAAATTCTGCTTCTGTTAGCATCAGTGAAACCCTTTGACTTGAATTTTGGCCCTGCGGGTGCACTAATGCTAAACCTTCTTAAAGTGTGCTATTCGGGCAAATGGCTCCCTAGAGTTTCCTCATGCAATAGAATTCACATTAAAAGTGTACACAATAGAAAAGAAAAACAACCAATCGGGATTTATGTTTTGTCGGAATGTTTCTTCTTCATAGAAAGGAGCAGCAAAGAGCATGGAAGCAGGGACAGAGAGATTGAGAGCAAACACACAACAAAGACTTTTGGTATCCTGCTATCTTTAAAAACCTGGTTATTGACAAAGAAGGGGAAGAATTACAATAAGGGTCACACAGACATGAAGTTAAGCCAGGAGAACAAGATAAGGCTTGGGAGAAGGACAATTGCAGCTGTGACTAGTGGAGTGTCCTGTCACTTCTAGGCTTTCCCCCCTTTATCCTTCTTAGGTAATGTACAAAAGACATTTAAGCTAATGCTATTCCCTAGTTGACTTTTCAGGAACATTAAATGAGAACTATGGAGTGAAGAGCAAATAGAGGTGGTGAGGTGGATTCTGTACAGTGTCACAGGTGTACATTTGACATACTCCTGGATAGACCTACTCAGGCCTAAATAAGTAGAATTTGGCCCAAGTTTGTGAAACTTACACTGAAATACATACTAGAATATTCTCCTTCTCCCCTTATTGGTGTCTGCTACTCAGCTGAGGGAAAGAGAATAACTTTGTGACACATAATAGTGCTGGATTGTTGTTGACCCTTATCCATATGTGGCCCATGTAGAGGCAGTTGCAGTCCCTCCTAAAAGAAATGCAAGGATGTTTCCTTCTCTATGCCTTGGAGATGACCAGAGCTGCACAAGGGACACGTGGGAGGTATAATGATGTTTACAAAGTACTGTATATTATTTGGCTGAAAGGTCTCGTGTGCTGTTCAGGGTTCCAGACGAGATGTGGCCCCTGGTAAACAAGGAAGACAAAGCTGGAACATGAGTTGTGTGGAAGCCAGTTTGTTGTAGTAATTGTAGCTGCTTTCTTCAGTTAATGCCTCCTGCTTAAGAGAGACTGATTTTCTTTTTGTCATGACAGGAAGTGGGGGCCTCACATCCCTCCATACTGACCTTCAGATAGGGTTATGTATACTGAGTCTAGCAGGCTATGCTACACACCTCTCCCTGACCTTAAAAGCACAATCCTTCCCCAATCAACCACTGGGTGGGGTAGTTC
Source organism: Trachemys scripta elegans (assembly GCF_013100865.1). NCBI lineage: Eukaryota > Metazoa > Chordata > Testudines > Emydidae > Trachemys > Trachemys scripta. Next base: position 11,928,024 of record NC_048304.1, on the reverse strand, counting down.
TGCTCTGCCTCCAACTCAGGGCTGTGCCTAAAAGTTTTAGTTTGTAGGAACAAAGTGGCTATGTGATGTGCATGCGTCTAGAACCCTTTAATATGCAGAACAACAGTGCACTGATCTGGCAAATTTAATAGAGCACAGATTTCTTGAACATCTCTGTTTAAATCTGAAAACTGTTGTTTTTGGTGAAATGGAGGAGTTTCAAGAGACTATTACCATGATGTCTCATTATTTGTCAAAAGATTTTACTGGGAGGTTATTGCGAAAGGGAAGTAGGCATGCAAATATATAATGAATGCATATGAAGAAATTATTTTTTAGTAGACATGGATGTACAATTATATGGCAGGAAATTATACCTTGCTACAATATTCGAAGGAGTGCGACATTTTGAATAGCAGAAACACTGGAGAAGTGAACTTTTATGTAATACAGAGATGGCCAAGTTTAGAAAAAAAAAATTCTTTTGGGCAGACTGAACAAAGTATGACAATTTCATTTAAGCTCCAAAGGGTTAATTAGCTGACAAGCTAGCATACTTTTTACAGGTATTCGTGCAACACTATAGTCAAGGTTTAGAATGAGTCGTCCTTTCTAAAACTCTAATTTCAGTTTCTTAACTTCCTCAAAACAGTGCTTTTGGGACCTCATGCAGTTTTCATGCTTTGCTCTGTCCAGAAGTATTTAAAAAAGTTCTAGAATCCGTGCAACCATTTCCGGGTTATCTAAAAGTTCCCTTTTCCAGTCTGTTAAAAGTGCCATAGCACAGTGGGTTTTTTTTTTTTAGGATAACTGTACAGTGTATAATTTTACATGACTAGTAAAATTATTTCATCATAAGAATGTGTCCCTAATCACTGTTGCTAAATGGAAAAGCAAGTTTCGAAAGTTGAAAGGCACAATCATAATCCCTGTAAGATTTATTAGAAGGTGGCTGATACGGTATAAAGCTCTCATCACTCCAGAAAGCAGGGTTCCAGCATGGATATTATTTCAGCTAAGCAAGTCAGCAAGGATAAAACCCAGTGTGCTAACATGAGCAGTACGCCAATGGGCACACTTACTGTCCCTCCACTCTCTCCACTGGTGCTGTTCTTTTGTCAGGGGAGTGAGTTTTGGAGTTCAGGATTCTTGTAAATTTCAATCTCTCCACTGACGGGCAAGAACAGAGCTAGGAAGCAGAAGAGATACCAATGCACAGTGTCCTACCACCTGCATGCCCCCTCTTGGGCTTTTACATCTCCCAAGGATAGCTGGCATGGTGGGCCTAATTTCAAATCTGCCAGTCTTAAAAGCATTCTTCAACCCCCAAGACAAACGTGAGTGCTTTCATGTTGAGCGGTGGGGACCAAATGAATTATGTTCCTATCTCCCTGTCCTCTGTCCTACACTCAGCCTAATAGGAACCCCATACCCACAGTGTTCACTTTGTCTCCCTTGACCTTTTCTTCCCCATATTTACAAAACAAATAAAGTTTCCCATACCAGGAAGCATCCCCCATTCTTCCTTTTCTTTGCTTGCTAGCCACCTGCTCTCCCACTTGGCTAACTTTACGCTGGTTCCTCCTTTCTCCCGGCCACAGCTGCTGCTGTGATGGGCTCTGTTTTCTAACCACTCAGATGAGGTGCCACCAGGGAGCAGTAGTGAATCAGGATCATTGATATGTATGCTGGAGGAAAAAGCATGGCCTTGACTCAGCTCCGCCTACCAGAACTTCACCCTCTACCCACATGGTCCAACCCAGCCAAAAGTTAGTGCTTCATAGCTCTCATGTTTTTGATGCGAAGGGGGTTCTTCTATAACTTAATGTTTCCAGCGGTATTTGTTTCTTAATCATGGGGCTTGGGGATTTCCTTTATAGACATGAGAAATAGTCAAATGTGTAGTAAATTCTCTTGCCACACAAAATTGCTTCAGGGTTTTGGCTCGCACAAAAAAATATGCTTGTCATGCAGCTGTCACATCAATAGAATTTAAGCAAAGCCTAATCCCTTTGCTCATTTTTACTGGAGATTGCTCTAAGTCAAGTACGCTCAAATGTTTGAGCTGTTGCCCATTCTGAATTTCAAATTCCTTCCATGTCATTACAATTGTGAATGCATTTCAATATATTATGGTAAGTATGCCTTCCCTAGCATAAATTCAGTACGTCATGGTACATGACAAGTACAGAAAGTATCTGCCACAAAAGAACAGGAAGTCCTAAAGCAGCATGGTTGGGATTTTGTGATTTGGTCACCAGTTTTTCAGTTTGCTTGACATCAGGAAGGATGTGCTTGTCAACATATATATTGAATTTAGGGAATACTTTAAAGGCAAACACAATGCGAATACATTGTTGCAACAAAAGAATAAAAAGTTTTGGTTTTCCTTCTTTTAAGGAGATTCTTTTCTTGGTTTTAAAACTGTAAATATTAATACTGGAACGGATCGCCTCTTTGTGATCATTTATATGGTACCTTCAGTGCCTACATCTGATTTTAATTTTGTAGCTTCAGAGGTAGAAAGAGTTACTAGGCTTTTTTTGTCTTACAAAGAGTCGTATGCATTGGTAATACTTATCTGGCTGCTTTCAGATGCCACAGTGAGGAGCATAGTATAAGGCCTAAAACTTTAGTTGCTTCTCCGTGTGGTAAATAGTTTCCTCATACTTTAGCTTAACCTACACATGGTACCTACCATAGTTTAGATCAGTGGCTCTCAAACTGTGGTCCATGGATGAGTGGTGGTCCACAGAGAGTTGCTGGGAACATTCCTAACTTCCAACTTCTAAAGTGTTTTAAAAATCATTAAAATGCATTAAATATTTTCCTAAGATAGGACAACATTCTGGTACCTTTACTCACGTTGAGCAGCACCTTGCTCTGTATGTAAAGTCACTGGGACAACCCATGGAGTAAGTTGCTTTTAATGTCAGAGTATGAGAATGTAGCCCGAACTGCATAACAATTGCTATAGTTGCTACACAGATGTTATGCAATTGTGAATGGGAAGGGAGGTTCTCTGCAGGGATCATATATGGGAGGGCAATTGTTCCACAGGCTTGCCTGGGGCTTTGTGCAGAATCCAACCCTTGCTGGAGAATTGTTTGTTAGGATCTAAGCTTATAATAGGTGAGGCTGTTAGCACTGCATATTATTAAGGTTGTTCAACACTTTCTACTTGAAATTTTCAGCTGCTTGTGTAGCTTTGCCAAATTTTAACTATTCGGGTTGAAATTTCCCACACCAGGTGTCTGCTTCAGGCTAAATTGTCTTGGAACATTTCAGCCAAAATGTTTGAGCTGTTTCTGAGAACAAGGATAGGGGGAAATACTTTGTTTTGCCCTTTTCAAATATGCTGGAAAACTTTTCTTTGAGATGCTCTAGTGCCATATGCTTTAGAGCAGAAATTTGAAATTTGGCGGGGAGCCTTTGTATCAGGGATATGCCTTTTGGTATTCCTGGGAAAATCCACTCAAATATGACCAAGTTATGAGCCTTTGCAAAAAGTCACCATTTGCACATGCTCAGCAGAACTTCTTAGAGTTTCTGAAATCTCTGAAGATTGCATCCTTGCAGAGCCCATTCGAACCTACCTCAGCTCCTGCTGCTGACCAAACTGCACATGCATCATTCCCACAGAGTAACCGAGCACACCTGAGCCCAGGGGGTTCAGAGGATTAAACTGGGATAAGGATCCTAGTGAGACACGGGGTGGGAGGGAAAGTAGAGAGAAACTGGAACTGGGGGTGGTGGTGTCAAGGCTGGAACAGGGAGGCAGGGGGACTGAAGCTGGTGAGGGAAACAGTGGGGAGGACTTGGGGCCAGTTGCGGGGGATTAGGGACATCTGAGATTGGCACAGGAGCTGTGGGGAGAGGAAGCAACTGTGACTGGCTGGCCAAAGAGTCTGGGGACAAGGAATCAGGGTGGATAGGGGAGAGGACAGGACTGGAACTGGCTAGACAAGGAGACTAGGACTGGGAAGAAAAGCCAGGGGTGGGAAAGAGAAAGGACAGGGACAGGTTAGCGGGGAGTAGGCAGAAGGGATAAAGCTTGGGGTGGGGGGAGAGGCAGAAGGGTCTGTGAACCACTAGGCTAGTCCCCTCCAGAGCATGGATTGGAACCCAAGTTTCCTGAGTCTCACCATTCGTCTGCTCTCAGCAGATATCTGTGAAAGCCACTGGTGATGTGTCCCTTCCCCCGCTAGTGCTGGTTCACACAGAGGATGACACCCTACTCCTCTGTCAATTATTCTGCTAGTTCAAGTAGCAGACGTCTCTGTGGTGGATCTAAAGTTCCTGCTGCTGCCCCATGTGGATGTCAATATGATGCCACAGGATGGAATTTGTTTTTTTTTCCCCTAAGAAACCTAGGAAGTTACATGAACTATGTTAAAAGAACGTTATTAAGGTTGCACAGTCAGGCACTCAAGCACCAGTTGCACAGTCAAGCACCATCCTTTCTCCTCTTATAGCCCCCTGCCTCATTTGCTACACACCTTCCAACTTCTGCACCAAATGAAATGGGTCCTACAGACAAGTCTCCTTCACTATACAACCCTGACTCATACCTAAAGCATCTTCATCTTATGCCCTGAATGAGGGAGGGATCCTGTATCATAATACATGCGCACAAGTGGACCGAATCAAGGTTGCATTTGCAACCTAATATTTGAATGCTTGACTTGGTAACATTAAATTAATGTCCATATTGAACACAATATGTTGCTTATTGCCGCGAACAGTTTTTCCACACCTAAGCAGAGAATAAACTGATGGGATCTTGTCTGTCAGAGTGTACAGACATCCTAAAATAATAGTTCTGAGACTTGCAAACTGCCCTGTTCATCTCAGATGGGATGTTGGTGCTGAAACCTGACGAAGACACTATTAAATGTATCTTGCAGTCCCAAACTGCCTGTTGAAGGTACAACAGACCCCAATTGTTTCTTGCTCAATTGCTAAATCTCCAGCTTCCCCTCCACAACCTTTACATAAGTGGGTATGTATCCTTAGTGCAAAATTCTGCAACATAAGCATAAGTAAAACTTTGGCAACATCAGTTTCATTGTTTTTTACATGTGTTACAATGATTACCAGCATAATGGTGACAATACAACTGGAATAAGAGCTGTGCATGTAACAGTAGGTTGGACGCTGGTTCACTTTCATTGCTATTTTCCTCTTGTGCCTCCTTTTCATACTCAGAAATGAAGTAACCTCCGATAGTACTTGAGACCCCAATGCTAATGAGATCAGCATAGATCAGTGGAGGGTTCTTTCCTTTACCTCTCCTATGCTCCTCTGAGTTAGGATTGGTTTCCCATTCTTATCACATGAGTCAGACAGAGGTGGGAACGCGTAAAGGTCATACCAACTCTAGGGAGAGGTGTGGTGCTGGCTAGTTTTCCCACGTTTCCAGTGGCAGGAATAGCAGGTGGTGAGGAATGAGGAAGTGAAAAGAGAGAAAGGGGTGGAAACAAATTCGGGGAGAGAGAATCTCAAACCACCTCTAAAACTGAGCAGCTCTGCTATTCTTTGCACCCCATGTAATCTGTGTCTGTAGTTTTAGACCCCAATCCAGCAAAGCAGCTAAAGCACATACTGAACTTTGTGCACAAGTAATCCCATTAAATCGGACTGTGATTGGAAGTGTGAACATACTCACCTGCATGGCTGGATTGGGGCCTTATTGTTTTTATATTAGCGTGCTATTTATATGAACACAGGGGGAACAAACTCACATGCGTGCCCGTGTGCTTTTCTTGATTTCCAATCAACGCTGTGCTATATTGCACTTCTAATTATAGGTTTGTGCTCATCTATGGCTCATGATTGAGCCCTAAATAGAAAAGAGAGTAATTTCTAAGGATTTAAGTGACTCCATCTGCCATTATTAAAAAGTGCTTTCATAAGGAAACGAGGTTTTCATTTGAATCCCGTGATTATACTTTGTGTGTATATATTGTTTTAACAGATTAAAGGCTTTGCGTGGAAGACTGCGGCTGGATAAGAGTTACTAACTTTTGGAATTGAAGATGGTGCTACCGTGGAAACAGTTGTTCCTGCTTTCATTCATTGGCTGCCTCGGAGGTAATGCTGTATGATAATCTCTAACTTCTAAATTAGAACTGTACTTCGGTCACTTCTTTAAGGGGAAAAAAAATATTGAAAGTACCAAGCTGAACTATATAGAAATCGAACCTGCATTGTAGAATTTAAAATGTCAATAGCATTCTAAAATAACTGCTCTATTCATTTGTTACATTGGGCCACACTATTCAAACAAGTAAAAGGTTTGATGTTATTGCAGATGTTGTTAGTTGCGCTTATATTGTAGCTATGCAAATATTTTGGAAAAAAAAATCTGTGGATATTAAATTTAGATGGGAAATGTTGCAATTCAGTATATTACCGAGGCAGACTGCTTCAGCTTTTGTTACAACTCCATATACTTCAGAATGGGTCTGATCACAAAGGATACTACTGCACTCTCACCATACCAGCTCACAACTAGTAGGTTGGCTTTTTCCACTCTGGCAGCCCAACTCATTCACAGTGCCTGAAGCTTTTGATGCCTTCCAGTTCTGCTCTCCTCCTGTGACCTTAACTTTTCTACCATTTTACTCTTTGCTTCATTGAGGTCAGCAGCGGCAGCAGCTCCTAATTTTGCTTTGTGGTCTTGTGTTCTGTGTGTGTTCTTGTTTACAATCTCTAATCATCTCAGAAAGTGGAAAGGAATAAAGAGCCCTGTCTTGTCCTTTGTAGCTACATCGTGGTAACCACATCCACAGTGACTTCACTGCCTATTTGACTTCACTGGGACTGCAAAAAGCAGAATTTGCCCACAGTGCTCATAGATGCTCTGTCATCCAACACATACGTTCTTCATCCAACAGTTGTAGTGTCAGTATGTTTTTATTGTTCTATCAGTGATCATCCCAAAGGAGTTCAGTGTTCTTTTGAGTCACCTCATTCAATAAAGCTCTTGGATGCACTCGAATCTGTAATGGCAGAAGAGAAAAGACAAATTCCTTTTCAATAAATCACTTGGCAAGTCAAGGCAGAGCACAGGTAACAGACTGACTACAGAACTAGAGAAGAGACCCGAAGTGGCAGGGGGCTGTTCTACAGCAAACACATTTCTGCCTGTTGAAAACCCTAAACGGATGTCTCCCTCATAGGCTTTTGCATCTGGACACATGAATGTGGATTTAGAGACGGTTGTCTTGCTAAGCGGGCCTCTAAAGACGATCCCTCTGAAGAGCAAGATCTGGTGATTGACTCTATCGATGCCTGTCGAAGTGAAGGAGGAGAAGCAATCTGTTATTTCTGAAGTAGTGTATTAATTGCAGAAATAATGTCTGCAGGCAAAATTCCTACATCTGGAACAAAAACTCCCTCTAGGAGAAATGCAATTGTTTTTTCTTTAAAACATGAAAGGCTGCTCAAAACACAAAATCTATAAACAGACTATGGGCCAAATTCAAGACCTACACCAAACAGAGGTGTTTATTCTCTGCAACAGCGCTATTAACATATGCCTATATTCTGGCTGGTGGCAATGTTAATTGGAGTGCAGAAGGGTGTGCTGGATTATGGGTGTTGGCACCTAGATAAATCGGAGCACTTCAGGGCACACGACTGAGACCCAGGAACCTGTTGTGCTCCTGAGTCTGCTGCAGACTTGCAGTGTGACCTCAGGCAAGTCAGGTAACCTCCCTGGGACTCCATTTTTCCCATTTGCAAAGCTGAGGTGCCAGCGTCACGAACACCATGAATTCAAACGTTAGAAGACAGACCAGAAAAATCCCATGATGTTTAGAAATACGAACTGCCTTTCTTTTTAGGGCTGCCTTCTGGTTATGAATTAACGCTCAAGTTAGGGGGCCTTCCCCTCCCTCATCACGTCCAGACCAATTGGCGTAATTCTGCCCTTCACCTTTTCTTCTCCTTAGTTCCCTTCTGGCAGTCAGCGCTGTGTCTCTAGTGCTTCCCCCAGGCACTCTCTCCTTTCCACCTCATGCTCTGTTGCTTCTGGGGCCCTACAACAATCTGACTTCCTCCAGGCCCACAGAAAGTCCTGTAGCAGTAGGATAGAAGGGAGAGGGCCGTAGGGAGTCACTTCCATACTGGGGGAAATCTTGGGATGCTGCTGAGGAGGCTGTTGTGTGGATCTCCTTACTGCTTCCCCTGCCTGGTTTGCTGCTCTGCAGCATGTTCAAAGCCTGGAAGATGAGGCTCTGCCCTGGAGGAGCTCATCAAGCTGGGAGCAGTGGCCTGTGGTGGCCAAAGGCTGCATCTACAACCCAAAGCCATCAGTCGAGGGTTCCACCACATCCGCTGATGTGGGGCCTGCATTCTGACTCCCTGCTTGGGGAGGAATTCCCATGTATTAGGGCACCCATGAAAGCTTCAGGGGAACTGGCAGTTACTTTCCTTCCTGCATAAGATGCATGGAGCCCTACAGATGAAAAGCACTGTGTGGGTACTAACTTATTCATAACCAGCATACGGAGCTTGCCCCCTTATCCCTGCGGTCTGCATTAGCTCGTCCCTCTGCGGTTCCCATCTTCAGAGCCTGAAGAATGTCCACCCCAAGGGTTGGGTGGAGGAGCCAGGATATGGATAGCTAATTTTCCATCACATCCCCAAGAGCTGTTTGGAAAGAGGTAAGCATTTATCCATAAAAAATTTCCTTTAAAAAAAAAAATTCTGTGAAAATGTTCTGATCTTTTTCATTTCCCTCTTTCTCTTTCCCCTTCTTTTCCCCCTCCTCACCCACTTTTCCTCCCCTGGAAAGGTGGGGGAGGCAACACAGAGGAAAAATGAAGGAAGAATCAAGGAAGTCTCCCAATTTTTCATTGAGAAACTGGAAACTGGAAAATGTCAAAAGAAATTGAGGGGAGGCCATTTTTCATTGAGTGGGGGAGGGGAAATATGAATAACTTTTTTTTTTTGCTCTCTTTATTCTCCTTCTGCTGTGTTTTTGTCAAAAATGTCAAACCAAAAGTTTGGGATTTTGACTAACAAAAATTTTGCAGAAAGTGTTTGTGGTTTTTTTTGTGTTTGGAAAACTTGACTTTTTAAATTAAAAACCTCAAAATGGAAAACTTTTCAGCTAAGAATGTTAAGTTTTCAGATTTCTGGCATTTTCAATACAAAGTCAAAAATTTCCCTGCAAAATTTCTACACAATCAATTTTTTTCATTTGTCAATTTTTTTTCCATAGGGAGAGGTGGGGGGGATGGGACGAGACACCTTCTGACCACTTCTCCCCTAGGCATATTACCTGCTAGGATTTGTCTAATCAATGTATGGACAGTTATTTTAAGGTTATAAATATATTTACAATTTAAAACAAAATCAGTTTGTGTTACCCACCTGCCAACTCATTCCAGGATTCTTTTACCTTTGCTACAGTTGGGGAATTACTTTCAGGGTCAAATGCAACAGTACCTGCTGTATTTTGGTAAAAACCTGCAATATGCGGATAATCAGTAACTTGTCTAAGAGGGTTCGCATTCAAAGATATTACAGATTCTCTATCTAACAGAGTTAATGTTCAAAGGTAGAGTGTTATCTATCTGTTAATTCATATACAATTACCCTGTTTAAATAATCAAGATTTTGTAAAGAGAGAAGTCAATACCAAAACTGTTTCAAAATCTTTATTAGCAATCTAAGCATATTCCAAAGTGGTATTCTGTTGTTGTGTTTGAGCCTCATATTCCCAATGGATGTAGATTTTTTTCATTAGAAATTGTTTCTTATGTAAATACAAACCATGTATAAATGTCTTTCCTGCCATAAATGACACTTCTTGTGAAACAGAAACGTGTGGTGTTTATAGATAGTATAGTGAATGAATTTGTGTTACTTACAGCATTGCTGTGTGTGACTAGTGGTGCTTTCAGGTCAACTGAGATAGTCTGGGAACAACAGGAAAAAACCTACTAGTCATTTTTGGCTTTAAAGTCTTTGTTTGCTGCATTGCTTGTACCTGGATGTCTCTTCTTGTGGTATTAGTGATGCTTATGCTGCTTGATTTTAATGTTAATTAAATGATTAAATTTGATTTTTCTTTTTACATCCTAATTTTCAGGGATATAAATGTTATTGGATTCTGGAGTGGCTTGAGAATACCATAGGGATCTCTTGCATGCATTATAATTAATGTTATGCAGTAGAGTGTAGTGTATGGAAAAGCACTGTGTAGGTGCAATGCTGTTGTGTTTAATATGATTAAAGTTTGTCCATGTTTAAATAACTCTATTTAAACTGATACTTCGTGCTCCATAGTAACATACTAATTTGAGATTTATATATTATGTCACTGGCTGCACCTGTCTAATGATTTATAGATAGGCAGTAAGAATGTTCATAGCCTGGGCTATATTGATTGTCCATTTTAAAGAATTGGATATTGCATTAAAAGGTATTGTGTGCTACTGTCCCAAACTTAGGGAGGAAATAAAGGGGAAAGCAATTAACCTACCAAGAGTGCTGCCTATGGAAAATATCTACTCAGATGCTTTCCTATAGTGGAGTAATGCTTGAAAAAATGCAAGATGTTACAGTATGATCAACATATCTATAACATGGGTTGATATATTCAATAGCACCTCAAAGGTTTAAAGGAATTGTCTGTAATGGATAATCCCTTGTTAATATACATAAGTGTGCCCAAATGCAGATCTTGTGGATCAAATATTTATTTAAATATGTCGTAATGTAAGGGTAACTCTTTTACAGATGAGATAATTCACATACTAATGAAGGTTAACACTTTAGAGCAATGCTCAGAAGAGGAGAGCACCAGTTTCACAAAGCAAACTGTGTGTGTGTGTGTGTGTGTGTGTTTAAAGGGCCTTAGTTATATCTTAAATCATATGGACAAGGGTCATATCTTGTCAGTGTTTGACATGAAAAATGAGGATAATTACAAGGCTCTGAAATCATTGAAACACTTTGGGCCAGGTTGTGCCTGGTCCTTGTACTGATGTTTGGTGGAGAGGGAGATGTACAGGGTCAGTTACAGTCACATTCCCAACCCTTGGTGGAGTACTGGTGTTTTTCCTCCTAGCACCTCTTGGGGACGCCTCGGGAGAAAGTGGGTCTAGCACACCGTGCTGAAGTATGCACTTCTCTGTCCTAAGGGATGTAGAGTGCACACTCCTCCCACCCTGTGCCTCCTGGAACTCTGAGAAGAATTGTTGTAGAACTTTTTCTGGAATAATGCAAGTCATTTTTATTCTTGTGCAGATGTACATGTCTGTGGTAATGATACAAAAAGAGCTGGTCAGTAATATTCCCATTATTCTAAGGTTGGTTGCAACGCTGTGGGAAGCACCAAAAATGACTTTGGGCCAAGATTTTTAGAGGTGACTAGCTAGTGATTTTGGGTGCTTCAGGTTTTTGCCAACCAGCATGAGACACCTTTAAAAGGGGTCCAATTTTTAGAAAATTCTGAAAATTAAGCCCTTTTAAGGTGACTGGAGCTGGGGCACCCAAAATGAATTTGCCCCTAAAAAATTTGTCTTGATCATCCAGAAAGCTGGTAATGGGTACAATCAGTTGGCCTGAAACACTCTTTGTTGATGATTTTATTTGGCTTCATGCAGCTTCAAGATGCAGTAAGTTGCAGAGAAAACCAGCTAAATAGCTTGCACAAATAAGCACTCCAGTAACTATGAAACTCAGTGGCTAATTCTGTACAACTATTCCTTTAGCATCCTCAGCACTACACACTGAGCTTTTTAGCCCTAGAAACTTTGACTTAGACTTAGCCCTAGACTTCAAGAAGTACATGGCCTCTTGATAAAGTGATAGGAGTCCATCTGTTGAAAAATGTTGTGCCCTTTTAAAAAAAAGATTATTTTATGTCATCTTAGCCTTTTGGGTTATTTTTAAAAGTGGCTTATATTTGAAAGCAAGTCTTGGTTTTGCTGTTTATGGAGAACTGTAACTCTCAGGATTCAGCGTAAACTGCAAGGTAATTTGTTCTAATCCATGTTATATGGCAGGGGTGGGCAACCTGTGGCACGCAAGCTGATTTTCAGTGGCACTCACACTGCTTGGGTCCTGGCCACCAGTCCGGGGGGCTCTGCCTTTTAATTTAATTTTAAATGAGGCTTCTTAAACATTTAAAAACCTTATTTACTTTACATACAACAATAGTTTAGTTATATATTATAGACTTATAGAAAGAGACCTTCTAAAAATGTTAAAATGTATTACTACCCCGCGAAACCTTAATTTAGAGTGAATAAATGAAGACTCGGCCCACCACTTCTGAAAGGCTGCCGACCCCTGTTATATAGCATTCTGAGTCCAAATGGACATACCTACTTACATACTGAATAATTATAGAAATGCACTTTCTAGTTCTGTACAAAGAGAATTTCAGTAAAAGACACAATATGAGAGGAGCAAGCCAAAATGTGTTATTTATAAGCCGATTTCCTGAATAAAACAATGACTTGCAGAGTTTATATCAACAGCCATGGACCTTTTTCTATTATTTCACCGAACAATATCCTAGCCACAGACGGCAACATTTGGTTATTAATCAATTAAGTTTTGGTTTGAAATATTTAACTTATAATTTATGATTGTGATGCCAATGATTGAACCACTAGTGCTTGAGGTGCAAGTGATTTAATTTGGAGAATATCATCTCTCTTGCAGACTGTAATTTAAGCTAATGCTTTTTACAAATTATTCATCTTCAAAAACATATAATGGTATTAATTTATTGTCAACTTTAGCAGCTTTAAACACTGACTTAGAAGAAACTATTGTTGTTTTTTAAAGTCATTCAATTCGTTTAGTTTATGCTAGTTCCTAGCTCTAAAGGCATATGAAGAACATTGATGACAGATAAAATCAAGTCCTTAATTTTCTATAAGTAATCATTTGGATATGATAAAAAGACTTTTAAATAAGCAATTGCTTTTTATATTCAATTTTAATCCATTGACAATATCAATTTAAAAAAAAAAAAAGCCCAAACCAAAAACCCGGCCCTATCAGCATTCGTGGCATGTACTTGTGTTCCATTCAGATTAGTGGCGCACAGTGGAATTTGTGTTCTCCAATTACATTTGTTCAGATTCTTCCTTAATTTAAACTCTCTTGCTGCAATTGTGAAATCAACAGAGTTACAGCAGGAATGGACTTGGCCCTTTACATCTAAATCAGAGCAATGCAAAATTGACACTTCTTACCTCATTGGTAGTGGAAGCTGAGACGTACAGGGAGAAAGACTTGTCTGGATTAAGGCACTGACTGAGGAGAGCTAGGTTTAGTTTCTGGTTCTGCCACAGCCTCTCTGTGACCTTGCGCAGTTTACTCAATCTCTGTGATGTAGTGGCCCCCCTGAAAGAGGAGAATAAACTTTCCTTTCACCCACCCTTTGTCTGTGTTGTCCACGTAGGTGGTTACCTCTTCAGAGCAGAGTCTGTGTATTTGTACAGTTCCAAGCACAATGGGGCCTTAAATCCTGAGTGAGGACTATGGGTACCACTGTAATACAAATAACCACCTCAGTGCATGAAACTGCTACTAAAGGATTGATCATACATATGCTTATACTCATTAATTGGTCTATACAAATTATATTCTTGTTAGAAAGTGGGGTCCTGAGCTAATGACTTCATAAACTAAGGCAAAATATAGTCCAGACAAAGATGGGGGGAAGAAGGAAAGGTATTCAACATGACACTTAATCCTTTTCCCTCCTCCACTTCCCTGTTCTCCCTTTCTCCTCTTCTTTCCCTCCTCCTGTTGCCCTTAGATTCCCTTCAGTGACCCCTACGCCATGTTTCATTTCCAGTTTTTCCTTCCTTCACCCCTTCTAAAACTGTTACCTACTATAGTTTACTAATTCATCATGTATCACAACGTGGGTAGTGGAGTCAGCTATGGAGTGTGTCCAGTGAATAACGTCAATTGGATAGTGGTGTGCGTTGGTGGTGTCACTTGAGCCTCTCTTTGGCCTGCAGGTGTACTGCTTTTACATACCATATCCCAAGTGGTTTGGGGAGTGGGTCTGCTGGAATCCTTGAGCATCAGTAGTAAAAGCAGTGGACCCAATGCTGCTAAGTAGCTGTTAGCAGTAATACTGCATCTGTTTATAATCAGTATTTTTGAAGATCTGAGGCAGAGCCAGGCATAATTTGGGAAGGCAGAGTTCAAGCTTCCTTGCACTACCAGAGCTCAACTAAAAGTCCTGGAGTTTGGGCTGCTGTGTGTTAATTCTAACATCACCCTTTTATTTGAACTGTTTGAGAAGACTTGATAGCCTTTAAAGTGAACTTTTAAAAATCTTCTATGTAATGCTGCAATTTAGATTATATACAGCCAGATTTTAATAAAAATGCACTATAAGCATCAAGCAAATGATTAAGCACATTTTTAAAATAGTCCTTTAATTATCATTAAGACAGATCTCAGGGGAATCTGAGTATGTTACTGGAAGAAGCAATTTTAAGTGTTTTGTCCATAAACTGAAATCACTGCAATTTTCCCCCCCAAGATTTTTTGCAATTTAGCATTGTGATAGCATCATTTCTAGAGAAATGAAGAGGTCATTGATCTTGGCTTTATAAATCTTGACATTCTTTGTTTGTACAGATAAACTTATTTCAAATTAGCTCTGCTATTGCAATATCCCTAGTCTTGAATTGCTTTTGGTTTATCCCATTTAAATCTTGACAGTTTATCGAAGTAGCCATGTGAGAATGCCTGAGCGAGAGAAAAGAAGAGTCCTGGGCACTTATTTTCTAAATAAATAGATATATCAATATCTCATTGGTTATGTGTATTTATTTTTTTGCAGTTTACCTAAGGGAGGGTAGAGATGGTTATTTAGCACTTTAAGGTACAAGGTGCTTTACAAAACCAATAAGAGTTGGAAAGAAAAAAAAACCCAAAGCAAAAATCTCCAAAGATAAGACTGAGTTAAAATGTGTAGAGAAGGAGACAGGAGGGGAAGGATGGTCCAGTGGTTAGGGTGCTAGGCTGTGTTTTGAGAGACCTGGGGTCAATTCCATGCTCCACCACAGACTTCCTGCTTAACCTTGGGCATGTCGCTTAGTCTCTCTGTAGCACTGTTCCTTGTCTGTGACATGGGCATGATAGCACTGCTCTACAGAGGTGTTGTGAAGGTAAATACATATGAAGATTGTGATGTGCTAAATAGTACAATGATGGGGACCATGTAAGTATCTAAGACAGTAAAATGAAAGAGGACTTGCTTAGAGAAACACCTATGTTTGTGCTAAGAGTGACTGACTAGATTCGCTGACTTTGCTACCTTTCCACCGGGCTGTCTTGCTCCCTGGTGTACGGCTACTGGGAGGTTCACTTCAAAATAAAAAGTAAATAGTATTTGACACTAGCGTTCTGCTCTTGTAGCGTTTTTGCAGTGTGTGTGGCAGCTGATTTTCTCCCCTGTTCTTGCTGACTGTTGGCTTCACATCCCTATTCTGTCTCACTGCAGAACAAAAGTGGAGGAGTGGGCACAAGGTGTAAGAAAGGGGAGGCGAATGAGCTTGTGCAGCACCAGACCCTTAAAAGGGAGTGGACAAGATCTGAAACCTGTTTGGAAGGATTAAAGGCTGGGAAGAAGAGGGAGGTGTGGGGGACAGGGAGAAAGCACCAGAAAGAGAAATTTGAAGAGAGTGAAGGGAAAACTTTTTACAACAACAAAACACTATATTGCCAGCATGCCCCAAGACAGCTCTGGAGAAACCACTTCAAGGAGTCAGACAGCGAGCTCAGTCTCCTGTTGGTCACCGCCACAGATGGTCTAATGTTGTAGACACCTCAGGTGAAATCCTGGCCCCTTGAAAATGTCCCATTGACTTCAGTAGCTTTGAGATTTCACCACAGCTCTCCAGGAAACTGCACTCAGAACAGTAAAGAACCATTAAATTGGACTTTCAGCCATTGTTAGCCTGGATCAAATTTGACCCAAGGATATGGAGCTGAAAGGATCTGTGTCCCATTTACAATCCCTTGAGTTATTCAGTTAATTTTTCTGAGGATTATTTTGATTTCCAGAACTTTCAAGCATTCATTTTGACCTCAATCTAAGACTTTTTTAAGGCTGTCAGAATTTTTGTAGAAGGCCCCTGCAGGAGACAACTTTCAGTGTAATGATGAAGGTGTTTTAGGACAACAATGCAGTGAATCCTCTACAAAAGACTACTCTTAGTAAATAGCTTCTGTTTGAAGAGACCAACCCGAACATATTGAAGACTGTTTTATTTCCCGAGTTTTAGAAGGCCATCTCTGTTTGCCTACCCCCAGCGTGGCAAACTACTGTTCACCAGGCCCCACATTGCTAAAGTATTTCCTTGTAACTGAGATTGTCATTACTGGATGGAATCAAGCATTTTGTGCTTGTGGGCAAGAATGATTCATTATCAGTACAAGCTCTGTAAATTGTTAGATTTCCTTCATCATACTTTTTAGATGTTCCGGTTATTTACCTATTAACCTTCCGTTCCACTCTCTGAAGGGCTACACAGTGTTAGCTGAATTCTGGGTAGGATTCAATAGCCTGTAGCTTAATTGGAAGGAACAACCGCAGCCAAAAGCACAGTTATTACATTTAGCGAATGTAAAACAGCCTGAATACAGAGACCATATGCTACTGTAATAAAACACGAGTACCTGGGAAAGGAATGTGTTCTGAGAAATCTTCTGTGCAGCATGAGTTAAACTACAGTAATGACAGCACGAACTTGAACTATTAAAAAGAGAAATGTGCTTAAAAGAAATTCACATGCAGCAGCATTGGCCAAGCTCTTGGGGGGCGGGGGGGTGATACATCCTCTATGTAACTGCATCACAGGCAGAATCAGGGCGAGGAGCCAGCATAGTTGGCCATGGGGTGATCATCAAATTGCAGAGTTATCTTCTGGTGGCATACAGCTAGCATTACATGTCATACAACCCTCTCCTCCCTTCGGCCAGTGTACTGATTTGGCCAAGGCTTATCTATGCCCGATGATTCCTAGCTGCTTTAATGGCCCAGGGTCCCATTTGCAGCTGGTGTAATTGCAGCCTTCTGACGACACAAAATTATCCTGGGAGACAAACCCAGGATCAGGAGAGTTCAAAAGGCACCTTTGTGATTCCTTCTCTGAGCTGCTCTATACCCTTATCTACCTGCTTCAGGGTACTGGGCCATAATCTCTAAATATCGGTTAAATTAGTGAGTTTGTACATTTTCATTGCACTATGCTTCTGATTTTGGTAAGTTTCATGGGCACATCGCTGATTAATAGTTCAATGGTGCCCGACATGAAGTCGGTTCCTGTTACTCTCCATCAAAAATCATGTTACATAGATCATCAGACCCAGATAACAAAACATTTTTGGAAGCAGAAAGATTCACTTTTTAGTTCATTTTCTTTTTGGATGAATCTCTTCAGAGAAGTAGAAAAAGAAGAGCCACACATCTTGAATTTTTCAGTTGAAAGCCATTGTGCTCTGGATAGTCCCAGAAATAAATAAGATGGTACTCTCAGCTCTCATTTTCATTTTGTGTGAAATGTGAGAAATGAAATAAAAGCTGTTTTCGAAAGGAAAAACTTTAGAGTACTGTTTGACTTTACATTTCTGGGCCTTTCTCAATTTGTGGTGCTGCTGCTAACGTGTGTGTGCCCGTGCATTGCTAAATATGTCAGCAAAACACTAAAAGCTAAATTGTCTTGAGTGCCTATCATAGGGTGACCAGATAGAAAATGTGGAAAAATTGTGATGGGGTTGGAGGTAATAGGTGCCTATATACCAAAAAGCCCTGAATATCAGGATTGTCCCTAGAAAATCGGGACATCTGGTCACTTCCACCCTTTGTAATACAACTGAAGCCAATGAACAAGAGGCCTGTCAGTAAAGAATTTGATTCCAAGAGCTCCATTCTGGTCTCAGATAATAGTGAGGGTAATTAATTGTCTCAACAATTTATCCACCATTTTGTGGTGGATTCCCCATCACTGGTGATGTTTAAATCAAGATTGGATGTTTTTCTAGAAGATCTGTGCTCTAGTTCAACCACAGCTATTGTATCAGAAGCAGGAATTAATTTAGGGAAGTTATATGGCCTCTGTTAAGCAGGATGATCAGACTGGGTCCCTTTTGGCCTTAGAATCTATGAATGTCAGATCTGTCCATACAGATCAGTGAAAAGTGGAACAGCATAATCAGATTGAGAACATCTTAAAAAAATGTCCTCTATTACTTCACATGTCTTTGTCATTGCTCAAGGACTATCTGGAGGTAAACTAGACTGATGCTGCCTTCTAAACAGTTGGTTAGGATGATGCACTTTTTCCACAAATGATAATGCACTTTTTCCAGATTTGAAGGCTAAAAAAACATGGTTAGACTAAATATTGGGAGTGTGAAACACTGATCATATTTTCCAGAAGCCCAGATAAGAAAATGTTTGCCCACATACCCAAATGCAGATCTGTCAAAATAAACAATATGTAGTAAAATGTGTGATTCCATTCAAGTATAGGATCAGGCCAAATGTCCATTTAATTCAGAATCCATTCTCTTATAGTGAATTATTATGGAATAATCTGTCCTTAAGGAGTGTTTCTTCCTAACGTCATCAGATAGTCACATAAGGGTTTATATTAAATTAAAGTAAATGTAATCCTCTATGCACAACTGTAGATGTTTTCACTATCCATATAAATGTCTATCTAATCCTTTTAAAAATTCTACCCATTGCCTTAAGCATTATCATATGGCAGTAAGTTCCACAGGTTGATAGTGTTCTGTAAAGATTATCCCTTTTTATTAGTATTATATTTATTGCCTTTCAATTTCATAGACAGCAGTGCCTCTTTTATATTTTAATTGTGTTCTTTAAACAAATAACGAATCAAACCTTAAGTATTCTTACTGATTTGTAAGGGGATTTCTAACATTAGCTGCCATTATCTTAGTTAAAAATGTAAATCCAAAACACATCAAAAGAACAATTTTTTTTTTAGTCTTGCTTTTTAATGTAGTTAGCGGTGTCTGCTAAAATGAGTGGTGACCTTTTGCAAATTGCAGAAATTCACATCATGGATTCTGCAAAGAATCTTTGTACTGTAGTTCTGTAGTAAAGCTTTCTGGGCTTCTAAGGGCACAATATAAAAGGCAGTGATTGATCAAGGAAACTCTGCAAAGAATCTCGTAGGCATCCTGGTCTTCAGAGCCGACAGTATCGTATTACTTTGATAATGCCTGCATATCTGTTTTGTTAAGGGGCAGACCTTACACATGGGGTTCATACTGACTAAAATATACTGAAACCAAGACTAGATGTACCATAGAAGTACATTGTATTCCCTTTAAAGGATCTCGTTACAATAACCAAACCCTTGTGTACTGCTTTGATAGAACAGTAAATGTACTAATACTTTGTCAACAAGCCTGTTGATATAAAAAATGTGTTTAGGCACAACCTGATGCAGTCACAAATGTGTTAATCTGTCCACAAATGAATATATGCACACATACAAAATGGGAAATGACTGCCTAGGAAGGAGTACACCAGAAAGTGATCCAGGGGGCCTAGTGGTCACAAGCTAAATAGGAGTCAACAGTGTAACACTGTTGCAAAAAAAGCAAACATCATTCTGGGATGGATTAACAGGAGTGTTACAAGCAAGATATGAGAAGTAATTCTTTCATTCTACTCCATGCTGATTGGGTCTCAACTGGAGTAGTGTGTCCAGCTCTGGGTACCACATTTCAGGAAAGATGTGGACAAATTGGAGAAAGTCCAGAGAAGAGCAACAAAAATGATTAAAGGTCTAGAAAACATGACCTATGAGGGAAGATTGAAAAAATTGGATTTGTTTAGTCAGGAGAAGAGAAGACTGAGAAGGGACATAACATTTTTCAAGTACATAAAAGGTTGTTACAAGGAGAAGAGACAAAAATTTCTCTCTTTCACCTCTGAGAATAGGACAAGAAGTTATGCTCTTAATTACGTTTCAGCAAGGATTGTTTAGATTGGACAGTGGAAAAAACTTCCCAACTGTCAGGGTGGTTAAGCACTGGAATAAATTGCCTAGGGAGGTTGTGGAATCTCCATCACTGAAGATTTTTAAGAACAGGTTAGACACAAACCTGCCGGGGATGTTTTAGATAATAGTTAGTCCTGCCATGAATGCAGGGGACTGGACTAGATGACCTCTCAAGGTCCCTTCCAGTCCTATGATTCTGCAGTGATTGGAGACTAATCAAACTTTCTTTTCTTGTTAGTGATATGCTAAGCCCTGGAAAGACGAGTTGGGGCTGAGGGCATCTTGTATTTGATTGCGTAACTTCTAATCCTTGTGAAATGGTTATGGTGGTGTTTCATATACAGGGAGCGAGGGATATCCTTGTATTCCAGATAAGAAAGCGAAGGAAGGAAACAGATGTCTAAAAAGACATTAGCAAAATTTGCCAAGTACCATGGTTGGCACGACAACAGATTTGATGGTATTGTTGACATCATCATTAGTGACAACAGGATGCATCCTGGAATTGAGGAAATTCATCATTTTGGAAAGAGCAGTGAAGCAGCACAAGAAGCAGTAGTGCCAAGAGTCGCCTGATGGGACACTTGTTTCTGAAGAGGAGGCAATCTCACTAATTGCCACCCACTTGCTGGAATGGCCACAAGGTGCCAGTGGGTGGGTAGAGTTTGACACCTCTTCAGGCAGTGTTTATGGATGGATGCTGCTGCATACAGATGGAGCACTGAAGACTTGCTAGGGGAGCTGGAGAGTGCATTTTTAACTCTTCCCTCTGCAGTCTGCAATGTGTACACGTTTATACATAAACCCATTTGAAAAGGAGCTAACAGCTGGGTCAGTAATATACGTATTGTGCGAAGAACATAATCTAGCTGTTTCTTTGGTGTGTCGCTTTGGAGTTTTTGCCACATGGCGTATTTAAGACCTACTAACTTCTATGCAAGTGCATCTATCTGTGTTTTTGTTACAATTGCTCCCTTCCCGTGTTTGGTTATTCACTACTTAGGTAATGCCTACATCCTTGGTTCTGAATGATCTGGGTGCAAGGAATCTTTGGTTGGGTTGTTTGTACAGTATCCAGCATAGTTGAGCCTAATTCTTGTTTGGTGACCTGGGGTATGACTTAGGTGCTATCATGGGAGACTTAAACGTTAGCAAGGCTTCCAAGGTGTGAGGAAGGGGTAAGGGGAGTCCACTAATGACATGTCTAGACTAGGACAAAAGGTTTGGGGTGTGTTAAGTGTTACCTAACACATTTTAAGAGACTGATTATAAATTCCTACTTTAGAAAAGGCAAATTGTATTTTTAATGTGTATCTGTTAGAGGTTAGTGTCAAGCTGTCCTACAGTGGCTCAAGAGAGTGAGTGACAGCCTCAGGACAGACTGTTAAGAAGCAGGGCATAAATCCCCAAATGGTTGAGAGACCTATGTTTAGATTTCACTGACCAATTATCAGGTATAAACTCCTGATATCAGGCACTACAACCATCTTAACATGGAGTCATAGACAATCCCCATCGGCACTCCGATCGATCTTGCCCCCCAGATAAGCCTGTTTTTGTGATAGATGGTCCTCTGTACCAAAAATCACAATAATATTCAGGTTACTCCCAATCCCAAAGGATTGGTCATTTACCTCAGGTGAGTTGCACCTTAGATCTAACAGCCAAGACAATGCTTGTAGCCAATCCTGTAATAATCTATTTAAAGATTTATCAACTAGGAAAAGGAAATAAGAGAGTTCCTTACAAGGTTAAAGCAGGTAAACATATATACATACAAATGAGCTCCAGTCTTAAGTTTTGAAGAAGTAATAAAGCTTCTATATGTCCATTAGGGCTAACCCAGGCCAACCACTGGCGATCTTTTGCTTATGCTTAGTAATCCTTGCCCCCTCAGCCTCCAAGCAGCATAAGAGATACAGTTCCTCCTTGTTAGGCCTTTTTATTCCTTCCCCCATTTTGCTTCTAGTTGTGTGTTCAGCAGAAGCGAGGAATTTTACTCTTCATGGGGAATTGAGAGTGGAGAGCAATCAATGGTCTTTTGTCCTCTGATGTTCTGCAGTGGTTCCTCTGGTGCTGATGGGCCTTTTTTGTTGGGCAGGAGATAACACCTCCTGTTGGAAACTAGTATGGCACACTTGTTAATGCTCCTCTCCTGTCTGGTGATTTACAGTTACAGAGCAAACACTTATCTGTATCCCAAATTATACATTTCAGAGTGGTAGCCGTGTTAGTCTGTATTAGCAAAAACAACGAGGAGTAGTTTATATAAGCAAGATAAGTGCATGTAGCAACTTGCCAGCATTCCATAAAGTCTAAAAATGAAACACATTTTTGTAAAACTCTAATACCTATTTGAACAATACTGAGATGCAGGTGAGCCAGACTGGTTCTAGCTATGTATTTGTCAGTGTTCAGTTGAGACCTAGGGGCCTTGGCATGAGCTGGCACCTTGTCTGCCAGTGTCCCGGAGAGCCCTATTCTTCTAGTAAGACAGAAAGGGCCTGTGTTGTGCCTGCCACTTCGCTGGGCATTGTTGTGGATTCAGCTAGTATTGCTTAAGGGTGAGATTAATATGAGCTGAGTTAGGCCAACACTGAGTCCTTGAGAAAAATCTAGCTGTAAGTGGTATCTAAGGGAAAGTGTCCAAGTGGCACTAAAAGCACACAGTTATTTTTAAGGCATAAAGGAAAGCAGGGTTCTTGGGGAGCAAAAAAAATATATCTATCCCCAAACTGTGCTACAGTGGACTGAATGCTATAAGGAATTGATAAAATCTTTTCCATTTCTTGTCAGTAATGGTCTCTTCCCTGCTTGCACATATATCCTTCCATTACGTTAGAGGAAGGAAGGAACAGAAGTGGTTTAATAATCTTATATTTTACACAGTACCTCTCCAGGCTGAGGGATAGCAAAACACTTTATAAATGTCACAAACTCGTGCACAAACTACTGAGCAGAATTGCTTCATCCAGGACTTCTCTCGTCCTCTCCTGAGTGAAACGTGGCAGCTGTGTTAACAGCACCCGCTGCACAACAGATTAGAAAAGTAATTGAATAATATTGTCCATTTGAAACTGCCGGGGGATTTGGAGAAGCAGAATTTAATTAACCAAGTATCTAGTAGTTTCTTTAAATTCTGAGTCTCAGATTCCCTGGTATGGCAAGACTAGAGTATGAGCCAAAGTGCCTTCATTAAGCTTTGTAGGATCCCTGATATCAGGGTGTGACCAGTGTTGTTGGGCTCTTAGAGCAGCCCCACGGCTCTTCTGAACTTCCTCCATTTGCCCACATCAACAAGCAATATCTTTAGTAGCTAGCACCATCAGAGTGTAGCAGTGTTTCAGCCACAGCTCTTTTTCCTCATGGACACCCCCTGTGCCAGTTGGCTAGGAGTTGGGGTGTCATGGAGATGCTATACTGGCTCTCTACACCACCAAGAGATTCACCCGACACAGGGACAAACCTGAAAAAGCTGGTTAGTGGAGCCAAGGATCTAGTACTGCCGCTCCAGAATCTCCAGCAGCGCTATGTGGTGTGATGGCAGCTGTGTTGCCTGACACACTGAGGAAGGATGCAGGGTAGAACTGAGAAACAATGGATTTTTTTCAGTTTGGCAGCTGAACTGAAAAATCCAGTTTGATTCTAACCAAATTTCTTGGTCCATTCGAAAAACTCAGGAAAAAATTCATTCAAATCAACTGAAACAGTTGTGGGTCAACTTGAAACACTTTTTTTTTTTTTTTTTTTTTTTTACTAATTTCAGGTTCACTGAGGCTTTTTGGTTAACCCAAAACATTTTTTTTCCTCAGATTTTTGTTTTAATTCAGTCAATTTTGGGTGTTTTCACTTTTGTTTTTAACTTGGCAAAATTTGAAAACAAAATGCCTTTTAAGTCCAGACAACATGCTTTGAAATAGTCAAAGTGAAACATGTCAACTTTTTTTTTAATTATTTTTCATTTTTTTCACCCAAAACTATTTATCAGATTTGACCCATATTTGTGAACACTTTGAGTCATAAAAATTGAGTTTTTCGGTGAAATGTGTTTGCCATCCCACCCTCCAAAAAAAAAAAGTCACTTAGCTCTAATCCAGGGACCTCCAGATCTGAATGCATGAGTCTCTACCTAGAGCTAAAGAGCCAGTTCCTTAATCTAGGGCCTGTAACAGAGCCAGGTTCTCTGTACACCAAGTGCAGAGTAGGATACGTAACACGCAGTGATTAGTGGGCTCTAGGCTTTCTGGAGAATATTGGACAGGGGAAGTTCATCCTGAGTGTCTGAGGCCCACAGCGGTTTGAATTCTGAACAAGCTGCCACTTAAAATGACCACAACCTTGGCTGAGGCTGGAGGAACCCACCAAACCTAAAAGCAGCATTTCTTCAGCCTGAGTAAACGGAGAGTCTCTGCAGCTAGTGGCTGTGACAGGCACATCTGTGAATCAGGCACTGAGGATGACAAACTCTGACCGGTGTTTCCATACTGACTCCGAGGGAAAACAAGAACCAAAGTGCTGAAATAACTGTCATTTCAGTTAGGGAAATAAAGCATGTTAACAAGTTGGTAGGATAAATTTGCAAGTTTTATCTCCTTTAGTAGCGTGTGAGATTAATTTGTTCTGCTTGCTCAATTTCTTGTCATTTATTAATATTTATATGGTGCTTAAAATGTGTTTGGCTGTCTTATAAAACAAATACAGACTCAGTCCCTGCCCAAAGGAACTTAAAATCTAATTTTAGGTCTGAGTCGATAAATAATGATACAAACCGTTGTGGGAGGGAAGGCAGAGAAGCAGGGGTTACACTTACAAAGCAAATACTGCGGTAATGTTTAGTACTTGAAAATAAAAATTGTAAAGATAGTACTGGAGACACACTGTATGCATAATGAAAGCTAAAATGTTACCAAATTTCTTAATTTTCTTGTGGACCATACATCTACCATGCTGTATTACCCGGTTAATGTTGTCAATAAATATTTCTTCTCACTGATTGGGTGTTTGGTTACTAGTGGGAGACCTTCGGCTTTGCCTCTCAAGTTCATGGCTTTATGGTGAGTCTAAGCGAGAGTGTGTGAGGGTGTGTATTGTGCTGGGAGACGTGTGTTGAATTGTATAGGTGATGAATGAGGAGGGTGTACTGCAGTGAGGGGGGCTGTGTGTGTTTGGGGTTATGGCATGTGCTGGCTGTATTAGTGTGCTGAGGGATTTTGTCTTAATTTGTTTGGGGGGTGGGTTGTGTTGGGAGTTTGTGTTGTTGTATGGGTTGCGAATCAATCTTTGAAGAAGTGTGGCTGCTGGGCCAAGTAATCGGTGCAATCTCCATCAGATCACTAACTCATTACAACCAATGAAGTTGGTGCATACAAATTAGCTGTAAAGGTGGTGATTGGTTGTTACTTCTGATATCATAATGTTGTAGGACTTTTGGCAGAGATAGATACTGTTTTATTACTTATAGATACCAGAATAAGGGCCTCCTCCACTTTGTCAAACCCCTGTACCACCATAGAATAACTTGCAAGACTGGGACCTAAGGGATCCTCATTTAGGGCTCCCTTTCTAGTGTCACCAAGAGGTGGTGCTGGCAGGCTGAAATCAGGAAACAAACTGAAAAGGGAAAAAATAATACGTTTTCACTTTCTCATCCCTTTCTATGTGAAGGGATTTAGTTTGCTCTTTACACAAATATTCCCCTTTGGTGAGATACCTAACAGAGAAAATACCTGCCCAAATTACAGGTTTCAGGAAGTAATGGGTATGTGAAAGCAGAGGATTATAATAGAAAGTGTTTTTTTCTAATCTTAGCTAGGGTGATCACTACTGATGCCCATTTGAACACCTTACATGAAAAGACTTAAGTTGAGTCCTGCTACAAACCATAAAATGAGAAATCCTGTTGAAACATTTGAAAGATATGGATGAAAAGAGAGGTTTATAGCGACGATTAATGTAATTTTCTCAGTAAACTTCACAATACCTTTATTGGTTTCCACCTTCTGAACACACAGGCATCATATAATAATAGGAAGGCAGTTGGAAAACTTTTCTCTTTGAGTAAATAGCTATATTGATTGGGTTTTTTTTATTTTTTCCACACTGTATGTACCGTGAAATTCTTTCTAGAAAAAATAAAATGGAGAAACAGAATCCCATCACTTCTAACCTCCTACTGATGTCGCTATTAAACCAGCTGACAAGGACACTGCAAAGAGTTGTCTTCAAAAGATGTGTGTGTCAAGGAGGGAGTTTAGCTCAGTGACTCTAGAATAAACATTTAAGGAGAGACAATGTAGTGGAGATAATTGCGCTTCTCCTAATACATCACATTATAGCATAAAGCTGAGGAACAAATGCCTCGTGTTTTTAAATGAAATGAGCATTGATTTCCCCGGTTAAAAACTACAAATCCCTGCATAAGGGCACGTTCAATTAGCTGGAAGGTTACAAACTCAAGTTAAAACTTAGAGCTTATGTCAGGTAGTTTGAAATACATGATGCCATGGCACATACTGTTGTTGGGTAATCTGGGACTTTCCAACATCATATTAAGTAAGGAAGTGTGTAGGCAGTGGCAGCAGAGAGGAATAGAGCTGCCCAGGACAAAACCAGACCTGCTATTTAGTGAGTTACAAGGCAAAAATGCAGCCTGCTCTTTCTGGACATTCACACGGAAAGCACCAGGGCAGTGTAAAGCTAGCTGAAACTCGGGATTTATATTTCACAGGAAACTTGAACATTTCAAAATTTGGCTTCATTCTGATTCAGAATGAATCTGTCACCCCCCACCCCCAAGGTTTCCATAAAATGGAAATCCTGTAAAAGTTTCTTTTGTAAAGGCCAACACCTGGTTCTTCTGAAACGTACTCCCTGGAACCCCTGCAGCTGCTCATTAAAGTTAATATGATTCTTGTCAGTTTCACCACTGCCCATGGTTGAGTAGCAGCTGTGAAACTGAGCAGTTGACCCCCTGCTATTCAGGGGTGAAAATAGAAATAGGGATGGGGCTGGGTTGGGGCCGGCTCTGGCCCGTGGAAGGGGCGGGGATGGGGGCGGGGTCAGAGCCAGCTCCGGCCCGCCCTGTACTGGTAAGTGCCCTCTCCCGCCAGGGTAGCAGCGGCAGCCGGGGGCTCCGGCAGTGGTTTAAAGGGCCCAGGGCTCAGCCGCCGCTACCGCCCCAGGCCCTTTAAACCGCTGCTGGAGCCCCCGGCTGCCACTGCTACCCCAGGGCTCTGCCACTGCTACCCCAGGGAGCCCCGGGCCCTTTAAATAGCCCCTGGAGCCCCACCGCCACTCCAGGGCTCTGGGGGCTATTTAAAGGGCCCAGGACTCCCCTGCTTCTACCGCCCCAGGCCCTTTAAACTACTGCCGGAGCCCCCGGCTGCCGCTGCTACCCCAGGGCTCCAGCAGCGGGGTTCTGGTGGCTATTTAAAGGGCCCAGAGCAGTAGAGACAGCGGGAGCCCCGGCCCTTTAAATAACCCCCAGAGCCCTGCCGCTATTCCAGAGCTCCGGCAGCAGGGCTCGGGCAGCAATTTAAATGGACTGGGGCTTCAGCCACTGCTGGGAGCCCCAGGCCCTTTAAATTGCTGCCTGGGGAAGCCAGGCCGCCCCGGTATGGTGCACCGGCTCTTGCCAGTATGCCGTACCGGCTTAATTTCACCTCTGGTGGTGGGTAGCTATGAAGCTGACCAAAATTTTGTCAGTTTCAGTCAGCTGGTGCCAGCGCTTTCAGGATTGATGGTTCCAGGGCAACCCTGCCACTTTGATTGCTCTGGGGGCTGGCTGACTCCTCAGGCTGACTGTTTCCTCTGGGAAGCCAGCTGGCCAAGGAGCTTTGGCATCCCCGGGAACTCCTAGAGTCTGGGAGTCTGGAAACATTGGGGGCTCTCAAGGCTTCCAGGCAGCAGGGTAGCTTGGCAGCCCTAGGAGCTATGGCTCAACTTAAGCTCTCAGGGTGAAGGCTTCCTGCCGTGGAGACAGGAGTCTGGAAGACCTAGAATGGGCTCTCAAGGTCCACAGCTCCAGGGTAACCCCATTATGCAGGCTGCCGCAGGCGAGGGACTCCAGGGCTTCCAGACTCCTGGGCCAGCTGATTCCCAGGCCAGCTAGATTCCTAAGCTGTGGGCGTCAAGCACTCCAAAGAGCAAGCTGGTCCAGGAGTCTTGAAGCTCTGGGGTCCCTGACCCTATGGTAGTCTGCATGGTATGGCTGTCTCAAACCCACAAAGCCTGGGTTCCCCAAAAGCCCACCTGGAGCCCTGCCTCTGGCTTGATGGAGTTTGTTGAACCCTATATGTTCCTGTGAAACATTTTGGATTCGAATTGGTGTTTTCTAGTAAAACCCTGTTTTGTTGGAAAATTCCCAACTAGCTCTAAGACAGTTTATTAAAAATTGGTAAGAAAATACGGATAAAGTTGGAGAGCTATTCTTCTTCTTGGAATGTGTAAAACGGGCCTCAGGTGGCACGTGGCCAGACTTCATCACTGAGTTTGGTTCGCAGGTTGGATCATTAGCTTCCCCCACCTGGGCTGGGTATTGACGGAGAGTGTAATGTGAACACTGATCCATGCCCTCTGGAGAGCTATTGAAAACTGGGCAAAGCGTGCTAGTCATCAAAAACTATAATGATTAAATTGTGTGACGTACTTAAATATGTGATTGGACTATGTCACTACCACAGAAGTAGAGTGGAATTGCTAAAAACAAAACAAAAAATCAGCATTGGCCTAACTCTACATCTGTTGATGCCAGTAGAGCGAAGTTAGGCCAACGCGGAATGCTTTTGAAATTCCCACCCACAGTCAGTATAGGGTACTGTTTGTATTAATTTAGATGAAATATTCGGGTTAAAGATGTTAACATAACCCAGTCACTGTCCAACGTTAAACAGTGTTAAACGAGATTTACAGTTTGGTATAGAGAGACCTCAGCCTGCTTAGGACCATAGCACAAACATCATTGAAATCCTTTTAACTTTTATTTAAAGATACAGAAAAGACGGAAAAAACAGTTAAAGGATTGTAACTGTAAAATGTTAAGGCTTTCATAGCATACCAGGGTTGGAAGGGACCTCAGGAGGTCATCTAGTCCAACCCCTGCTTAAAGCAGGACTAATCCCCAGACAGATTTTTGCCTCAGATCTCTAAATGGCTCCCTCAGGGATTGAACTCAAAACCCTGGTTTTAGCAGGCCAATGCTCAAACTACTGAGTTATTCCTCCTACTTTTAGCAACATTTCTTGTTCACTTTTCCTTTAGCTGGAGAGAGTTTTAAAAGGAAACTGCCCCCTCCTCCCTTTGTTTGACAGTCTCTTAGATGATACCAGAAATGGTAATAACTGTCCTTTGGGGTAAAAAATAAGTTGTTAGTTGAAATAAGTTGCTGCTGTTTAAGTCCAATCCGGTTTCATCCCAGGTGGTTCATGGGATTCAAATAGAGCTGGTTGAGTCTGTTGTTTGAGTCCTTCTGGCCCGGTCAGGTCAGAACATCTCTTAGGAGTTGGATGAAGAAGGTTCACATTCCCAGGAGATGGTGGGGGTGACAGCCATGATGATAAAGCTTGCTTCAGTAGCCTCACTATGTTCTTCCATATTTCCCCCCTTAGTCTCTCTCTTTCAGGAACCAAAAAGGGGGTGATGGGTGAAATAGCCCATCCCCTCATTATTTTGTTCACCGATTAGTCCTAATATCCGATACACCAACTTTTGGTTCATCAGTTTCCAGTTCCACATCTATCTGTTCGTTTTGTTGTATTTTGGGCAGGGGAACTAAGAGCATGATTTCAAAATATTCTTTCACTCATATCAATGTGGCCTTTTTGACTAATTTAGTCTGGTTTTCTTGCACCTGCTTATAACATTCATTATTGAAAGCAACTGGAACTATTTTCCATTAACATTTGTTGGTATAGGTTTTTATATCATCTTATAAACTTTCAAATGCTTTTTACAATTAAGCTTCCACATAGGGTAAATTTGTAGGCCCAATTATCACAGCAATACCCTTTCAAAATATTGCTCTGGAGGTTCATGGGTACTTAACAATTTTGTGTGTAACTTTTAACGCAATTTTACACAATTAAATATTTTTAACATTTGTTTTAGAATTTATCAGTCTGTAGCTTAAACCACCTTTTGCAGCCTTTGTAATACAGGAAAACACTGATTGGGGGACTATTTGATTTTAATTCTCCATTATTTCCTTTGTTCCCCTGAATCTAAAATTCATTTGCAAACTAAATTTTGCTTATCCAATGCTCTCATTACTCCAAAGTATTGGTTGCTCATTGATGTGTTTGCTAATTGGCGTTTACCTCTACACAAAGCTATGCTTCTGTGACTGGGGATACTCATGAAATACTGTGTTAGTCAGTGAATGCATGTGGAACTGTTTGCTTCTCCTGCACATCCTGCAAATTCTCAAAGGAAACCTTTTGCTCTCCTCAGAATATTATCTCCATTTGGCAAAATAATGCAACTGCTGAGGTTCCCATCTCTATTTTTCATTGTCAGACGTCATAAAAATGGTGTCGAATGCTGCCATTAGAATTGATCTGCCACAGTTTGGTCTTCTATTTGATTGTACCTTAGGACCTCGTAAAGCTTGTACTCGCGTACAAAAGCAACTATTTCTGGTAGCCTCTGGGTATTCAAAACTATTTTTAGAATTGGATTTTTAGATATGTTCTAAAATGTTATATACCTTTTATTTAAAATGGCATTCTGGAACCAGGCTAGCATTTTTTTTCCAAAAGGCGCTTGTTCAGAAAAGTGTCAGTTTAAGTCTTCTGTACACCATCAGTTTTAGTTAGTGTGTTAATGTCATGATCTGCTGGTAGTCAAACAGATCGAGACTCAAGGCATGTGTTATTTCATTTGTGAAAGAGAGTAAATATAGAATGACAGGGATTGAAAATAAAGTACAAGAGTGGAATTTAAAAAGCGATTTTGAGACCAAGATTCATTAGCAAAACCACCAACACATTTTATTTTATGACCATATGCTTGGGGTATCACGCCGGGCTGAGGAATATTCCTGAGCTGGTACCTGAGAAACTGGGACCTCATTGAAATGCAAGTGGCTCTCCTTCTTATACACAAAGACTCAGCTGTTGGCTAGTCAGCCTCCATCATGTTTTAATGCACTCATTATCTGCATAAAGTGGTACCACATTAAAGACGATGTAGTACAGACTGCCATAATAGCTGCTAGCTATATTTAAGAGGGCCAGCAGTGGCTCCTACTCCTTTTAGAATACTATTTTCCCACCTCATGCAAATGTATGTTAACAGACTGGTGAGTTTCACTGCTGCTGTTTACTGTGGGCAGCAGCAAAATTAAGTCTCTGTTGCTACTTTGGAAGGTTATTGGCCAAGGCAGCAACAGACACTGGAGGTAATATAAGAACAGCCATACCAAAGGTCCATCCAGCCCAGTATCCTATCTACCGACAGTGGCCAATGCCAGGTGCCCCAGAGGGAGTGAACCTAACAGGTAATGATTGAGTGATCTCTCTCCTGTCATCCCTCACCACCCTCTGACAAACAGAGTCTAGGGAAACCATTCCTTCCCCATCCTGGCTAATTCACAGACGAAGATGATGCGGGGAGTGGGGGAAGTGCAGACCGGCTCCTTCGCACTCAGGATGATGTAACGTGAATGGGGCATGGGAAGAGAGTGAAAGGAATTCTCTGTGCTGGCAGGCAGATCTGAAGGGTGATGGTGGTGGAGGACTTAAGTTTCATTAGGCACTTACTAGCCAGAGGCGGATATCGAAAACAGTCTCCTGAGCAGGGACAGCACAATATTGTATCTAATTCTGACAGAACAAGACATGTATTCATCTGGGGTATCACTGTAGTATCTGATCTCCATAATGAATGCAATCCATATCTATTAATTTCCTTATGGCCTCGGTCACAAAGCTACATGATGTCCTTGAATGCAGCTGGTTATGTATAAAACAATCAATAGAGCTTGTGTAGCAAGATGGTTTCCTCTTTGCTATACCTCTTAAGAGGCACCATAGTCTTGTTTCCTCTAGCATTTCTCTGAAATAAATTAATGCACCAAAAGTCACTTTGGATTCAATATGTGTGAGAGCGCGTCTGTGTTGAGGTAAATTCTCCCTCTTAACTTGAAACTGTGCCCGGTTTTGGGGATACCTGCAATCAAATGTAAATGTAGGAAACATGCAGATTTGTGCTTCCTGGAATATAGCAGAATACTGGTAGCAGCTCCCACAGGGTATTTATAGTATTTCCTTTTTATAGCCAACAGAATAATTATGGTCCCTTTTTCCTTTATCCCTGGTGAAGGGGTTGTTTCTCCATGGGTGAGAGTCTATTAATTAAAAACAAAGTTGTTGGCACTGTCGCTTACTTGAAATTATGTAAAAATTGTCCTGTTAAAACTAAGTTTCCATTAAGAATTAAGTAGTGCAAAGAAATCTGTTCTTTATCATGGTGCATGACAGTTTACAGGCTATTAATATGGCTTTTTGTGTATCATGATAAATACAGAAATATCCTTTATATAAATATGCTAATAGTGAAGTGGCAGCGTATTTATTGGCTTAGATGATGCTCTGTGTATTGAAAGAAGTTATAAATCTAATGCAAATTTTGCTTGTTGGAGCTATACAATGAGCATCCTATCTCAGAAAATCCATTGGGAATGAAGAACTGTGATGTCTTCATTGCATTACAGCAGTCCAGCTGATAGCACAGTCATTGGACAGAAATGCCAGGTTGCTGTAGTAAATTTGAAAATGCATTTGTTCCAGATGCTCCCCTTCTCCACTCCGGCAAAAAAAACCCAAACCACCACCACCAACTACAAAAAACACAATACATGTACCCCAACAGGTGCAGTTAGAGACCCGTTCCCTTCAAGACTTTTCTTATTCTAAGCATAGGGGAACCCTGTGGAATCTCAGATAACATTGTGAGGTAACTCCTGGCAAATACTGACTTTTTTTTAATACTGAACTTTGTCAAAAAGCCCTCTCTGTTTCCAAGTGGTGCTCTGATTGAAGGGAAACCTTGTCTCCTGAAAAGCAGCTGTTTCCGCTTATAGTTAATGTCCAGTTTTAAAACAGAATACCTCCAAAATGCTTCTACTTTCACTTCAACATGACAAACACTCCACGTCCCCTTTCATAAATTACACCCCTGGCAGAGGTTTCTGAGGTTTAAATAGAATAAGTTTGGCTAGTGGCAATTTTAGTTTTACATGGGACTATTATGACAAGAACTTGGAATAAAGAATTTACTCCAATAAAATTTTGCTTGCAAATGGTATTGAGAAACAAAGCTGTGGATCAGAGTTTACACCATATTTCTCTTCACTGCGGTTTAAAGTACCACAGAGTGTAGACAGTACATAAATCCAATATATTACTGTAACACATCATAGCAACTGAGGTGTTGATTTCATAATATTTATTTCATAATAGCCACTAAAGGCAGATCCTTATCAAAGACCTGCTTATGCTTTGGCTTTGAATAGGAAGAGTGGTGATTATCTGTGGCAGTAGGGTTTGATGGATAAGTCACTGGACTGGGAATCAGGCCTTGAGTTTTATTCCTGGCCCTGGCACTGACTCACTGTGTGATTTCAGAGGTGGCTTACGTCCAGTTATATTAGATTCAACAATAACTTTTTATTTTTAAGCCTTCATGGTTCAGGACAAATCCCAACTGGTAACTTATGGGGGGTTAGAAACAAACTTTCATTAAAAGCAGACTATTCCATAATTATCTTTTAGGAAGTTTCTTCTGAAGTATCTGGTACTGTCCATGGTTGAAGAGTGGATACTGAACTAGATGGACCCAGTGGTCTGATCCAGTATGTGATCATTTCTTTGATCTTCTGTATCTTTAATCACCCTTTTCCAACCTGTGCATTGGGGATATTGCTATGTACCCCTTTATGAAGTGTTTTTAGGGGTGTGTTGATGGAAAGCACTATGTGAGTGCAAGTATAGATTTAACAAAGCACCTTTGCTCCTAGTATGGTCACTTCACTTTCCTCCCAGCATGAGGGTAAACACAAAGATAGTGTCCATTTCCTGGGGAAATGGTGAACTTCAAGACCCTCTAAAGGAAAAATATACCTTAGTGGTGGTGAGTATTTGAGAGGGCCAGGTGTAGTGAAAATGAAAATCTAAGACTAAATAACCTGGCAAATGTGCAGGAAAACCAAGCCCAAAACAAATACAACTTTTCCTACATTGCAAACTTTATCATTTTTATTTCTGTAGCACTTAGGAGCCTGAGTTATGAATTTGTGTTTGTGGATGAGATTACCCAGAGCTAATGTAGAGGGAGAAGAGAATTGGTCCAAGGACAAAGCCTTGTGGAACTCTTACAGAAAGCTGGATGGGCGATGAGGAGGATCTGCCAAAGGACATACTGAAGGAGTAATTAAAGAGGTAGGAGGAAAACCAGGAGATGACAGTCACTGAAGGCAAGGGAGTACAAGTAAGGCATGGTCAACAGCGTCAAAGGCAGCTGACAAGTCCAGGGGAATGAGGATGAGTACTACTTCGGAGCTTTGGCTAGGAAGAAGTCACTTTGGGAGAAACCCATAAACCTTGTTCTGGCTCTTGATAGTCCATAATGAATGTGATTAGAATACTTTCCTGCTTTTCCATTTTCTGAACAAATTCAGTTAGCTATCTCGGTTATATAACTGAAGCTCTTTTGTGCAGTAATTCACTATTTTTATTCTGGTTTAATTATGTATGGGATAATAACAACAAAGAGTCTGGTGGCACCTTAAAGACTAACAGATTTATTTGGGCATAAGCTTTCGTGAGTAAAAACCTCACTTCTTCGGATGCAAATAAATCTGTTAGTCTTTAAGGTGCCACCAGACTCTTTGTTGTTTTTGTAGATACAGACTAACACGGCTACCCCCTGATACTTGACAACATGTATGGGATAATATTACTCTTTAACTGTTTAAAATACAAAACCAGAATGTACAGCATTTATTTCAAGGGCCAGTGTTCATCAGGGAACCAAACAGAATTTTCCCTGCTTGTTCTGATGATAGATAATCCAAGGTTGTATAGCAAAAGGCTACCCTTCATCCCATTACAGGTATGGTATGCGTTTGAAAACCCAAGCAAATAAAGACCCATTTATATTTTGCCAAATGATTAGCACAGCCAGAACTTCTTGCTAGTACAGAGAATTAAACTTCGATATTATTAAACAGAATATTAAAATAATAATTTACTGTTTCCTGATGGTTTTTCTTCTCCAGATCCAAGAAATCATGCTAACTTTTAAGAACTTTTTAGCAGTCTTCCAACAAGCTAAACTACCTTTCAAATACACATCTTGGCAGGAAAAGAGACCTTTTTCTAGGTAAGCACTACTTGTTGTCATGGAAAAGAAAAAACACTATTTTAACATGACAGACTAAGAACAACATATTCACTTCTTATCCATTAGTTTTTCACAAAACTTTAGAGGGTCAAAAGGTTCAATAACAGTGAAGACAGTGGAAAAGAGATTTGAGTGGAATAGGGATGTGATCCAAATTAATCACTGTAGCTATTTGGAATATTTTAATCTAATAGAGATAAAGAACTTTACTGACAAATATGGTGAAGTGATGCTATGGTGGTGATGCAGAAGCAAGGAAGTTTTATGGTTAAGATAATGCCCAAAAGCTGGTCCAAAGGAACTAGTGCATAGGGCATGAGACTGGGAATCAGGAGACCTGGGTTTCCATTGTGACCATAGGCAGGTCATTTGTCATCATTGCAACTCTGTTTCCATATCTGCGTAATTTAAAGTGAGATGCATGCCTTTGTGCAGCATCTAGGGTCTACCTGAAAAGAGCTAAGTAAGTAACAAGAATTGTTATTTGGTAACTAAATAAATAAATTCTGTATATTTGGTAAATACAGCTTGATATGATGAGATGCCACTTTAGGATTACCCTGAATACATGTATAGAAATATTCATGTCTGTTATCTTACGATTTCTGCCAGGTATGCAAAGCATGAAGTGTTGTTGGCTGAGTTCAAAGGACCATTTTTGTTTAGTGGGGTTGTGACAGGGTTGTGACTCACCACCGTGGGGCCTCCTGCTGGTTATCTCCAGG
The DNA here is from genome assembly GCF_013100865.1 of Trachemys scripta elegans. NCBI lineage: Eukaryota > Metazoa > Chordata > Testudines > Emydidae > Trachemys > Trachemys scripta. Next base: position 11,891,873 of record NC_048304.1, on the reverse strand, counting down.
AATTAGCTCAGTCCAGTGGAGCGCCCTCTCCCGGTGGTGTCCCGCCCATTGTCTCGCCCTTGGTTGGCGTCTGAGCCCGCGGCATCCTCTTCAGGACCACTGCCCTCCGGCAGTGCCCTTAGTCCATCCACACCCCCTTCCGGGGGGCGGGGAGGGGGGTGTTGATCAGCAGTCTTTCTAGGCCCCAGCCACCATGTTCAACCACACCCCCAAAGTCTAATCCCTCTTGTCAGGGATCTGGCGTAGTCTGTGATGGCCATTCCCCACGGCCTATGGCTGGGTGTACTGCAAGGGGGGAGGGTGTGGAGCCAGGCCCACCCTCTACTCTGGGTCCCGGCCCAGGGACCCTCTGGTGGCAGCCTCGCTGTCCTCCTTCTCTCCCCTTGTCTGTCCACTTCCCTGGGCCGCTTCTCCTACAGCCCCTTGCACCTGCTAGGCCCTTCTTTTCAGGGCCTGCAGCCTGGCAGGCTACGGGCTAGAGCTCCTGGCACCTGGCCAGCACTGCGCTGTCCATGGTGCTAGTCTCCCAGCTCAGACAGACCTTCCCCTGTCAAAGGTCTGGGACAGACTGCTTGCTCCCTTCCTGGGCAGCCTTTATATAGGGCCAAGCTGGGCCCTGACTGGCTGTCTCCAATCTTGGTTCTGATTGGCCCCCAGTAAGCCCTTTTCTAATTAGCTGCCCGTCTGTGCAGGCGCACTGGCCTGCTCCAGCCCACACTCTCAGGGAGTCTTATTGGAAAACCCAGGAGGTGAGCGGGCCACTACAGGGGTCAATAAAGAAGCATGCTAATAAGTCTTGAAAAATTCACAAGCCCCCGACCCCCTAAATTGGGGAATGCAGCAATGCCATCCTATCCCTTATATTACAAAAGTGACGCCTTATACATAAGGGATATAGTTTGCAAATAATCCATTGCACCTGCCTTGTGCTCTGCAGCTGAGGGAAAATGACAGCACAGAAGAAAAATGCAGCATCAGACACACTCCATTTATCTTTGACAGTGGCTGTGCCATGAAAGCGTCCAAAATATAAATGATGTCCTTTTCCCCTTTAAATCAAAAATAAAAGTATTTTATTTATAAAGACCAAAGCATCTATTACAAATATTTTATTCTGCTTTCTTATAAATGCAGTTATAATTCTGGAAGCAACAGGAATTTCCAGAAGAGTTTGATGTCAGATTACAATTAAGAATGCCCTGGTACTTCAGAGATGGCTGCTAAATGGATTACTATGGCAAATAAGCATTTTAATACCATAAAATGTGCAATAATTGGTCAAGTTGCAAAGTTAGAATTATTCATAATAATAGACACTTAGGGCCTGATTTTTCAAGCCATCTTTTACGCCAATCTGGCAGTGAAAAGGTGTCTTGAAGTGGAAATATAGTTTACACTCTCATATGGCACCTTTACCTCATGGTAGTGAGGTGAAGGGGCTGAAGTGTAAATGAAAAGCAGGCTTTTCAAATGGCATCACCTCTTTTTGTAATCTGCTAGGTAGGCCGGTCTCCTCCTCTTTTGTTCAGATGTATTTCCAGGGATTGCTCATAGGAAGAGTGATTCTGTGACTTGGACCTTTTTAGTTGTTCGTGTTGCACTCCGCACCTTTTCCAAATTTAGCATGGAGGAAATCATGTGGCTTGATGTGTAATGAATCAAGCCCATCATGGGTGTATAGCAAGAAGAAATCAACTTTCCTCATGTTTTCCTGAACAAAAAGAAAAGTCCAACATTCATCCTCCTTTGACATTAGAAATGTAGCACTGTTATCGCTGTACTGGCTGATTAAAAACAAGAAAGATACAGCATTTAACATGCCACTCTGTGCCAACTACTGAGAAATTCCGGCAAGTTCTGATAAGAATACAGCGTTGTTTGAGATAAACTAGTAGCATTAACAATGGCTTGGATTTATTTTTTTAATTCAGCAGTCTATAGACAGCTCATTTTGCATGTTGCTTTTAAAGTAATCAGAATGGCTATTGCTAACTGTAGCTATGGGATAATGAATTTATAATCGGCTGATTACTAGCTTGTGGCAAACATTGCAGACAGGAGACTCAAGCTTAAATACTATACTTTTTTTTAATTTAAAGTAGTAATCACAGCCATTTGTGTCAAAGCTCCATATGAACCTTCTACCCCCATTCAAGTACATGCCAGTCTTATTGACTTTGGTGGGACCAAGATTTCACTCTGATTATACAAGTGAATTACTGTAGCATGCAACACATGGAAAATATTACCACTTAGTGTAGTTCTTTCTCAGATTGTTGCATCATGATTTTTAAGTGCAATGCCATTTTGCATTCTTTGATAAATGAGGTCTAAATAGAAAATAAAATCCACTGAGAGAGAGAGAGTATATTAGGGAGAGAAAGCAGTTGTTCCTAATCATAACCTTATCTGTTGAAGCGACAGTTTCAATTCCATCTGAGTCCTCTCCAGTTGTCGGGTTTTTTTAATGTTGGATTAAGTAACATTTTTGTCATCTTATTCCCATAGCAACCCTATCTTTTTGATGTAAATCTGCTTGTCTCTTCTTTTATTATCTTCCCAAGCCTGTACATGAATAGCATACACAAGTGAAGAAGAGCATAGTCTGGTGAGGAGAGGGCATAGCTTTTTCTGTAAGAGGAAATAAAGGGAAGAATGTGTTATATGCATAATAAACTCAAGATGGTCTCCACAGGTCATTGTTTATTACATCATTTTCTCAGCAGAGTTCCTCACAAGAGTTAGAACATTCTACCTGTTTTAGCAAGATGTTGGAGCAACATTTAAATCTGTTCCAAAGAGCATGGGAGGCCAAAACCCCTACAGAGACTAAAATACAAACTTAATGGCCTGTAATAACATGGTTTATATAACTTATCTTGATGTCAGTTTGAATGAAAAGAAGTCTTAATTGGCCATATAAGTGCTGTAGATGAAATTCAGAGACGCTCAGGTGAAACTTACCTTTTGAGTGCCTTGTTGGCACACTATTTTGTGTGGGCATAGCTATTTTGGGTTCCCCAACTCGTGCCCGGAAGCCTGTATTCAGAGGTTAATTAGGACATGGTCTCAGCAGGATGCTAAAGGATGACATCTTGAGTGGAATGCTGCATGAAGCTGGAAAGCATTTCTGTGTGTTAGGAAAAGACATATGAGTCTCCAAGTTGACCAACTTTTGGTTTCTCTCGTGTGCTTTGAAATAGAGAGCGGCTGGGCTGCAAACCTTGGATCCAGCTCCAACTCCCTCAGGTAATTTGGCCTAGCACTTTTGCTTTGAAATATTAAGGAGAGAAAGACAACTAGAAGGTATTTGGACCCTGCTTCTGAGTTGCATCTCTCAGAAAGCACAGACCAGGGTGGAGGGAGAAGGTGGCTTTTAACAACTTCTGAACTCTGTGACTTTAGAATTAGTCTACACTAGAAAGGCTTTGCTGATACAGTTATACCAGTATAGCTATACTGGCACACCCTGTAGTGGAGAAACAGATTGTCATAGGGAGATATTTCGCTTGTATAGTTACATCACCTCCTCAAATGACATATGCTATGTCAGCAAATGGTTTGCGGCCTACCTGCCCTCCACAGGAGGTTTGTATGTAAACAATTTGTTCTCTAGCCATAATGGAATTTGAACTTTATCCACAGTCTATTACCTAACTTCTACAGGCCACTACTTGCAATAAACCAGAGATGCAGTTTGGTTACCGCAGTATCCATGTTTGAATTAAGAAACGATTATCTTCTCTAACTGAATTTTTGTTTACATATTTTCCAGCTACATATTTTTGTTTGCTGCCTGGTAGCTGGATATCACCAAAGAATCCACTCTAGCCGTCCTTTGTGTTGTGTGCATGCTAGCTGTTCTATCAGCGAGGGAGGAATGGAATATTTATATAAAACACAGAATCTACAATATTGTTTTAATATGCTCTGTGCCCAGTGTAAGTATGTTCATGATAAAACTTTCTAAAGGGTATCTTCTGAAGTGTAGCTTTGCCTCTCTAGATATAAATGTTGTATATACTAAATTTACCACTCAGTTTCTGAGAATTTTAAAGAAATCAGTAGCCATTTTTTTGGCGGGACCTACAAAATAACCCTGTCTTCTTTTGTTAATATGAGCTGTAGCCTTCTCAATGGATTGATGTATTGATTAATCTCTTAGACTTCAATGGTCAGTAAAGGTTTGGTCCCTTGAGGTCTACAGCATCAGGCATATTGGTGTCAGTATCATTAGAATGAGAGAACCGCTAGAAACACACAAGAAAGAATTGCATTGTATCATAAGTTCTTTACTAACCAATCCACTAAGCAGATAAACAAACGCAAACACTGAAATACACAAACACTGAAATACAGAAGCAGACAGAGGGATAGTGAAGTGTTTACACCTGTGACTGGCAACTCTCTCAACTTGAGGAGGGGAACCCCAGAGTGTCAGTCATTATCTTCCTTCTCAACATCTTCTCTGTTGTCATCATTACCGATGGCTGTCATCCTACCGTCTTCCTGTGTGTTCTCCAAAGCCGCCCAGTACATAGGCAGAGCAATACCTTTTTTTCCTGAGTTATGCTTACACCCCCTAAGACTCATACAGTCATTCCATCCCCTTTTTCCTTATCCATACTCCCACATTCCACTAATTTTGGGGCACCTGATTTTTCATAGGTTGCCACATTAGTTCCTGTTTTACTCATTAACATTGCCTCAAATAGTTACTATAATAACATAAAGTGAAAATTCCCTAAGATGTTACCACTGGTCATCTTGGGATAGTAACTGATATTTGCCAAAACATCAGCAATTAACACACCTTTTACTATAATTTTGCTGTTTACAGATTCAGGGTGATTACTCAGTGAACTAGTTGTATCAACCTATTTCAGGCCTAAGGGCTTGTGTGATTAAACTGAATATTTTACATGCCTGAGGGTTGTGTAGCCCCTATGTTGCAACATTAATATTTATATTTCACCTTTATATCCTACATATACTTGATATCTTTTATTCTTGGCCACAGAGTATGTGATGGAATCTGATTTTAAAGGGTATTCAGTATTTGTGCATAAAGAGGAGAATGTTTGTGTTAACTGCTGCCGATACGGTCAGCACAGGAAACCTTCACATTATCGCAAGAGCTGTGCTTATGATGTTGATGATGCAGATACACAGGCAACTGTTTTAGTGGAAGACACGTGGCTGACATTTTCAAATTTGTCTTGAGTGGTGGTGAAGCCCTGTTAGTACCAGGATATTAGACAGACAAGATGAGAAATGCAATATCTTTTATTGGACCAACTTCTGTTGGTGAAAGAGACAAACTCTTGAGCTACGCAGAGTTGTTCTTCAGGCTCAAACTCAGAAGTTAGGTAGCTAAATCAGTGGCTTGACTTCTCACGAGTGCAGAGCACTATTGGCACTCAGTGAAGTCAGTTAGCGCTGTGGGTATCAGGACATTTGAACATCGAGCCATTTTTACTTAGGTGCTTAACTTCAGACACCGAAATTAGGGAATCTCTTCCCTGAAGTAATGAAATGGACACAACTATGTACCAATCAGATGCCGCAGTAATGAATATGATCTAAGCAGCCAAACGAAATAAAGTTCCATCGCATTTAAACATGGAATAGTGGCAGGGAGAGATTAGAGCAGCAGCAAAGAACAAAATCCGTTTTCGAAGGTGCTCTTTTATTCACTTCTCTGATCTCTGGGTTTTAAAACTATTTTGTTGTTCTTTGACTTTCTATTATAGGGTTCAAATTTTGATTGATGTTAACAGCCTTTTATCTTAGAAATCCCAGAAAGCCATGGATATTGGCTTTTGGATGAGGCTGATTGCATGAGCAAAAAAAGTGGGCTTGGGATGAAAGCCTTAAACCAGAACTCCATGGCCAAATGTTGGGGAACAAGAGGGTGGTGGAGAGTCTATGTAAACAAGATATCTTATAAATAGCAAATTCCCATTTTTCTTAGTTAAATTGATCACTGCTAAAAATTCAACATTTCAGTGACCAGTTGTGAGAAACCTTGAACTGATGAAGATAAGTGGTTTTCATGGCCTCTGTGCAAAGAAAACTGAATTAAACTTCTCTCATTTTTTTTTGTTTTCTGCTTTAGAATTTGAGATGGTCTTTTTTGCATTCAAAGCACTAAGCCAAAGAGGCATCGATCCTTTCACTTTGTCATTTCATACTGAGCTCTAGATTTAACCTTATTGTACATTGACAACTGTCTCTGAATAACAACAGTATCTTAAAACGAAATAAGCAGACATGAATGGCCTGCTGTTCATTTCTATCCCCAGGCAGCAGAGTACTTGTCATTCATGGATAATCGTCCACTTTTCCATACATACGCTTCTCCGCTCTCAATTCCAACCTCAAAGCTCAACGAGCACCAAAACTAAAACTAGCCTCTTTGTCTTTCCCCTCAACTTAGTAGTGCAGCTAAAAATATAAAATGTATCTTTTTGCCTTTGAACATAGTGGCTTTGATGTGATTTTTAAAGCTGCATTTCTTTGACCATCTACAAATATGATTTTTTTTTCTTCATTGAACAAGTGCAATTTCATCCTTAAATTCTGTAGCCACAGTTGCCAAAAGAAGGGGGAAAAAGTAACTCTTTAGCTAAATGACTGGGTGTTTTATGTTTAGAGTGAAATGTTGTCCCTGGGCATTGGTAGCATAATGATTTAACTTCCCATCTAAATTGACTTCTGAGATGGTGAGGGAGAAATTGGGAGCACCAGTGTTTGCTTTATTAGAAGCAACTTCCCATTTTGTTTTGGTACACACCAAGTAGCATATATTTAATTATTCTGGTTTGTTCCAGCACAATTACTGTAACTTTGATTTGCTAAAGAAATATTAAGAAATGGTATTCTCTCTGCTCTCTGTGGACTCTGAAGAGTCCACCCCACTTTTTGCAAGAGTTGGCATGGTTTCTGATATCCTTGCCAGAATTTCCTCTCTCTACCACCCTGGTGGTGCTACACTGTCTGTTCTTCAAACCAAACCTGGCAGGATTTCAGTGGTGTCACATGTAAAGCATTTGAGATTTTTCAGGATCAAAGTCCCCGTGTACATGTGTGTGATGTGTTGCCAGTATCTTAAGAAGTGCCCCTCTCTGTACATTCTGCCTGGAGCTGCATGGAAAATGGTAAAGGATTTCTGCTGAAACACTTTGAAAGAAAAATACAGATTTTCTTTTCTAATATTTTTGTAACGCTTTTGAAAATGGAAAAAAAATCAGTTTTTCATTGAAAATCTGGAACATTTCTAAAGCAATACATTTTTTTCATTTAGGAACACAAGCCATTTTTCAGCACCTTTCAAGTCACTCTAGTTCTTTCTGCAGCGATCTCTATGTCACAAGACGAGGGTGTGCACTTACAGAGGGGTGAGGCAATTATAATGAATGAGGGAGGCATTCATTGGGCTAACCAGTGTGTTAACCATTCACTGCTCCTGAAAAAATATGGGTCTTGGTTGTCATTTACACTGAGGCTGCACTACACTGTTCTGGCTGAAAGTGAGAGTTAATTAGTTACTCACTGTGACCTTGCAGTCACTAGGGTAGTGAACATATGGTAACTAACGAGGTAAAATCCTAGGGCAGATGAGGCAGTTTGTAATTTTAACACAAGTTAACAGCTCAGGCGAAACCTGTAACCTTTACTTCAACCTGCTAACTTGTGTTAAAACTACAGACTTCCTCATCTTCACTCAGATTTTACCTCGTGTTAGCTACCACAAGTTAAGAACACTTTTTTGCACTAGCGAAAACATGACCTTTAAGGCCACTTTACATGCCAGACCAGTATATAGGGGCCAGAATTTAAAGAGAATCAGGCCCATGGAGTGCATTGGCAATACAGCCCAGTGTAGTTTCAAGTGGGGTTGGAGGGTGGACTGTGTGGAGGGAGTTAGGAGAAGGGAACCGAAAAGTTCTCTATCTGGTGAATGTTTCTTCTTCGAGTGCTTGCTCATGTCCATTCCATTCTAGGTGTGTGCACGCCCACATGTGCAGTTGTCGGAGATTTTTGCCTTAGCGGTATCCGTAGGGTCGGCTGTGATGCCACCAACCCTACACCCTCTCAGTTCCTTCTTACCGCCCATGGTGGTTAGTCAGAGTGCCTTCTTTGCTTAGCAAGAGCTAGCGGTTTTTTCTCCTATGAACTTCGTGCCTTAGGGCCTTTTGTAAATAATTTGTTCCAGTCGAAGAGTTTGAAGACCTTTATTGCCACCCAACCCCAGACTCATTGGTTGTGTCTCTTGCCAATGAGAAGGACAAGCAGGGTCACACTGCCTCAACTACCAAGAACAAAGAGGCCAAAAGACTCTGTCTCTTTGGGAGCAAAATGTATTCAACTGCCAGCTTACAATTTCAGGTGGTGAATCATCACCTTGTTGGGCAGATATCACTTTAATCTCTGGGACCATCTCAAAAAGTTCCAGGAATCCCTCCCGCAGGGTCTGGCCCAGGAGTTTGGCACCCTGGTGGAGGAGGGCACCGTGGCGGCCAGATGCTCCCTGCAAATGGCATGGGATTCGTAAGCTCTTCCAGCCGCCTCTGCTACCGGCAGCCCCGTCAGGGCTCTGTGAGAAGAAGGGACACTAGTTTTAGCCATCAATGGCCTTCTTCCTCCCGGTTGCCTGTGCGACCTGGGCCTGCCAAACACGTAGGGGGCCAAAAGCGCTTATTTTGAGGGTGAGCTCGAGAGCAACGCCCCCATCAGCTACCTGGATCCTCCCCGTTTCTTCCTCAACCTGTCTCCGCGTCTACCGTTCAGCTTGGCTGTGGGTAATCTTGGACCGCTGGGTCCTGGATGTAGTATCTCGGGGCTATACCCTGCAATTTACATCCATCCCTGCCTCCCACTCACCCTCTTCCCCATCCCTCTTCAGGGTCCCTTCTCACAAGTATCTCCTCGTTCAGGAGGTCGAAAAGCTCGTTTTCCTGGGGGCTGTGGAGAAGGTTCCTTGGGATATGGAAGGAAGAGGATTCTACTCGCACTACTTCCTAATCCTGAAGACAAAAAGGGGCCTAAGACCCATCCTGGACCTGCGTTGCCTCAACAAGTCTCTCAAGAAGTTGAAGTTCTGCATGGTCTCCCTGGCCTCCATCATCCCCTCCCTGTATCCGGTAGACTGGTACATCGCTCTCGCTTACTTTCATGTTCCCATATTCCCGGGTCAAAGGTATTTCCTGCGTTTTATAGGGGCCAGGTGTGATTTCTAGTTCACAGCACTGTCCTTTGGCCTGTTCTGAGCATTCAGGGTGTTCACAAAGTGCATGACGCCAGTGGCGGCTTACCTGAGACATCGAGGGGGTCCAGATTTTCCTGTATCTCGACGACTTGCTCCTCAAGGGCAGGTCTCCGGGGCAGGTGCAGAGGAGCCTTGATCTGGTGCATTCCACCTGCTGTGACCTGGGCCTGTTGATAAACACAGAAAAGCCCACTTTAATACCAGTTCAACACATAGAGTTTATTGGAGTGGTTCTCGATTCCACGTGGGCTGGGCCTTCCTTCCAGAAGCGTGTTTTCAGGCCATGTCAGACCTTATCTTCCACGTAAGGAGCCATCCGCTCACCACGGGCTACACCTGCCTGCGACAGATGTGCCACGTGGCTGCATGCATATATGTGGTCAGCCATGCTTGACTTCAGCTGTGGCCTCTGCAAGTGTGGCTGGCCTCCGTCTATATCCCCAGCAGGCACGCCCTGGACCAAGGGGTCATGAACCATGTCCTTTTGTCCCTGGACTGGTGGCTGGATCCCAAGTTGGTGCTGCAAGGAGTTTCCTTTGCGATCCAGTCCCCATTGCTTACCCTGGTTTCAGAGACGTCAGATCTGGGCAGGGGAACCCACTTGGGCAGGCTCAGCACCCGGGACCGTTGGTTTCAATTCGACCTAGCCCTGCATTTCAACATCAGGGAGCTCAGTGTGGCTCGCCTGGCCTGCCAGGCTTTCTTGCCCACCTAAAAGGCAAGGTGGTGCAGGTCCTGACGGACAATACCGCTGTGATGTATTACATCAACAGGCAGGGCGGTGCCAGGTTTTTGGCTCTGTGTCAGGAGGTGCTCAGCTTCTGGGACTTGTGTGCGTGGCATGCCATTCATCTGGTAGCCACCCACCTGCCTGGAACTAAAAACGTCTTGGCAGATCGCTTCAGCAGGACCTTCTTGTCTCACCACAAATGGTTGCTCCATCCAGAGGTGGTCAGCCTGATCTTCCATTGGGCAAGGACAAGGACTCCCTGTCAGATGCCTTCTTGATTCCATGGTCAGGAGAGCTAATGTATGCCTTTCCGACAGTACTGTTGATCCACAAGGTCCTGGTAAAGGTGAAGCAAGACAAGGCAAACGTCATCTTCATAGCCCCAGCATGGCCTTACCAACACTGGTTCGGCATGCTACTGAGTCTTTCAGCAGCCACCCCACTACAGCTGCCTCTTCGGCTGGATCTGCTGCCACAGGATCACGGCAATCTGCTGCACCCGAACCTAGCATCGCTGAACTTGACGGCTTGGCTACTGCGTGGCATCAGAAAACCTTTCACCAGGGCTACCTATGTGGCAAAGTGGAAGCTGTTCATGTGTTGGGCCTCAGATTGGCACATTTGGGCTGAAGAGGCCCCTCTGCAGGACATCCTAGACTATCTGCTGCACCTTAAGCTCCAGGACCTGTTGCTGTCTTCGGTCAAGGTGCACCTGGCACCCATTTTGGTGTTTCGCCCTCCATTTCAAGGCAGGACTGTCTTCGCCCATCCTATGACAGCGTGGTTCTTGAAAGTTCTGGAGCACCTCTGCCTGCATGTCCAGGACCTGGTTCCCCCTTAGGACCTGAATCTTGTGCTGCCAAGACTCGTGGGTCTTCCCTTCGACTCCCTGCCTTCCTCCTCCCTCTTGCTTCTCTCCTGGAAGGTTTCTTTCTTGGTCATTATAACTTCAGCCCGGAGGGTGTCCGAGATCAGGGCACTCACCTTGGAGCCACCGTATAAGGTCTTCTACAAGGACAAGGTCCAGTTACGCCCGCACCTGGCTTTCCTACCCAAGGTTGTTTCCTAGTTTTATACTAGTCAGAATGTTTACTTACTGGTCTTCTGTCCCAAGCCTCATGTGATGGCTGATGAACGCAGGCTGCATACCCTAGATGTCAAATGGGCGCTGGCCTTCTACATAGATAGAACAGAGTGGTTCCGTAAGTCAGTGCAGTTCGTTGCTGTTGCAGACAGGATGAAGGGTTGCCCAGTATCTACCCAGAGAATATCGTCGTGGATCAAGGCCAGTATCCAGTACTGTTATGAGTTGGCCAAGGTACCCCACCAGTGATCATGACAGCCCACTCAACTAGGGTGCAGGTGTCGTCGGCAGCCTTCCTGACGCAGGTGCTGATCCAAGAAATCTGTCGGGCTGCTACCTGGTCGTCCGTCCATACCCCGCAAGCTCGGGATGATGCTGGCTTTGGCAGAGCAGTGCTGCAAGGTGTAAGACCATGAACTCTGAGCCTGTCTCCATTGATACTGCTTGAGTCACCTAGAATGGAATCCACATGAACAAGAACTCGAAAAAGAAAAAACAGTCAGCTTTTGTAACTGTTCTTCGAGATATGGTGCTCATGTCCATTCCATTGCCCACCCTCCTGCCCCTCTGTTGGAATTGTCAGCAAGAAGGAACTGAGAGGGCATAAGACCGGCAGCACCGAATATACTGCCGCATGAGCGCGGCACTCCAGAGGGTGCCACAGCCAACCCCATAGTTACCGCTAAGGCAAAAATCTCCGATGACTGCGCATGTGGGTGCGCACACACCTAGAATGGAATGGACATGAGCAGCACATCTTGAAGAACAACAATTATGAAAAGTAGGTAACTGTTGGGTTTTTTTTTAAACACCTGGTGGACTCCAGTCCATTTCAAATAAGTATTTTGTTCTTCAGAAGAGCCACTGAACCCTAGCAATGGATTAATACCCAAAGGTACCTCTAGCTAAACTAGGGAAATAATTTCAATTTCCATTTTATTGCCAGAATTATATGAATGGGCCCCGGTGCGCCCATCCAGCACACCACAGATAAATATAAGATGGTCATTCAGTGACAGCTATATTAATATACTGTTTAGGGCCTGCTCCAAAGCCCATTGAAGTTAATAGAAGTCTTTCCTTTAAATCCAATAGGCTTTGGAGCAGGCCCCATGGCTACACAGTTACAAATCATAAACTCAACAACATTTTAAATTGCAGCAACAACATATCAACTCATCTCCATTGCATATTCCTCTACGCTTATTCACTCTGCTGCAATTTAAAAGTGGCTGATAGGGATTTGCTCAAACTTTCTAAAACTATTTGCTTTGAACTTTTTTCCAACATGGAAAATATTTCTACAGAAAAGGTGAACGTTACCAAAAATTGTGTCTGTAAAAACAATGACAACTGTTTTGTGTCCCTAACAGTAGCTGTAGGAAGGACTAAGAGTGATTTCCGTTGATGGGTGCACTGTATCTCTTTTGCTTGCCTTATATATGGCTGCTTTGGGATCCTGATTTGCTCCTGACATGCTTTGCTTTATTGTCTCGATGCTTGTTACCTTTCGAACCACTCTATAACCACATAGACATTTTAATACCAAAGAGAGAGAACTCGCAAGACTGTTTTGTTAAATTGGATTGGTCACGTTTTATTTTTATCAACAATGCATAACATAAATGTTAATAGGATTTCCAGTGTAGTGAAAGGAAAAGGAGAACTACTCGCACAGACTCTGAATTGCCAGGAGTGTCATTTAATAAACAAGTGAGCTCTCACTGCTTATGACAGAAGATGCAATACTTGGTGTTTATTTTCCTCTATGTTATTACCTGGCTCAGCACTGTGTACAAAGACATCTTCATTCTTTTTTATGAACCAGTATTTTTTTCAGTTAAATTGTAGATAACAATATACTTTTGAGGCTTAAGCCACCCTTCATGGAGCAATTTGGCGAACCCTGGAGATCAATCATTACATACTGCATCCATCACTTAAGATTTCTGTTTAGGTACCAATAGAAAGATTTGAAATCCTATGGGTTTTGTAGTTTGTTTGTTTGTTTTCTTATATATATATATATCAGTCGATTAACTCCTCCTCAATAATGCTGTCTTTAAACTTGGTTTTTGAACAGAATACAAAAGGAACAAATGTGTATTTTTGAACATTTTCCCTCTGCAAGCTTCTGTTTTGGAATGGTTAGATGCTGAAATCTGTGTAGTTGTTTGGTCATGTGTAACCCCAGACTCAGACCCATTTATTCACCCATTGGAGAGTGTGCACGTTGGATACATCGTGGTACATTAAAGGTTTACCAAAGCCTGCCACAGCTGTCATCTCTTTGACCTGTCAGTAAACTAAAAGTCTTCATATAAGTTTGCTTTCATTCAAGTATAATGCTATTACTGCAGAAGTGGGCAGAATACAATTCTCTAAAGAGCTTGTCTCATTCCCTTCTGATCTAAAGAGGTTAATGTGCTCAAATCATCCCATCATTTTGTTTTTCCATTCTCTGTCACTGCAAGAGGAGTAAAGAGAGAAAAAGAAATGTATTGAATAATCTGTTACTATCAGCATGGGGGATGAAGGGGAGTGGAGAAAATGACTGACTGCCGGGGTATAAGGCCTGTTTCTCTTCTACCACCCCTATCCCACATAGGTAATTACCCCTCCTCGATTCAGTAGCAGCGGACTGATCTAAATCCTCCCTTCCCCTTCTCCTTCCCACTGTGAACTACCAAAGCAAAGTCTGACTTAAACGGTGTTGTGCATATTAGTGTTCATTAAGCCATGTTTGCACAAAGGATTTCCTAATCACATATATGTGTATATATAAAATGTTCTACTTATGCCTTTAAATAACTGAGAACTCTGCCTTGCATGCACAGATATCTGATTTGTAACACTACTTTGCAGAAAGATTGCTAATCCTGTAAGCGCTCCCCGTTTCGCCGATGCTTAGAAAAGCCTGGTGCAATGGGCACATGACTAAGCCACATGACTTTTATATGCTTCCCTTTCATACGCATTCATGACCCACCATTCCAGGAGAAACCTCTCACAGAAACAGAACTTCTTGCATTACCTCTTGCTGGAATTACTGCTGTGTTGGGACCTTGGAAACCTGAAGAGAAATTGAGAGATTGGAGAGGATAAGAAAGTTTATAGCTGAGGGGCGGGAATTGGCCTCTTGGGCCATCTATCCCAACTCCCTGCATGAAAGAAGGCAGCTATCCTCTTTGTCTAGCGTGATTGCTCTTTATGAACAGATGGTTTTTATTTTACAATGTTGTTCTTTTTCAAGTGCTTATTTATTGATTCCTTGTATTATATGTTTCATTCAGTAATGAAGTTAATCTAACAAGTCAGTCATTCCTTGGGCTTTTCTTTCTAAAGATTGGCTTCGTGGTGCAGTTGCTTTTCATCTACTTTTTTCTCTCTGAATTCTAACACGTGATTGCTAGCAACCCTGCAGATTTCCGCACTAATTTCCGGAGAACCTTAGATCTGTATCATCTGCTCCTTTTTGATTTATGAATATCTAATTTTACCAGGTGTTCTTTTTCCTCCATTCTCTTACCAATCACTTGCCTCGCTTTCCACAAATAATCAATTACATACCATTCTCAAACAATGTTCTTTCTCATTATCCTTTTTATTAACAATAGAACAAAATAGTTATGCAGTTATTCCTAAAGTACTCGCTCCTTAATTAACACACACACCTTCTCCATATATTTTCTTTGATTGCATGTGCTTATGAAGACATTTCTTATTACCCCAGTTTTAATACTACAAAGTTGGCTTTGCTTAGAGCATATGCTACTGCTTATTTGCCCTTCTTAACTTCATGTGTTACTCTTCCTTTCCCTTTCATTTTACAGCTACTGTAACCCTTCTTGAAATTAAATTGTCCTGCTCTTGATCTTCCTGTGTTTTGCTTTTACTTTTGTTTTTTAGGACACCGCAGAATTAATATCCTATTATGTTTTTAATTGTCTGTCCCTCGTGATACCTCCTTATCATTTGGTAATTTTGCCCATAGGACTCTTCCAACTCATTTACGTGATTTTTTTCAAATATGTGACCGGTTGAAGTAGAGCCCGGGCCGGCTCCAGGCACCAACATTCCAAGCAGGTGCTTGGGGCGGCAATCTGCAAGGGGCGGCAGTCCGTGTGTTTTTGCCGCTCCAAGCAGCACGCCGAATTGCCGCCACAGACGGCGGGGGCAGTCGGTGTGCCGTTAGGGCGGCACGTGCGTTTCCGAGGCGGCGGCAACTTCTATGTTCAGCTGCCCTCGGCAGCTTCTGTCTTCCGGCTGAAGACAGAAGCTGCCGCCAAATTGCCGCCGCCACGGAAACACGCGTGCCGCCCTAACGGCACACGGACTTCCCCCGCCGTCTGCGGCGGCAATTCGGCGTGCTGCTTGGGGTGGCAAAAACAGTAGAGCCGGCCCTGAGTAGAGCATCCTCTGTGTGATTGTTTACCACAAGCTCGTTCCTTGGAATTGTAAACTGAATTCAGAGTCACCTCTTCCCAGGTTCCTCTTTCCTCCTAGGTCCATGGCTAACTCCTTTGGGCCAATACTAGATCCATTTGTCTTCTGTTTTGTTATGCCCCCATCATTGTCATGCTAGAAAAATCAAAATACTTTGCTGTAAGTTTTCCCCCACAGTCACCCATATAAAATTTCTCATGAGCCTTAAAGTCTGAACACTCGGGCGCCTTGTGAACTATTTTATTAGTGCTTCCCTTCACTATCTACTTAGGGTGTCCTCACTGTACTTTCTGAGCTCGTCCTTGGTACGTAGAGCCATTTAAAATCAAAAGCAATAACCATTTCATGCGTTTGACTTAGATTTTTTTGAGAGGTGGGAATTTGACTAATTAGAAACAGTGTATTGTATTGGTGCTGTATGTGGGCCAGAAGACTATCAGAGCTGATTGAGTGCGAGACAGCCCACTTAGTCCACTATCAAAACCTGTTTTTTTTTAAAAAGGTATTGCTTATCGAAAAGATCAAGTGTTCGGGGAAGAGAATTTTTTTTTTTTTTATGGTTTATGAGGCCTTGCCTTGTGAATCTTTCCAGACACAGAGCGACAGGTTGATTCATGCTTTTTGTATTTCAATTGGGATTTATCATCCACATAAGTATTACGTTGTTTGATTTTAAATGTAACTGGATTGTATCTGGGCTAGAGCAACAACTATTATTAGGAGGTGTTTTTTGTGACCAGACTGTCTGGAAAGTACATTACAAGGACAAGGCGGCATTTTTATTATTTCCATCTTAAAAGGAGTGGGAGTAGGTATACAGCAGAGGAATAGAAATCCTTGCCCCATTTAAGTCAATGGGAGCTTCGACATTGACTTCAGTGGAACCTGGATTTCATGTTTCAGGCATTTTCTTACATGCTGTATGTGGAGAAAGGGTACAGTGCAGTTGTTTTAAAGGATAACTTTTACATAGCTGCAGACACCACAAGGAAAGCTCTGCTACAGGTAAGCAACATCATGTCTGTTTTAGATCATAGTTAGTGTCCCTCTGAAAGTGCACCATGGAATCTGTCCTGAGAACTTCAGCAGCCAGATAGGTGTGTCCTAGTCACGTAGGGTACCTGTTTGCTTACCCCTATGGCATGTATTCAATCCAAACTAGTTGTTCTCAACCAATTTACCATTGTGGGCCACATCCAATTTCCTGTATGGTCCTGAGGATGTCACATGGGCGGCACCTGTGTGCTGACTGGTCCGCAAGCGGCCCATGCGCCGCAGGTTGAGAATCACTGCTCTAAACAAAATGATTTTTACTGACTGCTGTGTTTCTACTGATGAGTGGGTGTGAATAAGGCTTGCTGAGTTTGTTAAAAGAAGTGTCAATTTGCAAGGCCCCTGTTTACTAAGTTTGCCGAAATGACCAACCAGGAGATAAAGCCAGTGCTAGGTAAGGATAGTAATGTGTTTACCATCCCTGCAGGAACATACATCTTACACTGAGTATTCAGACTTTTAAAAACCAGTTAGCTACACTCAGCAGCAGGGGAGAAGGGGAAAGTCTCCTGCATCAGACAGAGAACTGCCTGTTCTAGTAGCAGCAGAATATGGTAGGTACAAATCATGAGCTCCCCTTGCTAAGCAGCTACCATCTGTACTAAGTGAAAATGTTAAGCCTTTGTTTTATTTTTTGCAAGATAGTATTTATCAGTCTCATCTATTTTAGCATTATAGATTAATCATATTTAAGGAGAGTTGTCACTTCTCTGATTTCAGAATTTGTGTTTGAAGCCTTTAACTTGCCAAATGCTTGAGTATTTTGCAACTTTGCTTGAAGGGTTAGCTTATAAAATACCATAGGCGCTGGTAGCCTGTGTAACCTTCATTTGGCCCTCTTATGTGTATACACTATGATACAGTCTTTAATTACATAATCACATACTGTACTATTTTTTCCACAGGACCCCTGCCTCATTCACGGGATGGACAGTGCTCACTTAATGAACAGCTATACAATATTTAGTTTTATCCTCATTGGTCAATGTCTGGCTCCATATCTTATTTACTGCACACTATTCAAACCCTGCTCTTAAGACAGAATCATTAATTTCCTTAGTGATCAAACTAGATTATTATTTTACTTTTTTTAAATATGATTTTGATAATTTCTTTTTTTTTAACATGTAAATACATGTAAGTAATCCGTGTCACACCTTTGTTAACCAAAGTCGCTTGTTCTGCTCATTTAATGGCATAGATTATCTACGACACATTGTTGGTTATCTGCCAGTTAAATCATGGCAATAAACTCATTTCTGTTCAAAACCCTCTCAGCACACTGCTTTTCTGAAAACTTTGGGGATAGAAAAGTATTGTGTAGTCCACACGGTGTAGACAACTCACACTACTGGAATGTAACGGAACAAAAATATATTCTGCCTTTCTTTGATGTGCTCCTCCACTTCTATTAAGTTACAATTTAGCTGTACTACCTTGGTAGAAATAGATCATTTTCCTTATCTAGCCTGTCCTTTTGAGCTTGTTAATGCAGTCTAATTCTAGCTAGTAACCTACGAGATTTAAATTCATAACTGGTTGCTGCTATTTCTCAGACTACATGTTTTATGCTTTTGAGACATCTTCGTAGTCAACTTAGATACAGCAGCATTTATACCAGACCTTCCTATTCCTTTTGTTACGGGAACCTGAAGAGGAAAAGTATTAATTCTCCATCTGAGAAATGCTACATTTTAACATTGTATTATTGATTACTTTTGTTTCAGTACTATATGTTTTTGTACAATATGCTATTTTCAGGTGGTTCAGTGTGAGTTGTGTTTTGTCAAATGTAAAACTCACTTAACATGTTGACAATTGCCATGCAATAGGTAATTAGCAAAACAAAGGTCTTAGACTCCTTCCAAATCAAATAAGCATGATTCCATAGAAAAAACTATTATATCCAGATGCTAAATTTACTGGCACCTCACACAAGCTTAGACAGAAAATTAAAAGCTCTAATTTGCTTTGAAATCCACTATGAAATACTTATACTCTTCATAATATTAAATTCTTATTTTCTTGACTCCTGTTGGTAACATACCAGCTGTATAGATTTATTACTTCAAAAATATTCTCTCTTGGGCTTTCTCGTATTTATTACGGTTGAGTAAATAATTTCAATGAATAATTTATCTGACAAATTCATCTTCTTCTAAGGTTGCAGGATATCTCTGAGACGATGATAATTTCCTCGATGTAAAAAAAATTGATTAATTTTAAATGTTTAAGCTCTATAGGTTGATTGCAAGCATTTTATGTGAGCTGCATTACTTAACTATCATTGACAAGGTGGGTGAGGTAATCATTTTTTATTGGACCAACTTCTGTTGGTGAACGAGACAAACTTTCAAGTTCTATAGAGCTCTTCTTCAGGTCTGAGAAAGATACTCTCAGGCTTTCTCTACATTACAGTACCAAGTTTTGTCGCCAAAACTGCCTTTTGGTGACAAAACAGTGAGTGTGTACACACTGCGATGCAACTTTTGTTGGGAAAAATGCCCAGTTTCGGCAACAAAATACTTCCACCCCCATGAGAGACTTTTTTCGCTTTGCTTTATTATCAGCAAAAAGCCAGTGTAGACACCACACCTGCTTTAATTGCTTTATTTGGCCTTCAGGAAGTATCCCACAATGCCCATCCTGACCACTCTGATCAGCATCTTGAACTCCGCTGCTCTGCAGTCAGGTAAACAACAATCCACCCCTCCCCCTTGCAAACCCCGGGAATTTTAAATTCCATTTTCTGCTTGTTGGCTCGGCATGGAGAGGTCTCATCGTGTCTTTCCAGGTGACCATGGCTGGCTATTTCACCAAACGCTCTCCTTCCTGGACCACAGCAGAGCTGCTGGATCTGATCAGTATATGGGGAGAGGAGTCTATACAGCCCGAGCTGCTCTGGAACCGTAGGAATTGGGATCCTTATGGGCACATTTCTTGAGGCTTGTGTGAAAAGGGCTATGATCGGGACACGCCACAGTGCAGATTGAAGATAAAGGAGCTGAGGCAGGCGTACTGTAAGGCAAGGGAGGCAAACCGTCGCTCCGGTACTGCACATAAGACCTGCCATTTCTGTAAGAAGCTTGACGATATCCTTGGTGGTGACCCCACCTCCACCGCCAAGAACCCTGTGGATACTTCAGAGGGAACAGAGGCGGCAGAAAGAGGACCTAACCCGGAGGATGAAGTTATTGATGAAGAGGTGGAGCTAGAGGAGGATGTGGAGGTCCCGGTGGGGTTGACCACTGGGGCAGGCAGACGGGTACTTTTTTCCACTCCTGAGGTGCCTAGTGAGTCTCAGCAGTTGCTCTCCAGCAAGGAAGAAGCAGGAGATGAGATGCCTGGTAAGTGGCTGTGGCTTGTGTAGTGTGGAGGTTGGTTCAGGGCATAGAAAGGTGGAAGGCTGGCTGTGTTTCTGTGAGCTGGACATTTCCCTGTGTAGCTAATTGGTACAGCGGAACAGGGTGTTGATGCACGCCGAGAGCTCATGGGAATCCTCCAGAGAGATCTCCAGGAAAGTTTCCTGGGGGTACTCAGTAATCCTCTACCGCAGGTTGCATGGCAGAGCAGCTTTGTTCCTTCCCTCATTGCAGGACACTGTCCCGTGCCATTCGGTAATCACTTGTGCAGGGACCAAAGCGGCACATAGGTGAGCTGCATATAGAGCTGGGCAGAAGCTGCAAGCAGGTAGTAGATGTACCCTCTCTTTCCTGCTTACCCTCAGCAGTGAGATGTCTGCTAGAATCATCTCTGTCTGTGGAAAAGTGTGGGATAATTTTAGAATTATTTCCCTTTAAAGCTGCACTGCAACCCTTACAAAGACTGTATGCTCTTCTGTCCAGGTGCAACACCCTCCCCTCCCCCACCAAAAACTCACCATGTTTTGTGTGCTTGCAGAGATATGTTCCTGGCAAGGGTCAGTGAGGAAGTGATTGGTATGTTGCAAAAGGTGCAAATAAGTGAAATGTTTCAATGCTGTGCTTGAATTTAACAATCCTGCTTCTGTGCATCGTCCCCTGTGCTTCACCAGATATGGCCTTCAGGAACACCCCATGCACCCCTGCTGACCATCTCCAACAGATAAGAAAGAGGCCAAGCCGCAGCAAAGAAGACATGTTCTGGGAGATACTGCAGTGCTCCAGTACTGAGAAAAGGGAACAAAAGAGTGCTGGAAAGCCGAAAGGCAGGACAGAAAAGAGAATCAAGCGTTTGCTAGGGACACAACTGAACAAATGATAAAAGTAATGGAGGAGCAAACAGAAATGCTCAAGTCTTTAATAATGCTGCAAAGTGAGCAGGCCTGGGCTCGACCTCCACTGCAGCACATGCACAATTCTTTACCAGTCCCCCTCCCCACTTCCCCCACACACTCATTTCTACTTTCTGGGACTCCTCAGTTACCCCTTCACTCCGCCCCCTCACACAACTTTCAGAATGACAGCTGGACCTACTCAGTTGTGAGGGTCTGCCCTTTCCCAGTCCCTCCTTTCCCAGCAAGCGTCTGTGTTTTGGTGAGTGTCACTGTGCTTTTTCTTGATCAATAAAGGCAAGGTTTTATAATGGGTAAATCATCTTTATTTTGTTTTCTTCGAATTCACATTGCAATCACTACGAGTACATGTACAGGCATTTTAATCATTTTCTTACTGCGATATGTGGCCCCAAATGTCAACCTAACCTCCTAGGGAAAAAACCATGGAATGCACCATGGAAGCTACTCTAAGAAAGATATATGTTGCTGCTGCTCATTGTCAAAGTGCTTCCTCAAAGCCTCCCTGATTTCAACTGCCGCCCTCGGAGCTCCACTGACAGCCCTGGTATCTGGCTGCTCAAACTCAGCAGCCAAGTGCTGTGCCACAGCGCTGCACCCCAGAGCAAACATTTCACCCTTAGATTCACAGAGATTATGCAAAGTGCATCATGTGGCTATGACCATGGGAATATTCTCCTCATTAAGGTCTAACCTGCCATAAAGGCAACGCCAGCACGCCTTTAATCTGCCAAAGGCACATTCAACTGTCATTCGGCATCTACTCAGCCTGTTGTAACCTCCTTACTGCTGTCCGCATAAGGTGTTCCGCATAAGGTTTCATGAGTCAGGGCTGTAAGGGATAAGCCGGGTCTCCCTGGATCAATATGGGCATTTCCACATCCCCCACTGTAATCTTGTTGCCTGGAAAGAAATTCCCCACTTGCAGCTTTCTGTACAGGCCGGTGTTCCTGAAGATGTGTGCATCATGCACTTTTCCAGACTTCCCATGTTGATGTCTGTGAAACGCCCACGGTGATCCACAAGTTTCTGCAACACCATGGAGAAGTACCCCTTCCTATTGCAAGGTGGTCTGCTGGTAAAATTGTAATATGTGTGCCATCTATTGCCCCTCCACAGTTAGGGAAACCCATCTCTGCAAAGCTGTCCACTTTTTAATGTACATTACCCAGAGTCATGATCCTTTGTAGCAGGATGCAATTTATTGCCCTGCACAGTTGCATTAATGCAGCCCCAATGGAGATCTTCCCCACTCCAAATTTATCTGTGACCGACTGGTAGCAGTCTGGAGTCACCAGCTTCCAGACAGAGATTGCCACACACTTCTGTACCGAGAGGGCAGCTCTCATTCTGGTGTCCTTGCACCGGAGGTCTTGGGCCAGCTCAGCACACAGTTCCAGGAAGGTGGCTTTACACATCCGAAAGTTCTGTAGCCACTGCTCTTCATCCCACACCCGCATGACAATGCGATCCCACCATTCAGTGCTGGTTTCCTTAGTCCAAAAGGGACGGTCTACACTATGCAGCTGCTCTGTGAATGCCAAAAGCAATGTAAAGTTGCTGCTATCCATATCACGCAGAATGTTGGGCACCTGAGAGTCTTCCTCTGTCAGTAATTTCACGATTAACTGCACTGCCATATGCGATGTCCTCATGACACTTAACAGACCATAGGAGAGAAGTGCAGGATCCATCCCTTCTCACAAAGATGCCGGGTTGCACAGCAGAGAATGGCTGTTGCAAAAATGCCATGAAAGAAAGCCGGAAGCCCATGGAGTGCTGGGACACAAAGCAATGCATCACAGGACATTTAGCCAGATCCCAAGATGCGTCGCGACCCACTCCTCCTTCCCACAACACCTAGCAACAGAAGGTGTCACCCTGCACTGTGGGATACGTACCCACAATCAATGACAGTGTCCCCAGTGTGGACATGATCTGTTGCCAGAGGGGGCTAGTGTTTACAAGCTTTTCCATTTTTTATTCAGTCGACTTTTGGGTTTTGATATAAGTGTAGATGACAAAACTTGGTAGTGTAGTCAAAGCCCTAGTGTCACAGCTAAAGACAAGGTGGAACATATTGTTTAGCATAGATAGTTAATACATCTTAAGAGACCATTCACGGTGAAGTGACCTTTTAACTCCTCTGCAGTCAAAGGGGGAAAAAAGGGGGGTGGGGAGGTTATTGGGTTACAGATTGTTGTAATAAGCCCTCTAAAACCAGTGTCTTTATTAAGACCATGATTATTAGTGTCTACCAAAGTTATGAATTGAAGTTCCCAGGCTCATCTTTTGAAGGTGTTGTGCAGGCTTCCTTTGAGAACAAGGACTGAGAGGTCAGATATGGAGTGATCACAGGTGATATGGAATTTTTTTTGTCTTTTGTCACTTTTCTGTGTGAATTCATTCGAGAATGTAGTGATTGTCTGGTTTCACTCACATAGTTGTTGTTGGGGCATTTACTGCATTAGATGAGATACACCACATGTTGAGATATGCATGTGCGGGACCCAGGATGTGTCATGGGGAATATTGATCATTATAGCAGTGGAGATATGTCTGCAGGTTTTGCATCTGTTATTATGGCAGGGAGTCTGATGCTGCATTGAGTTGGTGTGTCCTGATCTGTGGGAAATTTGCTTCTGATGATGATTTGTGATTGGTCAGATAAAGCGATATGCTGTTATTACTGTTCTCTGAATGGGAAATTGTGCTAACAATTCAGCCTGAATAGTCATGTGCAAACTTACATTTTGAGTTCCACTAATATTTACTCCTCAGGGGTTGAAATTTTTCTTTCCCTGAACTCCATGCCAGTAAAAAGTAATTGTGTGATTTGTTCACCAGAAGCAGTCACAATGTAGGTCTAAACACAACAGAAAGAAATTCATTTAAAATTCAATTGAATATTCACAGAACTTTTTTCTGCAATATTTGCCCCAACTGGTTGCTTGTTGAGAAACTCTATATGCAGAACACTCATAGAAGTCCTGATTCAGGAAAACAGTTAAGTACATGCGTAAGTCCATTCTCTATTCAGGAAAACTCTTAAGCAATATTTAAAGTGAAGCATGTTCTTAAGTGCTTTCTTGAGTGGGATTGCTTTCCTTATTCAGGGCCTGAACTACTTCTACGTTACTGTGTACATCCTACCAACTGATGATGTTTCCCCACTTCAAGTACATGAAACTATATGGACAGTTATTTAACATAGTTGTCTTAGAGCTAAAATAGATGCAGCCATAGGTTTCCGTATTTAGTCACTCTCATCTGTCTTACACAGGAGTAGAACTGGCATATAAACTATAAAGGTAACACAGCTGGCTCTTCTTCAGCCTAAATGCAATATCTGAAAATATTTTTTTTCTTTTTGGATGATTGTATTTGGGTTTGCTGTAGCTAATCAGCACGCAGGGCTGGTTCCACATCCTTGCTGCAGCACCAAGTAAATTGGTGCATTTCACACAATTTTCGTAGCCGGCTTTATGATGAGTTTCTCCGAGACTGGAACTATTAATCTTTAAAGCCACAGAACTCAGATCTTTGTTAGCTGTGGAGCAACAGATGTTGTAGGGCTTCTGTTGATAGGATATTTTGTAACTTAGATTTGTTATAAATTGTGTGGTACTAGTCAAAGCAGATTTGCTTTTTATTAGGTGTCCCAAACCATGGTCCAAATGACACTTTGCTGTATAACTCATTGACAATGTCCTTGCAATGCTCTCTGGTGAATGAGAACCCTATCGCACTGCGAAGTCTGTGGTGTACAGCGTCATTGCACCAGCATTTAAAGAAGGCAGACTTCTTTGGAAAACTAAGGAATGAAATCCTAGCCCTACTGACGTCTGTGGCAAAACTCCACTTGACTTTCAGCAGGGCAGGATTTCACTTAGCATGTCCACTTGAAAAATGTCTCATTCTTCACAGCATCTAACAATGAATTTCTCATTCAGGAATAGTATCTCTTGTAAAGACCTTCATATTTATGCCCACATCTAGGAAAGCACGTAGACATGTGCTTGTCTGTATGCAAGTGAGTAGTCGCATGTTCTACTGACAATAACGCCTGCCTTTAGAACATCTGCTATCAAAGTGATATGGGTGCTTTCTGTAGGACTTCAAGGACTATTCACATGCTTTGCTGGATAGGAGTCTTAGAGTGCAACAAGTCAAGGAACTCAGTTATAGGGCAGTTAATTGCTTTAAGAACCCTTACTATAGTATCTCTTGAACTTTTTAGCCCAAAGCTGTAACCTCAATATTTGCCGTGAGTAAACGGATAATTCATAGAAAAGATTAGCTTTGGGGTGATGTTCCTTTGAAATACTTCTCTTCTTAGGCTCCAGATTGGGTAGGACCATTTTTTAATATTTCTCTTTCAAGATGTGTTTTTCCTGGCTATTTCCTCTTTCCCTTAATTCCTGCAGTGCACACTTTCCAGCCCCATATGGTCATACAGATCCTTTTCCTGGACCTTATGATTTCTCTCTCCATTCCATCTGGTCATTCTGTGTAGCTCATACACTCTTCTCCCTCCCTCTTCCTTTCTCTTTCTCTCTCCTGATCCCCTTTTCACTGAAAAGTTTTCACTCACTTTGTTGGCATCATGTCTCTCTGCATCTCTGGTGATTTTATGCCAATATGGTTTGCTTTTAGTGTTGTTTGTGTTTTATATCTATTTATATTTTGTTTTGTGATATTTTAATTATTTTCAGTTAATTATTATGATCAGATTTTATTGTTTTTGTCACAACTCAAGTGACATAAAGGAGTTGGAGGGTGAAAGAGCTTTATAAATAACAGTTTATTGCTATTATTATTTGTTGTTGTTCACAGCTCCCAGTTCACACCATCTGTTAATCCCTGTGTGAGTCATGTGTGAAACATAATAGAAATTGGTCTGCATGCAACAGAAACAATTCATGGAATCTATTTCTTTTCTTTTGTCTATGGCAATGTTACTTCATTTTGTTAGCAGTAGTGTTCAAAGCCCCGTAGACACGAACGTGATCCCACTGGTTTAAATAGACTTTGTAAGTTAAGAATAACGTAACCCAGTACGGTAATGAATAGAGCAATGTGGTGTAGCGTGAGCAACATTTTAAACTAAAACTAGCCCCATTCGCTGTGCTGAGATTGGACTTGAGGCAACTAAGAAGAGTCGACCTTTCTGTTCCTTCTGGGTCTGCGAGGCTCTGAAATGCTTCCCCGGTATAAGTTAAAGAAATCTAAGGTATTGCCCAGGATGAGTAGAACTCTGAACATTTCATTTCTCCTCTTCCTGGTTCTGGCATGCCCCCTTCACAGGAGAGAGAGTACTAGTAGGGACTACACCAACCAAGAGTTCCCCCCCTCCTCCCTTCAGAGGCTATCCTCAGCTTGATGGACGCTCCGCAGCTGCTTGTGCTGCTAACATAATGCAGAAAACCTTTGTCAAGGATGTGAATTTGGCCAACATAACTGAAAGTATGTGTGCACCCAAATAGCTTCAGCATTAAAGGTACTAACACTTTCTATAACAGCAACTGGGGGACAGCTATGTTTAGTACTGATCTAACCGTGGAAGATTTCTAAACTTTGCATATGTTGTGTAAAAAATTGACTATTAAAGTTTTCCTGATGCTAAACTTGTATGAAAATGCATATCCCACTGAAGTGTGTTAGAAGTTTTGTCATAACCTTGAGGTAGGGTTGCCAACGTATATTAAAAATAAGGGACTGTTTTCTTAGCACGCCCGCTCCATCTCTTCTCCCGACATTATCATTATTAGTATTATTAATAATAAGCAGTCACCTACATTCACTAGGAGGTGTTTCTTGCAGCACTCAGCAACTCCAGATCTTGTTGTACAGAGATGAAAAAAGAAGGGAAAATTACATCCCTTGTAATAAGGGACTATTGGCAAACCTACCTTGATGGCATTTTAACATCACTGTTTGCTATTATTGGAGTAATGTGTTGCAAATGAGCATAGAAGATATATAGCTTCCAGTGTTATGTCAAAGTCATCTCACTGTCCACTTAGGTACGTTATTGGTTAGAGCTGTACTTCAGTAAGGTATATATTTAAAGTATCCATGTCCCTCCAGAGCAGATGTTTGCACAGCAGACATTATTGCAAGTGGAAAGTGGCACTCTGAAAAAATATATTTGGTCTGTTAACTATGTCACTGATATTAAACATGGTAAATAGTGTTGATTTTATGACTAAGGATGCAAAAAGGCAGCATTCATCACTGCATAATAGCCCACTGGTAGTAGACCTTTAATTGCGTGCATAGTTTTTCCTGGTTTTTATAAACACAAAGAAACTGAAATCCTGCTATTTCTGTCTTCTTCTTTTTTAACTTAATTTTCAGTCCCCTATTTGAACATTGTTTTATTGAAAACTGATTCTACATAGACTCTACAATCAGAGCTAAGCAGGAGGAGTAAGGCATGTGTATGTGGGTAGGGAGCTGCTCTCTCTCTTACTCCCATACGTGGCCAAGTGAAGACTCTGACTATCTAGCTTGTAGCAAGCAAAGTGACTAGCCCTTCTAGTGACCTCCGAATGTTTGGGTTTGAAGGGTTGTTTTAGTTATCCAAGCATTACATCTGAAGTTCATAGTTTAAAATCTGTTGTGTTCTACTATATGCCAGTACATATTTCTTAGATTGTAAACAATATGTAATGAAAATTGCCTTTGCCCCAGACAGACTTGCATACCATTCTCAGAAACACCCACCATGGTCCCATGAGCTACATTCAGTAGAACAGCAATGCTATATCAGATATTTCAGCAGCAGCAATCTTCGCTTTAATATTTTTGATCAATGGATGAGTTTCATTCTCCCTATTTTATTTTATTGTATCCTAGTCTTCAGAGTCATGAATCACATTCTCTGTGGGCATAATGCCAATGTAGTCAGTAAAGTAGTTTATGCCAGTGTAGAAACGACCAGGAAGGGGGTCTTCTGCAGGGACTTAACCTGGGACCTCTGATTCTAAAACACAGCCCACACCCCTCCCTAGGCTCCCTAGTTTATCGACCCAGCCTGGGAGGCTCGCTGCCGTGGGCTGTATAGACACACACGAGGAGTGCTAGTCCTGGACCTGGATCTCATTGCGCAAGGCACTGTACGAAAACCCAAAGAGCTTACAGTTTAGGTACCCAAGTCCCATTAAAGGTTAGTGGGTTGGTGCCTAACTCCCTTAGGGTCCTTAACAATCCCAGCCTTAAAGTTTTCAAAATCATACTTAAAATCTATTTCATACCAGATGAATTGCTTCCAAGCAAAATGCATGCCAATTTAATGACATAGAATTTTGTCAATGATGGGGCACTTATTGAAGATAAGATCACACTCAAGTTTCCCATCTAGTACAGCTGGTTCAGAAGATGAATTAAGTCTTTGTTCCTGCTGCCTGGACTAGAAATTCAATAAAATGTAGATAAAAAGTAGGCACATTGCCAAGGTCACCAGTCGGATATAAATATTTATATCTGTTATTCAAGTGTATTGATTTGGAGGACAATATTATGAAGGGAAAATAGCATGCCTCAGAGAAGAACTTCTAAGATTGTACAGTGTGTCACTGCACTTATTTTAAAATCTTTTTTTTCATCTTTGTAAAAATGGGAGCACTTGTTACACCTAATTTTCAATATTAGTGGAGGCTGTGATTTAAAATAAATGGAATTCAATAGGAGTTGGATTCTTAACTTTGAAAATCCCAGTCTTAGTTAGTTTCAGTGAGGAGCTATTGTGTATATTGTATGTGGGTTTTTTTTTAATGAATTCTGCTAGTGGTGGGAGAAGTTAGTGTATCTTCAGTCATCAGTACAATACAATAATCAGCCAGAAATGAACTGCCTAAAAAGTCCTACTGCTGGTATGCAATGGAATTTACATATGGATATATATTTATGGAGAACTATTGGCACATGTGTTTTTCTGCCCGGATAGCGTGGGGATATTGCTTGGTATTCTCAGCCAGTCAGAAAGCTAAACTGAACCAAATTTCTGAAGCTGCTTCATAATTAAAGAGCAAAAGTCTCAGGATTTCTCATGTACAGCATCATCCGGCTTCACTGAACAAAGACAGGATAGTAGGTATGTTATATCATCCATTTGCTCTCTCTCGTAAGCAGAAATTTGTGAAAACCAGAATATTTCAGAAGGTAGCTTAAGGGAACTAGCAGACATTTTTTTCGCAGATTAAAAGCTTTCCCCCTTCCCCTCCTGAACAGATGTCTGTAGCCTTTTATTTTATTTAAAGTGAATTATGTAATGTGGTTTTACACCACCATGGGTTCAGCTCTGGCGGCTACAGTTTCAAGCTTAACAGAGTGATAGTTGCTTGCTACTTGCTTCAGAGTTAGAGTCTCTAGGAACACATAAAGACCAAGGGTAGTGACGTGACATACATTCACCAGTACAAAGTCTAGTCTGTTTTATTAAAGTTATGATTGCCCAAGCATATAGAAATTCTATACAGACCTATGCACAAGTTACAAATATAGTTATATTCACAGTTTTAACAACCGTGCTAGGGTCTGATGGGTCTCTCATGGTTTGATCATCAGTAGAGGGATGGTTCCTGCTGGAGTCTCCCAGAAGGAGCTCAGTTTTCTCATACTGTGATTCTATCTACACCTACATTCTGCACGTGTCCATAAAAGCGTCCACCCTTCTCTTATTGGTCTGTGTCCCCTGGAAACTTAAGGGACCCCAATTTTCTATAGTCTGTGTAAGTTCCCTTTGTTCTCATTAGCATTGATACAACCTGTATCCCATGATTAAGACACATGTCTGAGACAGGTGCACCTTTACAGTATTTTTATGATCTAATATTAATCTTCTGGGTAATTTTGTGCAATTTTACCAGTTGGTACCTCTTTTCCCATAATCTTAGGTCATCAGGTTATTTCTTGGTCACTTATGTCATCGTTTCTTGTCTCCAAGGCCTAAAATAGTTAAGCTAAAGTCTTGCAGGCCTCAACCTACAGATCTTGCATTTCAGCTTGTCTTACTCATGTCTAATACTTGGTTCCTCTAAATACTGATTAGTTTTATACTTTTATAATCCTACAAATTAACTCTAATTACCATACAATGAATATATGTAACATAACAAATTGATTGCTCATAACATCACACAATAAATGGATACTAAACTCAAATCTTTGACTACATTCCCCGCCTTGACAAGGTGAGTGTTATCTCATTATCACTGATGATTATATAATAAGAGGCCTGTCACATACATATTACACGACAGTATCCAGCAATGATTAATGCAGTAGTACACATAGTGATAATATTGTGGACAAGCATTCATTTTTTCCATCCAATTTTCATCCCTCTTGGTAGAGTGAATACCTTATATGAGCTGCTACCGTCCAAAATTTCAGACAGTGCTTGGTTTGTCTTATTTATGTCATTCCTAATTTTAATTAATTGTGATTCTTTTCTCTTTAACAATTGTTTTAGCAGTAAAGTTAATGGCATATATGCATGAAGCACTGGAGTACTTTGTTTAATGAGATCCTGGTAATCTGGGTTGCTAAGAATAACAGTTTCATTTTCAAAAACATTGGAGATATTGTTGTATGCCCAGTAACTGTGGGTATTTGTTGCTTCACACACAAATTTGGATTTGTGACCATACATCCAAGATGACCATAATAGAATTACTTGTGATTAGTTACTACACAATATTATTCCTTTACATCATAGGCCACACATTCTGTAAGAGATTTCCATTTGATTAGTAGCACTGGGCAGGATACTAGTGTTGCATTGCTTTTGGTACCTTTCCAGCTGGTCACATGTCAAGGAGAAGAAGAAAAGGAAAAATAGGCAATATATCTGCTTTTTTCTTGTATAGGATGTTTCACATGTTGTAGTATATTATTGATTTCCTTCACCCTCCCTCTTCACAAATCAGTGTCATTTAACAATCATGGGTAACCATATCACCTGAGCTTTTTAATGCTCTACTTTCCAAAGCAGATAAGCAGTTATTCCCCAAGTAAAGGCAATGAAAATGATTGTTATGCTCTTCTTAGGTCAACTTGATATTTGGCAACAATTTCTGAGCAATGTACTTAGGACTTAAACTCCTACTTTACTAAATAGAGGGAAGCCAGTGGAATATGTGATCTTATATGCTTACTATTTATGCTTTATTTTACAAGAACACATTTGATTGATGCATTCCTTTTCATGCAGAGTAAGAAACTCTTCCAAAAAGCTGAATTCCATGTTCTCACACCAGTTTATTAAAATGGCATGTGTATTCTAACTGATGTAAGTTTAAGTATTGGGTGCTAAAGCAAATGAAAAGTGTATATATTACCATTGAGAAAGAAGGGAAAGTGCTGTTTTGGAAGCCAGAAAAGTGTATATCTCTTTCCTTACCTTGATTGTTATTAATTTTAAACTTACTTCAATTTTACAGGCAATAAAAAGGCAATAAAACTGTTCTTTTTATTTGCAAATTATCCAGTTCAAGCACTCTGTTTTTCAACCAAGCATTTTACTTACCTCCTACTCAAAATTGGCTGAACCACTTTCTCTGAAATAAAATAAAAACCCCCAAAACATGATTTAGACCGAGACCAAGCCTGGAAAATTTCACTCTGTGAAAGAAAAGTCATCAAGTAACTGAAAAATTAGAATTTCTCTGCTTTTTGCAACATTAAGGTGGTCTCTGCTGCTCTGCGATAATACATAAACAAGGTCAAAGACAATTATATTCCTCCAAGCACAGGTTTAATTTAGAACTGTGTATTTCATTGTATTCCATCAGGAGATGACCATTTCAAAAGTGGTGTATACAAATATACACTTGTTTCTGTTTAGTAACAGGTGTACCATCCAAGATGAAACACCGTTTTGGACCTGATCTCATTGTTTAAGAAAAAATCAGGGCTTAGACTTCTGCGAATGACAAATGTTTTTTTTCCTTCCTTTTAGCAAGCCCTTACCCTGCTCTTATCTGTTTGTCAGAGGGCATTGGCAACTGCAGGAAGTGGGCAAGCAGCATGTTACCTGGCTCAGATACAGTGCATTCCAGTCCAATACCTGTAGCTGATAGTGAATGGCACACATGTAAGGTTTTTTTCCTTTATACCACATTAGTCATTTGGGCTCAAGGTCAGTTAATTTAGTTATTCCTGAGAAATGTATCCCTAAATGATGGGTAACAGCTGGAGTCAAACCATGTCAAGCATTATAGGCAGAGATTGTAGTTAAGAGGACCCGACACTTCACCATTATAAGATCCTGTTTTGAGATGCTTATAACTTGGCCAAATTTTAACTGGGCTGAAATTTCCCGTGCTGGGTGTCTACTTCTGGCTGAATTTGTTGGGAAAATTTTCAGCAAAAAATAATTCTGCAGTTACAGAAAATGAAACTTTTTTCTGCCATGCTGAAATTTTTTTCTGTCTTTTTGTTGAGAAATTTTAGTACCTCCATGCTTTGGAACATGGCCTTAACATTTGGCATGGAGGGGTGGGCTTTGTATCAGGATTGTGCCATTTGTTGGTCTTGTGAAAAAATGCCCAAATTTGGCCAAGTTGTAAGCTGTTGAAAAAAATCTCAGTTTGCAGTTTGAGAGAGTTTGGCAGCTAAATTTGCCAGAGATTCTGTTTGCAAAGAGCATGCTCCAACCCGGGAGTGCAAGCACTTAACAGGACTTCCTCTGAAATTGCTTCTACTGGCAGCCAGGAGCTGCTCTGGCATGGGGCAGAGGAACTGAGACTAGGAAAACTGGCTCTGTGTGTGTTCTCAGCTTCTTCCATTGCTGGTGTCCAGGCAACCTGGAGGAGAAAAGAAGAAAAGTTTGACTGGAATGCAGAGGTAACAAGAACCAGACTGGGAGGATGGAGGAAGTAGATTGAGGTACGAGAGACTGCTACTGACTAGGTGAGAAGCCCAAGAGGAGACTGGTACTGCGACTGGGAGCTGGGATGAGGGGACATCTGGGACTCAGAAAGCCCAGAGCAGGAGACTGGGACTGGGGATGAGATCCAACAGGTGGGAATGGAGAGAAACAGGGACAGGCTGCAGGGGCCAAGGGTAGAAGGAGGCCAAATTAAGATTGCACAAATAGCCTTAATTATGATATTTCCTAATTCTGAATGATCGACTTTGTAGCTTTAACATTACTTTAGCATAGTTTTTGTGTGTAAGAATGGCTAGCAAATCTCTCTTCCTCAGAGCTTGTCAAGAAAGGCTGCCATCAAAGGGTCCTGGACTAGGGGGCCTGGGTAGCTGTATCCACTGCTTCCATGGCACACTGAGAAGGATTAGTAGGCTCTGTGACAGATGCATTTCTGCCCGCTGCTCATCAGTGACATTTCTTCCTTTGACAACTGTGTTCTCCCCTGTAACCACAGGCTTCTCAACTTTTCCTGTCCAGCACTGATAGAGCAGCAGTGTCCAAACAGAGATTCCTGGTCTGAAGGTGACATAATAGTTGGACTCCCAAATAGCTGTGAAACAGCTGGTTTGGGATTGTAGCATGTGGATTATTTTACTTTTGCCAATACCTCCTTGGATGTATTCACTCTCCACCCACATAGCCCCCCTTTCCCTCAAACGTTGATGCAGCAGGTGAGCAAATGTGCAGCAACGTGAAGAGGACACGGCTCCACTGGGTAGCTGACTTGCTCAGAGGAAATGTCAAGTGACTGGTTAGCCTCTGACAACAGTCCTGTGCATTTTAATAGAGGTTCTGGCCCTGTGTATAATGCAGTTAATTCTAAACACATATCTTTAGGGCTTTTCCTCAAGTT
Source organism: Trachemys scripta elegans (assembly GCF_013100865.1). NCBI lineage: Eukaryota > Metazoa > Chordata > Testudines > Emydidae > Trachemys > Trachemys scripta. The sequence goes on along the minus strand of NC_048304.1, from coordinate 11,858,225 downwards.
CTGTATCATCTTTAAGATTATTTTTTTAATTCAAGAATTCTTCTTTTCTGCGAATTTATATTCTCAGCACTGACAAAGCCTCTGTTAAGAGAGACTCCCTTACAAAGTAACCTACTTCTGAACATGCAATTCACAATTTAATATAAGAATAATATAATCTCCAACATTCTCCTTACCTGACCCCAGATTTACAAACAATATCTGCATCATAAGGGTATTACTACCAACCCTTGATATGCAATGGTTCATCTGTCCAAAAATATATCCCCTTTTCCAGAAACAAATTATGATTTCAGGAAGGTACATGAAGCTTAAAAATGTCCAGAATGTTGCAATTACAAGACAGCAAAAATAAAGGAGATTATTTTTCCCTCATCTTTTCTGAGTGCTAAAAAGAGTGATTTTTTGGTACGTTATAATATGTTTAATGTTTGAGAGAGTCCAATACTAATGAACTGCATCTTATTTATATATTTTTTTAAATCACATAATAGCCCACTGGGGTTAGGAGTTGTTATAACACTCGCTATTAGAATGATCAGGGATGTTGTCTTTATAGAAACGTATCCTCTTATTCCACAGAACAGGGCCAGATTTTGATCTTGGTTGCACTCTGAACTGATTCTAGTGTAACTGAGATCAGTCTCTCTCATAATCACGGGGAATGTTTCCCAAATTTAGAGATTTGGGCTTTAAGTGTATTACAATAATGGCGAGACAAGGTGAGTGAGGTAATATCTCTTATTGGACCAACTTCTGTTGGTGAGTGAGACAAGCTTAAGAGAGTTCTCTGTCAGGTCTGTGTAGCTCGAAAGTTTGTCTCTCTCACCAACAGAATAAAAGACATTACCTCACCCACCTTGTCTCTCTAATATCTGGGGACTGCCATGGCTACAGCTACACTGCATACATTACAATAATGCTCATTTTAACATTTATTTCATGTGGTAGTTTTTAATTATTACCTGACTTGCACTTTTTGTCTGATGTCAATTTGCAAAGGAGAATCTAAAGATTTATAAAGAAATTCACTGATGCCATTTCTAAGACTAGGTGATTAACTAGTGTTTGTTGTCTAAATCTGAGGTTGAGAATTTCCTGGTATTGAGTGAAAATAGCTTTTCCATTAGAATGTGTGGCTCTTCTGTTTAATTCTTTACTTTATTTAAGAACCTCTCCTGACCAGAAAACCTCTCTTCAGGTATCTTGGCGGGTCAGTCACCATGTTTTCAGCTGCTCCTTCTGTTGTCTGTCTCTTTGCCTGTCAGTCTGTCTGTGTCTTCTGTGAATTCTCAATTCTTCTTTGAGTGCTTGCTCACACCCATTCTATTGTAGGTGTGTGTGCTCGCCACATGCACCAGTGCTGGAAGTTTTTTTCTCAGCAGTATCCATAGGGGACCGGCTCTGGCACCCTCTGGAGTGGTGCCCATATGGCGCAATGTAAGGGGTGCTTCCGGCTCCCCCATCCTCAGTTCCTTCTTACCGCCAGTGACAGTGCTGGAACCTTTCTTGCGTTGGCAAGCCTTCTCACTCTTAATCCATTGAGATGAACTTTTCTCTGTAAATAGTTAAAAGTTGTTAGTAGTTTCCCTCAGTGTAGTTAGTTAGTTAGTCCCAGATGGGACTCAGCCTAGGGACGGGGCATACCCCGATCCCCAGGCTTCAAACCCTGTGATCGCTGCAAAAAAAAAACTATGCCCATCAACGATCCTCAGAGTAACTGTCTGAGGTGCCTGGATGAGACCCGTATCAGTGACAAGTGTCGGGTTTGCAAGGGGTTCAAACCTCGGACAAAGAAGGAGCGAGGCCTACATCTCCGGGTGCTCCTTATGGAGTCAGTGCTAGCACCGGCACTGGAGCCGTCCAGGTCGGACTCTGTTCCTAATACTGGGGATCTGCTCCTAGTATCTGTGATCTCAGCGTGGGGACTCGTCACCCTCAGACAGATTATTAACTCTCACTCCATCTTGTCCCTTCTTTGTGTAAGGAGTAAAGGTGAAGAATGTTAGGGTGGCTAATGAGTTGTGCTGCCACACTGGGGGAAGGCGGGGAAGGGGCAACCAGATAGAAACATTGGAGGATCTGAGATCGAAGGGTTTGGGAGCTTCCTTTGAGCTCCCATTGGAATAAATCAGAGTTATAGGTGCTCAGTACCGCTGAACATCAGGCCCTGTGTGAATACAACTGAAGTAACAAAAATTACTTGATTCTTCTGAGAATTTGGGCCTCAATGACTCATCCACATTCACACACACGTTCTGTGGCAAAGCTGGGAGTACAGCCCAGTTCCTGAGCCCCTCTCATATATCTTAACCACAGGATCTTCCTCCTGAGGACAGTTGTAAAAACACATGGTGATGGGTTCCCCCCAGGGTGCCACCTGCAACTGGGGTACCACTGAGTCCCCCCCGACCCACCAGCCTAGGCTCCATTTACACTGTATTGCTGTGACCAGGCTGCCAAGCCCGATTCCAGGCTCCAGCCTGCACTTCACCAGCACACATACAGGTAGGGACACACCCAGCTGCAGTTACATACAGATGCTGTGATCAGCTCTGCATGGGGAGGCACAGTTAGGGCACCTCCCAGTTCCTAAGACACGCACTCCTCTCTGGAGTGTGAACCCAAAATTATACCGTCTTGCGCTGCACAGAGAAGTGTACAGCGTAAACTCGTGAAATTCCCCCCCCCCCCAGTGTAGAGAGGAAATATACAACAGCTTTCTACCCAAGTTATGATTTACACACAAACTGGTTTTAGACAAAGCAAAAACAAATGTATTAACTACAAATGGTAGATTTTAAGTGATTATAAGAGATCAAAGCAGATTACCTAGCAAATAAACAAAACATGCAAACTAAGCTTGATATACTACATAGAACAGATATGAATAGCAAATTCTCTCCCTAAATGATGAGGCAAGCAGGCTGCAGACTCCTAAGGGGCAAGCTGCACTAATTTACAGCTTGGAATCCCCAGGTGTTTCATTCACAGGCTAGAAATTCCTTTAGCCCGGGTCTAGCACTTCCTCCACTTCAGTTTTTGTTCCTTCAGTGTTTCTAAGAGTTAGTGTCAGAGTCAGTGGAGAACCCTGATGATGTCACTCCCCTGCCTTATATAGCTTTTGTGTATGGCGGGAACCCTTTGTTTCAAAGCTTGGCTCCCACACCAGTCAGTGGAAAAATACTGGTATCCCAAGATGGAGTCCAGCACCAGGTGACCGGATCACATGTGCCTGTAGTGTCATAGCAGCAATGAGGCAGAGGCTGTTTGTAGCATCCTCAGGAAACCCCCCCTCCATTAGGCCCCCACTCCTGGTGAGAGAGAAACTACTTCTAAGGCCTATTGTTTTCTCTAATGGCCCTTTAATCTGAATGGGCCCTTCCCAGCCAGCCATCTGGACGGAGTGCATTATGCCTAGTGGGCATTCCCCAGGTGTAAACACATTTGAAATACAGATATATATAGTCAATATTCCTAACTTCAGATACAGAAAAGATACATGCATACAAATAGGATAACCATATTCAGTAAATCATAATCTTTCCAATGATATCTCACATGACCTATCTTGTGTGAAGTACATCAGAATTATGCCATAATCATATCATATAATAACATCTCTATGAAGAATATGGGGTGCAGTGTCACATATGTGTCCATATGTGTTGTGCTCCCAAAGTATCTGAGAGTCACTGGATGAGACCCATATCAGTGACAAGTGTCGGGTCTGGCAAGTATGAGTGAAACCAATCTGCCTGTAAAGTGACTGACTCTGCCCCAGTGAGAATACAATGTCACGCTGATATGAAAAGAGAGAGATGGTCAGGTTCATACATTAATAGGCCCTTAAGCACTCACAGATGTTTTCTCTTTCAGTTTGATTTTTAGAGTTTTTTAATTGTTTAAAGAATAATAATATGAATAAGGAAAAGTACATTATTACTGTTGCATTAAGCAACAGTTTTTTTAAAAAATGAGGCATTGAAATGCATAATTACTGTAGTTGTGGTCTTATTGGGTGAACATCTGTTGTTGCTTTTTAATGTTACATATAAATTACACTGGAAAATAGCTATTGTTGGTCAACCCACTATTTTTATTATGCTTGGCTGCAAAGATTTTAAACAGTCCTTTGTGCACATCATCAAACATCTGTACATGATAACTTTTGTGCCTGTCCCTTTTCCAAAGTTGTAAACAAATCTTTTTCCCCTCCTAGCTGATTCCACCAATAGCTCTCTGGATTGACTTCTGTTTGGCCTATTAATTTGTAATGGTGTACTTCAGTTCTTCATTATTGTAAATAACACTCAAATGAGTATCTTGAGAGCAGATCTCAGATTGTACTGGAGAAAAACTGCCATCCACTGTGAGCTCCGTTTTCAAAATCCAGTGTTGATGTCTCTGCAAGTTTGCGTTTGAAAGATTTGCTTTAAGATTATTTAGAGTTTACGGGGGAGGACTTCTTTCCTTCTTTTTTATTTTTTTTAGGATGGAGTACCAAATTGTCAGCTTATATTTACGGCTGTTTCTGGCATCACAGATAGATTTAACAGGGCCTGACTGTCCATTGGACCTTGTGTCGTCATTTACACCATTGCAAAGTGGGTATAAAATGTTCTTGATCTGGAATTCTGCATTTACGCACCGAGTTAGCAGCATTTTACACCCACTTTGTACAGATATTTAAATGACTGTACAAGATACAAGGCAGTGGAGAATCCAGCCCAATATACTGAGACCCAGTTCTGGTGTCCTTACTTAAACAAACTACCATGAACTTCAAAGCTAATTTTGCCTAAGTGGAATAGACATGAGCAGCACATTTCGAAGAAAGCCAGTTATGGAAAAAGTAACTGTCTTTTTCTGAACAACTATTGGCTATTGCGTATGAATTTATTGGACATTCAAATCAGATCCTTAATGTTATTCCCAAATATCAAATGCTTCATTTCAGATGAAACTCTAGTTACCAAATAGCAGCAAATTAGAGACCTGATTCTAACCCAAGTTACAGTAGTAACACCATTGGAGTTAACTGAGTTATGCTGGTTTAAACCCAGCATCAGTGAAATCAGATTCAGGTTCGGTATCTATTTAGTCATATATCTGCATAAATAATTCCAATCCTCATTGTCATCCTTACTCAGTTGCTTATACTGAGTAGTCCACTGAAGTCAGTGCAACTAATTTGTCTAGTAAATTGCTGCTTGTCCTGCACAAGAATCACAGACCTGGGCCTCTATGAATGTATTCTTCTGTCATTGTATGTGTACTGATACGCACTTCTCTTTTCTTTCAAAAACAGATCTTGAAACCTTTAAAACTAAAAGAATTGCAGTGTCTGTTCGAGAAGGTCAAGGAGTTGTGCTGCTTTGCAGACCACCGCCTCATTCTGGAGGTAAGAAATGTTTGCAGCTCTGTTGTTTGCTGCCATAGTTAAATGATGTCAGGTTGGAGCCCCTCCACTAAAGGTGTCGGCACTGTGGGATCTTAGAGTAACCAACCAGAATTCCCCTGCAGTAGAAGTTTCATATATAAATATGCCACCTGAAATCCCTATTTCACAAAAAATTGAGGACTAGCCCATGTAAGGATACTCCATGCTAGTAAATGATTCCCCCCAACAATGTTTATCGTATTAGTGCCAGGTGAACAAGCATTTGAAAACCTTAAAGGACCTGAATGCACATCTGAGAACATACACCCTAGTTGATATTTTTAATATACCTCTCGGCAATAATTTCCATTCTTTATAACTTGTCTTTAGATGCCTGCAATTTTAAAAATCTTTCTCCTATGAGCTAGACGTACTTAGTCAATTATGATTGTTATTTTGTGATTATTGTTTGATATGTATATATGTTGCAATGAAGGTTAACCAAGTTAGGGCTCCTACATGCTAGGTACTCCACAAACATACAGGAAATGCCAGTGCATGTCCCAGAGAGCTTATAAGCCAAATCGTGAACATTGTTGGAACTATTAGGAAAGCAATAGATAATAAGACAAAAATATCATAATGCCACTATCTGCATCCATAATACACCCATGCCTTGAATACTGTGTGCAGTTCTGGTTGCCCCATCTCTAAAAAGATCTATAAGAATTGGAGAAGGTGCAGAGAAGGGCAACAAAAATGATTAGTGGTATGGAACAGCTTCCACGTGACGAGAGGTTAAAAAGACTGGGACTGCAGCTTAGAAAAGAGAAGACCCAGGGGGGATATGATAGAGGTCTGTAAAATCATGAATGGTGTGGAGAAAGTTTATAGGGAAGTGTTATTTCCCCTTCACGTAACACAAGAACAACGGGTCACCTGATGACATTAATAGGCAGGAGGTTTAAAACAAACAAAAGGAAGGACTTCTTCACAAAGCCCACAATCAACTTGTAGAACTTGTTGTCTTGGGATGTTGTGAAGGCCAAAAGTATAATTGGGTTCAAAAAAGAATTAGATAAGTTCATGGAGGACAGGTCTATCAATGACTATTAGCCAAGATCGTCAGGGATGCAACCCATGCTCCAGATGTCCCTAAATCTACAGCTGCCAGAAGCTGTGATTGGATGAGACTGGATGGATCACTTGAAATTGCCCTGGTCTGTTCATTCCCTTTGAAGCATCTGGTATTGTCCTCTTTCAGGATACTAGGCTAAATGGACCATTGATCTGACCCAGAATGGCTGTTCTTATAGGAGTCCATTCCAAGAAGATATTTATTGACTTAACCAGCTATGCCACTAATGTCCTCTCTCCCTCTCTGAACATCTTGGTAGCCAAGTGTCAAGCCCCCCTCACTCTTCACCCTCTTCACTTCTGGGAAGGAGATTCTGCTTCCCCTTTTCTCCCACACCTCCACCCCACCAAACTCACGTATCTTTGGTACCCTACAGCTACTGGACAGAAAGTTCACTTGGCTTTTGACTGCTGGAGAGGAAGGGGCTGTTTAACTTCTCTTCTCTCTCCCTTTCATTCTGCTGGCTTGAGGGTCTGTATGTGTCAACTCCTGTTCTATGTCCTGGCTTGGTGTGTGTGTGTTGGGGGGGATAAACCCCACCATGAGAGTGGGGGTAACTGGTTAGGTGGTTTCCACGGCTTTGCCTTCCCCACTCACACACTTGACAAGCAGCTCCTTCTCTCTTCTCACCTTGGAGGCCTGCAGTTGCTCCCATGCTTTCAGTACAGAAATGGCACTGACATGCCCAGTTGATTCTCTGCCAAGGCACTGAGTATGTAACGTTTACTGCAGATGTAACACATGCTTGATGCAAAAACAACACGTGAATCAGTCATGAGGATCAGATTTAACCAGATATGAAATTTTGAAATAAAATGGCCTAGTGTCTCCCACTTCTATTCAGTATTGTTTAAATTGCTGCCTGTCAGACAATCAACACCTGCCACATTGACTGGCAGATGTCACCCATCTCATAAGAAGTAAAATGTGCACTCTTGCTACAGTGAGAAGTCCACAGCCTCAAACATTGTTTATTTCCCTTATTTCTGCTCCTGAACTACCCTCTCATAACACAATAGAAGACTTGGCTGCCTTTTGATTATGTTCTTTGGAAACTTAGAGTAAGTATCATGTTGGCAGCCTTTCCTGGTGACACTACAAGTAGCACTAGGCCCATTAATTAGCTGAAAGCAATAGTGTAAAACTCTAACTTTTAGCTTGAATGCAAATTTATTTGTGGGCACACTATTTAGTGGAAGAGTCTCTCACCTCTTATTAGAACAAGATCAGTTCCTTTCATTGATCCCAAGGGCACTGCTAGCGAGAGTCAAATAGTAATTGTTTACCTGGTTGCCTTTCCAGCCTTGCTTGTAGACCATGAAAATGTCACTCCATTGAGAGGTGAATGGGAGGGTGCATAGAGAAATTCATTAAAATTCCAGTCTGAGTCACTCTGTGTTGGAATGTAAGAATATAGACTCTGGTATATTTTCATTCTGTTTTGAACAACTTGAGAGACAAAGGACCTCCATGTATGAACTGGATGTGGAGGAGAGAAAGAAAAATCACAGAAAGCAGAGGTTGAGGGAAAGGGAAGGGAAAGGTGGACGGATTTACCTGGATTTTGAAGTGTGTTCCAACCTCTAGTTAATTTCTTGGGGCTCAATGGCTTTGATTCTACAGGAATTCTAATAGTTGATTGATAACCCTTATGGTTAATTTCTGCCCTCTGGGCAGCATTGCTGAAGCCTATGTAGTTACGTAGCTGTAATTAGCCTAAGGAGCAGGTTTTGGTGTTAGTTTTGCTAGAATGGATCTATTTTCCTGACAAACAAACTAATAAATCTGACTCTGTCTAAGGAGGAGAAACTGTAATGTGGTGATGCTCAACCAGAGCTAAAACAAATATTCTGATGGACCATGCAATCATAGACATGAAAACAAAGTTCTGTTAGAGGCAAAAGGCTATGTGCATTTTATAATTCATGCTCTATTTTAAAATGTCTTTGACTAATTGACTTTGGGCCTCCAATAAGATTCTGAAAGAAACTAGTTTTGTTTGCTTGTTTGTTTTAATTATTGATGTGCAATCACATTTTGAAAGTACTGCAATGTTAAATATTGGATGTTATTTCCTAGGCAAGGTGAATATAAACTAGACATGGGTGAATGGCTGGCATTGGTAATGCAGCGATTTAGCTATTATGACTCTTTGTGTTTGACAGAGCCAGGCAGATGCAGCCTTAAAGGGGCCATTTTACAACTGGCTGAGCTTGCTAAATTTTTCTGTCTTTGAGATGATGTATATTTTGAACTCCTGTTCATACCTCCCACCCAGTTTCCCCTTTCTTGTTGATGCGGAGATGGTACATTCTCCGAGCTCTCTATAGGAATAGACCAATGAAAACCTATTCCTGCAGATAGACAAATGCTTTTATTACCGATGTCAGTCATTCAATGAGGTCATGTACGTTGGCTTCCAATATTTTACAGCACCGTGGAACTTCAAGAATATGAAAGTCTGAGGTGCCAAACAGAAGGTGATAAAAAAAACAGATGATTTTGCTAAGAACCTTTGTCTAAAATGACACATAGAAAAAGTGAGAATTCCTGTCATCATCCACAGATGGGATGTGACTTGCATCCAAACTATAAATGTTATTCACCAAAACGGAGGGAAAGACAGCTGAATTGCTAGTGAGATACCACAACGGAATGAGGAGTTGCTTCTAACATCCATTTAGGATTCCTAGACTTGTGAATAAATGACCACTGTCTAAAGCTGTTGGAGGTATGAGAACAAAGTGGAACAGCCATAGGAGTCGGATCAGGGTCCCTTTCTAAGCCCCAGACCACAAACAAACCTGAACATTGGGATGGTCAAGATCTGGGTCTGAGTTTTGCACCTCCAGCAGATCTGTAATGTTACGTGTCTCTGTGAAGCCAGGTTAATGTATTGCACTCCAGTAACCATTATTTTTTGTGTGATATAGTTGTGCCAAGATAAATGAATTTTTAAAATAAATATTGTTAAATTCACAGCCAAAGTTAATAATGTTTTACCAAGTGGTCTAATACGCACACACCCAAAAAAGCTATAGAGTGGAAGGAAGCACACAAGCATGAACAGTTTCATTTTCCACCTTTGAATTGGATCCTTACCTTGCAAACACTTATGTACATTTTTAAATATATGAGTAGTTCTATTGGCTCTAACGGCACTGCTCCCAAGAAAGGGTAAGCACACGGGTGCAGCATTAGGTTCTTGAATTGCCACTCAATCCGCAGTTGTTTACAGTCAGTTGATATAAAATGTATTGTATAAAGCCCAACATGAGGTAGTAATAAAGTCAGGTGAACAATGAAACCATTACCTTTGACTATTTTATCAGATTAGACGTTAAATTGAATGGTGGACCTTCAATTTTGATGCATATTGGGGATTTAATTTTTGAGTTTTTGGTCATAGATCCTACTGAATATTTATATTTTTATACTGATTGTATTGGTGCCTAGCGGGTTGGGTTTTATTTGAAATAAATATTTTGCTGATATAACGGTGTACACTTCACATCAAATCTCTTGTAATTATAGTTGATTGTTGTTTTTTGGATAATTAGGATGCCCCATATCAGGTATAATAATTGATTTGCAGATATGGGAAAACATTTCTAGCTGCTATAATTTTCACTGTATCACCAACTGTTCTGCTAAAACATATTGTTTTTCACAAATCTTTAGGAAATTCTCCCCAGTATACACATGAGGTGAAATAACGTCTGAAGTTTAGATTTATGTGGGCTTACAGCTGTCTTTTTCATTCATTTTAACCATTAAGGCCCTCTGAAGTCCTTAAAGGGTGTTTTGATTTTTTGCTATCTTTATACTTTATACTTTATATGTTTTTGATATTTTAGAAAGAGAAACAATATATCAGATCTTTGGCGTGAATGAAACATGTTAATGTTTGGCACACATTTCACATGCCCACTTAAAAATATGTTTTTAATGTTGTTTAATGATGTTCGTTTTCTCCTGAAAAGGAAGGAAGGAGCTAGCCATGAGGAGACGTTAAAAATTATTTTTTTCTGTACTGTTGTCTTTGTTCCAAAACAAGTAATTGCTGAAAGAGTAATGTAGGGACAAGGCTCTGTTAAGCAAATCAACTTCCCAAGTTCATTTGGGCATTGCCTGCCATCACATGTACATATGTATCTTGAGTTTTCATATAATTTACATACAAGATTTCTAATGTGCATGAGTTATATACAGTGATTTCTCCTTAATCTGTCAATAATTTTGTCACTGAAGGGAATGTTATCCATCTTTAAGATCTTCTCTGTTAGGCAGGGAAGGAGTCACAGTCCCCAAAGGGCATGGAATTAGTCAAACTGACCAACTTTCTATCTCACTCATTCAGTAATGTGGGCAACAGATAAACTGTATTTTTTAAGTTATTTGTGCCTGTGCCCATGACTCCCCTATGATAGGGAGTTTTCTTCTTACAGATAACATTCAAGGTTCAAATCTTCTCTTGAAAGTCAAGAACATGGAGACCTGGGAGAAGGTTTAGAATGTGGGGGGAGCATGGGCTGTTATAGCAGGGGCAAAGGAAAGACAAGACAGAACTTGGGGTGGAGGGGATCAAATCAGTATCTTAGATGTCTGTATACTAATGCAAGAAGTATGGGGAATAAGCAGGAAGAATTCGAAATGTTGGTAAATAAACAAAACTATGACATAGTTGGCATCACAGAGACCTGGTGGGATAATACACATGTCTGGAATATTGATATAGAAGTGTACAGTTTGCTCAGGAAGGACAGGCAGGGAAAAAAGGGAGGAAGTGTTGCCTTATATATTAAAAATGTATACACATGGACTATGGTGATGGAAAATAGAAGACAGACTTGTTGAAAGTCTCTGGGTAAGGATAAAAGGGGAAAAATACATGGGTGATGTCATGGTAGGGGTTTACTACAGACCACCTAATGAGGAGGAAGAAGAGGCGGATGAGGATTTTTTAAAAGAGCAAGCAAAATAATCCAAAGCACAGGACTTGGTGGTGATGGGAGACTTCAGCTACCCAGACATTTATTGGGAAAATAACACAGCAAGGCACAGATTACCCAGTAAGTTCTTGTAATGTATTGGAGACCATTTTTATTTCAGAATGTGTAGACAGCTACTAGGGGAGAGTTATGGACAGCTACTAGGGGAGAGGCTGTTCTAGATTTGATTTTGTCAAATAGGGAGGAACTGGTTGAGAATTTGAAAGTGGAAGACAGGTTGAGTGAAAGTGATCATGAAATGGTAGAGTTCATGGTTCTAAGCAATGGTAGGAGGGAGAAGAGCAAAATAAAGACAATGATTCTAAATTATATTGTACACAGCACTACAGCTGGTTGGGAAAATGTGATGGTAGCTTGGGTAGTGTTAGAAGTGTTGCTACAGAAAATGTCACCTTTTTGTCAAACACCTAAAAACTTTAAGATTTTTGGACAAAATTTTTCTGATAGAAAAACTGAAAATATTAGAGGAAAGCAGACACTCTCCACAAAAATAAAATAAAATAATTCAAAAAATCCTGTTTTGTTTTGTTTTGTTTTGTTTTTTCATTAAAAAAAATTACATGGAAAATTTTCAATCAACCTCATACAGTACATCTCAAATATACATCATTTGGAGGGATATCATTTGTTTTAGTGCCAGTTTCTCCTATATTTCACACAAATTTGGTGTTCCCTCACTGTTATTGTTGCAGTAATAAAGACTCACATAACTGAGAATATACAAAGCATTATTAATACTAAAGAAGTGAATCCAACAGCATTTGAAGGCTCCTGCATGTATAATTATTTTTGTCTCTCTCACTTTGAGTGTTTATCACACATTGTGTCCCGAACTTGGTGATTGGAAGATTAAGATTGAGAATTATAATGCTGACAGTATGTGCCTCGTGTGTATTGTATTTCAGCTTTGCCGTTGCAGTTCCAATTCACTGTATACATGTTACAGATTCAAGAAGTAAACGTGTTGAGAATGCAAGAAGGTTGTTTAGACTTTACAGAGATTTTTTTTTTTTTTTTTTTTTTTTTACTTTGGACAAATCTGACAAAACTGTCCGAGACAAAAGTGTCTGTGTAACAAAATGAACTTGGTTACTCCAATTACATTCTAATGTAGTTGTTAGTGTTTTATAGCTGAAGTGTTCACTGATGCCATTCTCCTGAGCACAAGTAGCTCTTCATTGCTCATCTGAGGGGAGGTCAAGCCAAAAATTAGTTGACTAAATAGACTCTTTCTTCAATTTCTCTGCCTCTAAGGATCCAAACAGCCAGCGGATGGTGTCAAAAGCAATCTGGATTTTTATTATATAACATGCTGCTGCGTAACACCAGAAAAGCTGGGCATAAATCGTCCCCAAAAAATAAAACACCAGGCTTTTGGTATGGAAGAATACAAGGATACCTGTAATGGATTGGTGTTAATCTGTCAATAATACCTACTCGACACAGAGCAGACTAATGATAAAAGGGAATTATAATAAAATATAAACCCTGCCTCTTTTTAAAGGAAGACTATAAGCTCCATTCAACTTGCATCTCCAGCTACAATTACTAACATGCAAAAACATGGTCATTGAGCTAGAACAAAGATCAAATGACCTTTGGAGCGTGCAACACTGATTTGCAAATAAGATGGGAAGGTGGTGATGGGAGACCATTACTGAGCATTGTGACATAGTTCCGAGCCTGTATTGGTGGGTCCCACACTTCTGGGCAGATTCAGTGGCCTCAGAAACTTGACAAGGCCCCCATGTGACCTCCCCTTTCTCAGTGTAGTGGCAAGAGTCACAGCCTATTGAGTTACTTTCATCGCCGGCCAGTGTGGGAGATAGGAAGGAGGAATACTCCACAGTCTCTGTTGCTCCGTAGAGCTCAGTAGGCACAGTTTGGCCTTCTGCCTGGACTGAGTCCTGCCTCCCTTCTCCAGGGGATCTCTGTAGAGTATGGGGTGGGGGAAACCCGGGCCCACCCTCTACACTGGGTTCCAGCCCAGGTACCCTAATGGTAGCAGCTGTTGGTGACTTTCCCTTCACCACTGATGCTGCTTTGATTCCCTGGACCACTTCCCCTGTGGTCCCCTTTTCCTAGCTTCATCCTTAGCTCAGGATTCAGCAATGCTTCTCTCCTCCAGCTCCTTTCACCTTGGCTCCCTGTAGGGCACTGGAAGGAGAGCTTTTAAACAATATAAGTGGGACCTTGATTGGTTCCAGCTATCTCCATTAGCCTAACGGCCTTAATTGATTAATTGGCCTGGAGTAGCCTTTGTTTGGCTATTCAGGGAACAGGGATCTCCTCATTCTGAAGGCTGATATACCTGCCTTCCACTACTCTCTTATATCCTTCTGGTCTGAATCTGTCACAGCATATATATTTTTTTCCAAAAGATGTTTAAAATTTGTGACTGTGGACAAGGAAAAGGAGGAACTGTAAACTGTCCATCCAAGCAACTACCACAATATTGAATGGATTTGGGAACTGGACAAAGGATGTTTCACGAGAGACGTTCGTTCCACAGAGAATACATCAGTTGAAGTACTTTAGTTGGAAGGTCACAAGGGAGAAGGCCAAAATAATCTCAGAGAGATAACGGAGAAATTTGAATCAGTATAGGTAGAAAGATGATACAAGAGATCTTACAGCAGAGGCTGGGTCTCTGATACGTTGCCCTGGCCAAAGGTTTGGGAAATGACTAGCTCTTGTAGAATCATAGAATATTAGGGTTGGAAGAGACCTCAGGAGGTCATCTAGTCCAATCCCCTGCTCAAAGCAGGACCAACACGAACTAAATCATCCCAGCCAGGGCTTTGTCAAGCAGGGCCTTAAAAACCTCTAAGGATGGAGATTCCACCACCTTCCTAGGTAACCCATTCCAGTGCTTCACCATCCTCCTAGTTAAATAGTGTTTCCTAATATCCAACGTAGACCTCCCTCATTGCAACTTGAGACCATTGCTCTTTGTTCTGTCATCTACCACCACTGAGAACAGCCTAGCTCCATCCTCTTTGGAACCCTCCTTCAGGTAATTGAAAGCTGTTGTCAAATCCCCCCTCACTCTTCTCTTCTGCAGACTAAATAACCCCAGTTCCCTCAACCTCTCCTCATAAGTTATGTGCCCCAGCCCCCTAATCATTTTTGTTGCCCTCCGCTGGACTCTCTCCAATTTGTCCACATCCCTTCTGTAGTGGGAGACCAAAACTGGACGCAATACTCCGTGTTTGTGTGAGTCGATATGTTATATGCACTGTCCTTCATTTAAATCTCTCTCTCTCTCTCTACTTAGCACCTCTTGCTTTACTCCACCTTCACATGAGTATAGAGTGTTGTTTAAGAATTTCACACACACCAATGTAACAGAGGGTCCTGTGGCACCTTTAAGACTAACAGAAGTATTGGGAGCATAAGCTTTCGTGGGTAAGAACCTCACTTCTTCAGATGCAAGCCTTGCATCTGAAAAAGTGAGGTTCTTACCCATGAAAGCTTATGCTCCCAATACTTCTGTTAGTCTTAAAGGTGCCACAGGACCCTCTGTTGCTTTTTACAGATTCAAACTAACATGGCTACCCCTCTGATACTTGACACACACCAATGCAAAGGAACAGCCTTCAGACCCTAAGGAGAGGTCCTGTAGCAAAGGAAGGGTATTTGGAGTTCATCTGTTTTTGAAATTCTTGGTCAAAAGGGCACAGACTAAGGTCTGGTCTGCACTTAAAAGTTGTGCTGGCATAGCTTGGTCATTTAGGAGTGTGAAAAAATCACACACCCCTAATTTATATAGTTATCCAGACAAAAGCCCTAGTTTAAATGAGTTATTCCCACAAAAAAAAAGTCCTTTTTCTAATATTGCTTGCTTTGTTCAGGGATCTGTTATAAACTATACTGCAAACCTTTTCTAGTATTGTATAGACAAGACCGAAGGGAGACATCTCCCATAGGGTGTATTGCTTTCAGTGTTAAGCTTCAGAGAACACATGGAAAATTCCAAATACTGCAGGTGAGAATTGAGTTAACTTGGCATAAAGTGACTTCCTTGCACCCAAATCCCTGCCCTTTAAATATCTAGAAATTTAACTGCTTTCAGATGTTAAACAGATCTCTTGTCTCTGGCTGCTTACTTGCCATTGAATTCTTTGTTATAAGCTCACCTGTTTAAGAGGGCCTTTTCTAACATGCCACTGTCCAGTAGCTGGCCCTGTTCATCTAGGAGGCACAACCAAGAGCAGCCCTGAAATGGCCATTGTTTGGCCTACAGCAGACATTTGCCTCTATCTTACTTCCTTTCCAGTCAGTAAACAATTGTTTGGGGGTAAAGTCAGGGGGGCTCCTGTTATATTTTCTCCTGGGTTTTCCCTTCTTTTGTCTCTGCGGATATCTTCACATTCCCATTCTCCTTCATTCTTCTCATCTATAATGCCCTGTCCCCTAAGGGGCAAGAGCTGTAGATTGTTGGTGTTAGAAAATGTAAAAGACGATGCAAGTCTGACCAGCATCAGATGCCAAAAGACAGTAGTGGGGTGAGAACAGTAGTTGTAATTTCTGCCATTAGTGGCTTCTTCACCCCTAGAAGGTTCCTAGATAGTCTCATCTTCATCCTTACTCTGAGAGCATCTAACCTATAGTCTTTTTTGTGAAGAGGAGAATCACTGGTGCCAACCATTAGGAAGCACATACTGCTGGAAGAACAACCTCACCCTGCCAGGTATGTACAAGAGCAGTGACTCTGTCATAGCTTGGGAGCTAGGATACAGGATGTGACCTCATTGGAGTTACTTCTTGGTCCTGGGAGGTAAGGTAGTCCCTGCAGAATGTGTGCTGCCAGAGCTTTTCTATCTGCTTTTACCATTCTCACTCTCCTCCTCCCCTGCACATATCATCTTTATGCACCAGGAGTTGCATTTTGCCTTTCCCTATGATATTGGTAGTGCTGCTGCAGTTTTTTCAGCAGGATCCTTCTATGTTGTCGCGGTCAGATTGGCAGAACTGCTGCGACGCAGTCAGAGACCAAGGCAATGTCAACAAACTGAACATACACATCTTGTTTTGTGAAGTTAATTTGTAATTTTTAAAAATGAAGGTTAGTTTTGTTCCCTGCTTAAACTGTTCTAGGAGTACATGTTTGTGTGGAAAAGGCAGACTTTAAGATCTTATGCTGGAGGAGAGGGGAAGGAGTCTCAATAACTCTGCATAACCTTTATATTGCTATAGCTGCACAAATTATCTTTAACGTATGGAGGATGCGAGTAACCCAAGACAACTTGAATAAATTACAACAATTGTATACAAGAGAATTTTGACAGTTCTGTTCATTAGCCTAGGGGCAGATATGTTTCTGCCTTGCAGGCAATGGCATGAGTAAGAGAGACCTGCTGATACCTCTGGGATCCTGAGGCATTTGATTGCATGTGGTGGGTGGGTGGTTTGTTGATCATGATCGCAAATTAGCATTTCAACAGCAGTTGCTGTTACTTTAATCCACTGGGCTGCTAAATTGCTAAAACATTATTATCGTTATCAAATACTTTCGTGTGCACAGTTTTAGGGCTAAATTCTGGTTGCCTTACTCACATGATTAGCTCTGTTGAAGGCACTGTTCTTAATTCATACTCTGCCAACTGGACTACTCTTGTGAATAAGGCAAGTACGAGTTTGCCCTGCCTCTCACTTCCAGCACCGATAGATGCAGTCTTAATTGATAAATGAATGTATACTGAATGATATTGATCATTCTCGCTCATGGCTCATTATTTTAAAGACTTGGCATGTCAGTTCAAAATGACGTGAGATTGCTTAAAATAGATAATTTACCGCTCATTAGTTAGTGTGACAAATCGTTCAATGAATAATGTCACGTCTGTTGCAAATTAGTATTTTCACATGCAAATTGATATTGTCATTTGGAGACCCATAAGTTCTAAGAAAATACTTCTTAATGAATAAAATAGTGTGAAAACTCTCCTGTGCTGAGTAAGTATGTGTCAGGAATATTTTCAGACCTTTATTTTACCTAGCTTTTGAATGCTCAAATACCATTTTGCAACAAAGTATAATCCAGCATATTTTTGTTTAATTTGTTAAACACATCAGACCTTTTTTGTGCGCACATATATGCATGTGCGATAGAACTGCAGAATTCAATGCAAATTCTGTTACTGTTATTTGGGCTATAAAGGATCAAACGTTCAGCTAGCTGCAAATTGGCCTGACTTTGCACAAACTCACTTACACCCTTGTAACCAATTTTTCACACCCAACTGTATGTGCACTTAGAATAAATTGCACTTGGCACATACAAATCATGATGTGGGCACCCCTTGGCTCAATTTTTGTACACAAAAAGGCATGCACACCCAGGGTAGTAAATTGAGTAATCAAAGGCCAAGTAAAATCAAAGACCGAAGCCTTAAAAATTGTGTTCTGTAGCACTTCTTTAGCAGGTCTGCCTCTGCCATGTAGAAAAATTGTTCTACTTAAAAACTATAAATTGCAGTGGACCTGATAGTATCAGTATCATTTGCACAAATTTCAGATGACAGCCTGAAATCAAATGGGACCCAAGAGAAATTTATATTGGCCCATATAAGGTACAATAATACACATTCACAGCTGGAATTTACATTGATTCTATGTGTTGCGTTTTTTTTCTCCTCACCAGCAACAAATCAGTGTTGACAAAGAGAAATAACTCCTCAGACACACTCTAGCTGTGTTCTTCCCTTGCACTAATGCAGTCCATCATCATCTTTTTCTTTTGACAAAACTGTACACTGGGTAGAACTGAAAGTAAATCTGACCAAAATCATCATATCTTTATTTGAGTTACGGTTACACCCACTAGAGAGACAAGGTGGGTGAGGTAATACTTTTTATTGGACCAACTTCTGATACGCTGAAGACACTGTGTAGTGTGCACTTCGGGGTGTAGTACCACCTGCTGCCATCTGGGGGAGTGCTGGTGGCACTAGAGCTGATTCAGTCAGCAATATACAGGGTTCCAACTAGAGATGAGTAGTGGGAGTCCCAGTAGCACAAGCTGCACAAACCTGAGGAAGGAGGCAAGGGGCGGGGCTAATTCCATGGGAGCAGGCATTAGGGGACATGTACAGGGATCCTTGTCGCCACAGCGAGGAAGACCACAGGGTCTCCCTGGCACATGTTGCCTGATGCCTGCTCCCAGAGTCCTTCCCTGCTGGAGCAAGTAGAGATGATTTCTGAGATGTCGGTGTGTGGGGCTCGTGAGGGTGGCGGGTGTGAGGTAGAAGGGTGAAGAGTTCTGAGGCTGTGGGCGAGTTTTCTGAGCTTGGGATGTTTTAGTGGGGGCAGGGTGGGGAAGAATGAGAGGCTGTTTAGTAAGAGCTGGGTTGGAGGGGGAGAGGACAGGAATTGGAGAGAACAGTGAAGGGATCACACAAAAGAGAAGTCAACTAAAAACCACTTTCTCCTGCCCTGCCCTTTGCTGTAAAGCATCCCCGCTTTTTTTTTCTGTTTGAAAAGGGAGAGGACGTGGGAAAAGGTACCCATTTTTCTTCCCACTTTCCCACCAACATCCTTTATACTCCTGCAGATTGCTTTGGCTTTCCTCACCCCCTTTAAACACTCTGGTACAGGGCCCCAGTCTTTTTCTTTCCATACGGAAGATTAGGACAGGATAGCTTACTGCCTGCAGCACTACCAATGATTTTAGGGCATCAGTTACCACTGGCGAGTAAAATAGTGAATACAGTTTGTGTTTTTATTGGGGTTATGCCAAGCAAGTCCTATTAAATCAATACAGGATTATTAAATGACGTTTGCCATGTGAGTCCTATTAAATGCTACAGCAGTACTTTGAAAATCTACCCTTAGATAATTTTCATTCGTTTATACAGCTAACATGTAACATTAATAAGAAATCAGATGTGGTTTAGCTGAGGAATGATCCAAAGCATTGTCTTTTTTTATCTTCAAAATTATTATAGTGAGGAAGTAATTTCAAATACTTTCAACCATTGAAAAAGCACAACAGAGTTGTTAAAACAACAACAGCAATGCTTGGAGCAATTCAAATATAAAATTGTGGGGAGGTGATTAACAGAACAATTTGTCATTTGAAATAGATCTGGCTAATGGGTATGTGTTTAAATATTGCTTTCCGAAGTGGTTTCTTACCCTAAAAGAATGCACAAAAGTAAGAATAATATGCTCACATTTTTGAATGGCATTGCTAGTCTGAAACAATTAGTTCAGAAATGTGATAAAGAGAAACCAATACATCATCCCCTCACAGCTACAGGGTAAATGAAATTGGGTTTTTATTCAGTGGTAAAACCCAAATGTATAAAAGCATTTTGTTAGACCTTTTCATTAGCATTTTAATTTCTCTCCGAGTGACAAGGAACATTTAACCTGTCAGCCAAGGAGCGCTTTTATGTTACAAGGTCACAAGTTTCATCCCTCTTCGGGATTTTTCACTCCTGGCCTATATCTAAATGACTGCAGTGGAAGCACTGAAAACTCACAGATCTCATTCCTTCTGTTAGAATACAAGGAAAGAACATTGTTGTGGGCATTCCGTTTTAAATAAATGGTAGCTAATTATCAAATCCCCATGTATCTGAAGAGGCAAAGAAGAACAAGGGGTGCCAAATTGCCAAGTGCTTATGGTGTTT
The DNA here is from genome assembly GCF_013100865.1 of Trachemys scripta elegans. Classification (NCBI taxonomy): domain Eukaryota; kingdom Metazoa; phylum Chordata; order Testudines; family Emydidae; genus Trachemys; species Trachemys scripta. The sequence continues at coordinate 11,838,053 of NC_048304.1, read as the reverse complement.
GGATTTTTACTTACCTTGTGTTATATGCATATGGCATTAATACATTTTCTAAATGAATGAAATGACAGTTCTTGAAGATAAATGTGTAATGAGGGTGAGCATAGACATTATTATTTTTTTTAATTGTAGCCACATGCTGCTCTTTGAAGGTTTTAAGAAAACTTGGGGGGAAAAACTGCAATACGCTGTTATTACTGAGTGTCGCTCCCCCCCCCCCCTCTGTTTTTTCAGCTGCTTTTGCTAAGCAAATGTACCCTTCCAATAGAGCAGACACAGAACTGGTCTTAGAAGGTTTTACAACAGGGATGAAAGGACACTGATGATGTCATCAGGCTGCTTTCTAGAGATTTCACTGAACGTTCATCTCTTCTGTGCTAATTGGCTGTCTGCTTCAAATGCCTTCCCTCGCAGTCTTTTCAGCTTAGCCTCACTGCACTTCATCCTCTTCCCCCCAGACCTATCCTCCCTCACCCCCTCTTTCTTTCTGTCTTTCTGTGTAGTTAATCCACTGCCAACAAACCCCAACCTAGAAAATTAAAAAAGGAAATACAAACAAAAAATCCATGGCACTAACTTAACATTTGCAAACTATCACTTTTATACCCCTTTCCCCTGTCCTCTTTCTGTCTTGTCTATGTAGACTGTGAGCAAATCAGAGAAGGAACTATCTACTATTCTGTCAAGTATCAGGGGGTAGCTATGTTAGTCTGTATCCACAAAAACTACAAGGAGTCCGGTGGCACCTTCCTTAAGGTGCCACCAGACTCCTTGTTGTATTTATCTACTACTCTGTGATTGTACAGCACCAAGCTATTCTACTACTCATACGTGTCCTCTACAGGCAGCCCTACCAGTGTCTGTTTTGTGAAGGGCTTACGTGGGCACTTGGTCGAATCACAGCCTCTGCATATCCCATGTGCAAGCAGAACCCAGTCTCTGGAAATTACCCATCTCTTCACTGCAATTTGAGCTCAGCCTCCCCAGGGCTTTTTCTAACTAGGTTTAAGTCACTTTTGGTGTGAGCTAAAAGCAGTTTCCTAAGTCCTGATCTCTCTTTTACAATGCCTTGGCGGGATGTGTATTGTGCCCAGGCTCTGGCTTTTTTGTTAGTATTTCATTTGGCTTTGATCTTGTCGGATGTCTTAATTGTCCTTGATAGTTTTGTGTTCTAGCTCTTTTTTGGAGCACACTGTGTGCTTGGAGGTGGGGACTGGACACTTTATGAATACCGTTATGATGTTTTATATTATGGCACCTGATTAATACACTGAATGAGCTCTGAAGAGACGAGTGTGGTGTTACCCATTTATGAATGAGTGGGGAGGTGCTAGAGGTCAAATGGGCAGTGCTGCTACTGGAAAATCAAGATCAGCTCCTTCTTTTCCCCAGGATCAGACATGAGGCTGGATTATTTCTTCAATTTCACTTCACATAACACTTTAGTTTGAAGCAAAAGACTCAATTTCAACCAAAACAATGCATTTCAACATTCTTACTAAGAATTTAGGGTTAAACATTCAACAAGTTACATGGGTAATTGCTCACACGACTTTCATTGTTTTGTTTTCTTTTTGTGGGAGTTGCATGCCTAATAATCTGCATAACAGGCTGAAAATTCATCTTTTATATTTTATCTGCAAAACAATTCACTTTTTATGCCAGAAAGATTAATGATTTACATTAGTTTCAAATCAAAACATTTCCTTGGTACTCTGGGGAGTTTCAGTGTACAATTTCCATATTCTGCGTAGTTGGAAACAGAATGATCAGATACGAATTTCCATCATGCAATAGAGGGAAGGGCTACTAAAATGATCAGAGGAATGGAAAATCTATTCTATGAGATAAGACTTAGGGAGCTTGGCTTGTTTTTAGCCTAACAAAACAAAGCCTGAGGGGAGATAGGATGGGGCTCAATAAATACCAGGCAGGCGTGATGGAAATAGAATTAGGAACTCGGGGGAGGGGAGGAGGCACTGGCACCCGAACCGTAGCCCGGCTCCCGAGACCCAACTGCCTGTCCCGCCTCATCCCTCTCATCGCTCACCCTTAAAAAGTGGAAGGGCATAGCCCTCTGCAGCATGTGGCACCGTCACATACTGGTTTAAAGTAGAGTAAATGGTGGAGTCTTTAAATCATGGTTTGTGGACTTCAGTAACTCAGTCAGAGGTTATGGGATGTATTACAGGAGTGGGTGGGTGAGGTTCTGTGGCCTGTGATGTGCAGGAGGTCAAACTAGATGATCACAGTGGTCCTTTCTGCCCTAAAGTCTAGGAGTCTAAATCCAAAATGTAAATGAAATCAACCAAAAGAAGAGGGCAGCATAAATAGTGTTGTTAGGCTTTCAAAAGAAAGTCTCCACATTTAATTTGTACAAATGTAATGAGAAGGGGAAAGGACACAATTATTTTATCCACTTAATCTGTGCCCCTTTTGTTCCTAAAAGGGTAAATTTTTTGAAAACACTGCACAGGGGTTTCTATTTAGTAGATGTGAGTGGAGATGGTATCCAGTAATGGTTCCTGTTTCACTTTATTGTTGATAAAATAACTACATGCATGAGCACAATTCTGGAATCCCCACAGAGCTGCTAATTCAGTTTCCAACTGAAAGTAATTGGGTCTGTTTTCCTTTTTCTGTCATTAAGAGTTATGAGTGCTCAAGGAAGCAGCGTCAGGCCCTGCTTGGAAATACTCTTTGTTTGCACTCAGCCTGTTGTGAGTCCTTGTCATATATGCAGTTACACAGGGCACCTCATTTAGGCAAGTGGCAAACATGACCGGTAACCCTTCTACGCACACATCATACATCATTTGAAAGCTTATTATGTTTACTTTAAGATGAGGCATGATGTGGATCTGTCAAGTGGTGCCTTTACCATAGAAATGGGGATAAACAACGATACTATCACTATGTTAAAATGACTTTTCAATATTTACGTTAGTTTCTGTTAGTTTAATGACTCCGTGTATTATTTTAAGACATAACATTGGTTTATTTGTGACCTCAAAGCATTGCAACAACAATCTTAAAATCTAATAAGAATTTGTACAGGTATCATTGAAATCTAATAGTGCTGGTGACATCATCATTATCTTGTTCATCACTATAATCTCTGGAGAGTGTGTGGGTTACTACAGTCTTCACTGCCTTGGCATGTACACAGTTCTGTGCAGGGACCATTGTTCTGACTACAGGCACAGTTGATATTTCAGTAACCCCTACAGGCATAGGCATAATTAAGATCTTGTAGAAGGTCTGATGCCGTTGGGTCCCTGAAGAATACAGGAAGTAATTCATCCCTTTTTTTTTTTTTTCATCTATGTTGCAATGATGATCCAATATCTGGTTTATCTATGTGTGAAGACATCCAAATCTTTGTTTGCTAAGATGTTCTTTTGACATGCTCTTCAAAACTGTCCTCGCATGGTGGGAGTTTGGCCGGTGACTTGTCCTTTTTGATGGCTAGATTGTGGTGCAAGCAATTCAGGTCTCTGTTGGTCTCCTTTTCTTTCTCACTCAGGTCATACAGCATTGCTACCAAGTTCCTTGCAGCAGAAATTGCAGCTTGTCCGACACTCTTCCCCCAATTTGACAAGATCTCTGAAGCAGTAAGATCCCATTGTTTTGACAACATTAAACACATTTTTTTTCTCAATGCTGGATAGGGATGGCACAGAGTCGAATCTTTGAAATGTACGTACAGCAGGAAGTATGTTGCAGAAGTCAGGAGCGAGTGCATCACAAATTACATGCTTAGGTCTGAAGAGATATTTGTCAGTCGTGCTGGTAATGGTGCCTGTTTCAATCCACATGTTGTCCATGTGTTTCATTTTTGGAAAGTAGTGAACAGCCAGGACTAAACCGTGTATCAGGTGACCTAATTACTATGGATCCTTTGACACCAAGAGACCCCAAAGCCATATTGGCACATACAACATGCAGAAGCATGTGTCTGTTTCCTCTTGAGTATAAAACAAGGCTTGGTCTTCAGCATCTGTGTGGGTGAAGAACTTTGCTACTTTACCATTGGAAAAGCCTCCAGCAGGAAGGAATGTTTGTGTTGGGTGTGTTCCTACACACTCAGGTACATTTTGAACCATATATTCCTAGAAGAATTTTCAGAGTTGTTGTCAAACATTTTAAGGACTTTGATTATAAAATTAACTTTGTCAGATCCTTTTAGGACCTGTCTCAAATACTCAGCAGCCTATTCATAGAATATGTGGAATTTGTCTCCATCTGTACAAAAGTTGTGGAATCTCTCATGTACAGTGTGGATTCTTTCCTGCAGGCTCTCAACTCGTGGATTGTTTCAGTGCAGTGCTGTGATAACTTTGAACTGTTCAATACTGTGCACTCCTCAGCTGAGAAGCACCTTCTCCGAATGTTTTCTGAAGGATGATATTCACTGCTAGCTGAATTTTATGCCTCTTTATCTATCAACCAAAGGTCAAACTCTTGCACCACTTGGGGCACAAAAGTAACTGACCTCTGCAAACTACAATCACCTGGCTTTGGATAATATTCTGAGGCTTTCATTTTGGCTATTTCAGATTGAAGAATGGAAGCAGCATTTTATAAAACCGCTTGTTCATTTGAAAGCTGCTTATCAGGCTCACTCAGCAGAAGAACATCCACAAAACATTTGGATGACTTAAGTTCCTGCTTCATTTACTTGCAGCTAGGATAGCATCAGCTAATGTTATTGCACTGCATAGAACAATGGTGGACTTGCCTTGTCCATGCTGTTCATGGAATGAAATTGCAGAACCAGTCTTTTTTTCTAATCTTGCCTGTAATTTGCTACTGGAATTGCTTGCAGTTTCTCTATCTGAGGGAAGCAGGGCATTGTAGTTGTGTAGCAGCGTGGACAGGAGAAGAGCCTTCTTGTTGTACATAAGATCATTGTCTACCTCTCCAATCAGCTGATAAAATGCATTGTCATAAGGGGACTGTATTGTTGCAGGGTAACTAGATAGTTTTGTTTTAAGATTTGTTTTACCCGAGTAGGAAAAAAAGCATGTTGAGTGATAAACTGCATGCTTAGCGATCAAGTCTTCCACAGATATTCTGCATAACATGTCATCATCTCCTTTCTGAAGTGCTGCCTCCCTTAAATTGGTTGTTCTCTCGTATGTTTGTATTTTATGAAGTTTCTTGTCTTTTTGTGTGTTGCTTTTCTCAAGCAAGCAATGCAACAAGACCAGTCAGTGGAGGACGTACTTGCTCTGGTGTCTGAGCATCATGCTCTCTGATCAGAGTGAGTTCAGTACAGCTCTGACATGTGCCAAATTCGACTTGCGTGTGTGTTTCTGAAAGCAAACCCTGTGATAGGGTATTGGTGGCACATCAGCTAAACTCATTCAGTAGCTGCCTATACAATTCAGCTCTCCTGGCTCCAGCTGACAGCATCACAGAATTCTCTCCAGCACTGGTGGCTTTTGATACTTGCATTCTTTTGATTTTCTTGACAAATAACACATTTTTCAAAGTTTGTGGTGAGCCTTTTGCTCTTTGATGTAAGCTTTAAGGGGTTTGTATCCTCCACGTTTTCCTATTCTGTAATTCCCTGTAGAGGTAAAATTCCCAACGTATATTGGTAACAGCACCATCACTACTGCCATTTTTCATTTTGTACAACTATGCAGATTTGTGCTAACTTAGATCTCGATTTTAGTATCAAAATTGCCATTTTTGTTTAGTGAGCACTTTGACTGAAGCCCAGTATGAAGCTGTGTATTGCCATCTGTAACACTAATACTCACCTGTGCATAAATGTCACTGAATTAAAAAGCTAGTTTCTAGAATATTTCAAAGACTAGTACTTCATGTATAGGAAATTACAAATTTAAGCCTTCTACCAGACACACTAAATGCTACATTTTTGCCATTTACTAAACAGCTTAATCATTTCTGGAAAAAAAATACTTTCCCAGACCCATACAAATCTTTTAATACATTGTTGTTTGGTAGCTTTGACTAATAAACGCCACATTACGGGATTGAAATTAATGGAAACAATAAAAACTGTAGTCCTAGTCATGTTGCAGTGTTTCTGGAACTGTTCGAAAATGACACTTTTTCATATTGGGTACCATTGTTTCGCCTACAGGCTTATGGCACCATTTGACAGCTCCTCATCATACCGCATCTAAATATACATAAAATAAGCTTCCAATTGAGATATGATGTGAGTGGTGTGTACAAATGGGTACATTAAACTCCCCATATATGGCCCTTTTTGGAGAATTGTCACATGCCTACTTGTCATACAATGCTTTCAAGCTGATATGCAGACAAGTTGGTTGTCACCCCTCCAGACCTTCAGGCAATTTTCACACATCCTTAGAAAGGTTGCATGAGAGAGCCTGGCAATGTGTCAGTGGAAGTAGCTGTCGCCTTAGCAGGATTTTCAACTGGATTAAAACTGTTTTGAAGTTACATATAACTACGCTTTACATATCCCATCTATGGTGGTAGGGATCTAATATGAGTTCATTAACACCTTTTCTTCATGCCTGCGAGTAATAGGGTGTTATATTTGGATCTACAGCTATAATGACTACAGGAAGTGTGCAGGAATTTGCATTGTATTTTACATCAATAATATACTGTCAGCTTTTCTTGAGTCCAGTAACTAAAAATATGAAGGCAGATCATAGAATCATAGAAATGTAAGACTTGGAGGGACTTTGATAGGTCATCTACCTTACACTGAGGCAGGGCTAAGTATTATCTAGAACATCCCCGACAGGTGTTTGCCTAACCTGTTCTTAGAAATCTCCAGTGACTGAGATTCCTCAATCTCTGTATGTAATTTGTTTCTTCTGAGCTCTCCATTCCAATTGCATTTGCTGGTTTATGTGGAAAATCTGACTCCTATTGTTTCTCCATTTAACACTGTGATTATGATGCAGTTAGCGTCAGAAAAACATCTGCCAAAATGTAAAAGACAGATGGGTGCATCTGTAGACAGGAAAAAGTGTCGGGTCTGACCTGATTTTTCTGTGGATTTTAGCTTGCTTTCTAATAAATAGTGAAGTCTACTATTCCCTAAGGATTGACTGTTTCTTTACTGTGCATTGTGTCTTCCAAATGCCTCTGTTACAATCCATCTTGTGCTGCATCAAGGATATGTGGGGGTTGCACCTCACACATCCTTAATCCATCATGAGTCTTTCTCCATATGGTCTTGAAAGCACAGTGTCGTGATATGAAAATAGTGGAGGCACCTGGAATAAAAACACAGATGTTGGAAGGGAGATAAAACCTCATGCCAGTCTGCACCTGCAAGGCAGGGAGGAGGGATGGAGTGTAGTGGCAAATTATCCCACATCTGCCTACTCTGGGGTTTCTTGTACTTTCCTCTAAAGCATCTGTTACTGGGCACAAGATGAGTCTGATCCATGATAATTCCTATATTGATGTTAGATAAAGAAACCAACCAGAGACAACTTTTTAATTTTTTTTTAAATAATTTAAAACCCTGGAGATGATTCTCAAAGAAGAGGAAAAGGATAAAAATGGGGAACAGAGGCCCAAAATCATCTTTCCCTTCATCCCTACTCATGGCATCAACAACACTTGAATGATAAAGGAAGCATTATTAGACTGGCTGAAAAGTTTCTAGCTAGTAAGACTGCTAAAGCATATGGCAAGAGAAACCTTTTATTTGAATTCACTTCGCTTGTTAAATTAGGTATTAACTTGCATTTTACCTTTTATTTCTTTATAACCAATTCTGACTTTTAAGGCTCATTACTTATAATCACTTAAAAATGTATCTTTCTGTAGTTAATACATTTGTGGTGTTGTTTTATCTAAACCAGTGTGTGTTTGGATTAAGTATTTGGGAAACTTCATTTGAGATAACAAGATTTGTGCTTATTATTTTCTATTAATGAAATGACAGACTTTATATGAGCTTGCATTGTCCAGGAGGATGCTGGACAGTACAAGATGCACATTTCAGGGGGAAGGTCTGGGACTAAGAATCTGCTGGTGTTACCCTGCAAAGTAATTCATAAGTGGCTGATTATAGCACTCATAAAATATAGCTGAGAATGATTTACATGCTGGAGGCTATGTGTGAGCAGACCAGCAGTGGTTGCTCTCACAGCAAAGCAATGTAAGAGGCACCCAAGGTAAGAGGCACCCAGCAGTCCAGATTGCACCCTGGGGAATGTCACAGCCTTAAAACACTGACCTGGAATTTCAGTCACTTCCTCAGCTTGCTTTCTTAGTCGTCTGAGCCCAGCTTAGTGTAGGGTTGGCACTTGGCACTCAGAACCTGGCTGTACACAGTAGATCAAAGCTTCCGCAATCTCACTTCCTGATGGCTGTATAGACATACCCATCACTTAGGTGCTTTTGAAAATTGTACTCTTAAATTCCTAAGTGACAGAAAATGACAGTGCTAGACTAGAAATATTATGCTGATTAAGACAATTTTATCTTTAAATTCTCTAGACTGTATACATTTAAACTTGGAAGCTTTGTAATTGAACTATTATGTATATGAAGTGCCTAGCACAAAGGGGGACTTGATCCCAGATGGGGTCTCTCGATGCTATTGTAATATGAATAATAATAAAATAGGGATAAATAATGCTGAAAAATTGACTGAAGTAATCATACTTGGAGAAAAACTGTGGAAATAAGCCACGATCTAAACAAATAAAAATTAAAAATTGAGTAGTAGCTATAATTCTCTATGCCTTATGCCCCTTGTAGTCTCAAGAAAGAAAAAACTGTATGGTTGAAAACAGAGGATTGGATCTCTGAGGAAACCTAAAAAAGGCTGCATTACTTTCATTTATAACAGAAGAAATATAATGGACAGGAAAGAAGAGATTTTATGTCACTAGAGGTACAGTAAGAGCAGCAAAAGGCAAGCAGAGCAAATGTAATAAGTCACAGAACAAGTTATTTAATATGAATTTATTGGGGAAAAATACAGTTTTGTTAGGCAGCGTAAATATAAATGAAATACTAGCTATGGGGTGCTGGGAAAAGGAACGTTGTACTTCATTTTTAAAAGAATCAATGAAAATTGCTGTTGAAAGGGCAGTTAGGATTTATTCATAGTATGTCTATATGTCTGATCAAACTGGGATATACTGGGCCTGACTGTTGTCCTCTGTCACAGGAGTAATTATTGACTTGACTGAAGTTACTCCTGCTTTATGCCAGGGTGATGAGAGCCGAATCAAGCCTCTGCTTTTTACACTAAATATCCAAATACTTATTTTTTGCTTTAGTGTCTTTTTCTGGAGGAAAAATAAAACGGATTTCATTAAAGCAGAGTCAACAGAAAACAGTTTTACAAAAGAATCTGCTTTATAATTTACTTTAAACAACATTTCTTTTAAGGACACGATGTAGGTGGCTGTGTTTAGTATCTCGAACTGCTGAAGAGAAACAATTACATCTGAAGAGACTATTCAGAATGATTTTACAATGTCATACTAATTATCTAACTTCTGCAGCTTTCAGTATAAAACAAGCTATACTGTGATAATAAAGTTAGTTAACTCGTTGCTTTAACAAAATGAATACTTATGCTTCTATCCTTTATTAAACAGAAATTTCCCCACATTAGAAATTATTCCCTCCCTATTGTGAAAAACATTAGTATTTAACAGGGCTGAAATCAATAGGGCTGTGTGGAAATGAAATAAGATTCTGTAGGAAGTTCTCTGTTTTTATCAGTTTTATGAATCATCCTATAGAATTATAGCAATTATATAATTCTTTATAAAATTCTATAGGGTGCTTTTGAAAACTAATTACAGAAATGTCACTATTTTATCTCATCCTATAGGACTTTTGCATACACTCCTGAACACTAGGTAAATTGAAGAGTCTGATCTAAAGTCTGTGTCTCTTGCCCATCTCCAGCATTAAACTATATAAGCGAAGGAACATCAGAGTTTTCTCTGCTGTTTTAAATCAGGATTGGAAGGCAATACACTCAAGACTCTCAGTAAGAAAGGGACGGTGTAGCAGATGGGGGAAGAGAGGTAAAGGAAAACAGGGAAGAAAATAATTCAGACCAGAGACAGAAGGAAGGGGAAAGGTGAAAACATGGTATGAGGATAAAAAGGCAGAGCAAAAAGGGAAGCTCAAGCAGGATAAGGAATGAAGAAATCAAATAGGTAAAAGGACATACAGTTTGGTTTTTTTCTGTTTTATTATGCTCCCCTGTTGTAAAATCAGAACGGGTTTGGTTTATTTTATTTTAATTTTTTTTAAGCATGTCGGTATGCAAACTGATGCAACCCTTTGCTTCTGGAAAGGTGCGGATGACCTTGATTCAGCATAGTTTTGGGACCCCTCTTTAGTCCTTTTGGGGGGACCTTAGGTGTAGCTGAGGAAGCTTCACCTTAGGAGCATTGCATTTCACTTCCAAAGGTCGCATTATGCCTAGCTTGAACCCAACAGGAAGATTGTCAATGTGAAAATATGTCAATGTCAGAGCAGTTTTAAAGAGCCCCACAGTATCAGAAAGGGAATAAATGTCATCAAAGTTCAGTCGCTCACATACAGTGAATGTCTCTTTGTCTTCGAAAGCAGTAGTCTGGGCTCAGTGCTGCCATGTTTATTTATGCTGTGTGGTAGTTGAGCAGACGCAGAGTGAGACATTCCACAACAGTGGGTTTTATCTAGTCCCCTTTTTCTATAAGATAAGGTGGGGACACATGGGCTGATTTATAATACTTTGCACCCTCTTTGTAGTTGCGTTCCTTGCTATACCTCTTCCACCCCGCTCTGGTCTCCTGGCCTATCGTGTAAGGTGCACTCATTTTATATGCCTAATGGAAAGAGGTTACCCTTCTTCCCCACTTCTCATAAAGTTGGATACATGATATTGTGGAACAATTGCTAAGTATACAGAGGGGCACACTTTCAAAGGCGCTCAATGTTGACCTAACTCTGGTCTCTTTGAAGGTAATGATAAAATTCCCATTGCCTTAACCTGGGAGAACTAGGCTCTTTTAGGTAAGCTTTAGCCCATATATAGATTTTAAGGTCGGAAGGGACCATTGTGACTAGCTAGTCTGATCTCCTGCATGACACAGATCATAGAATTTTGCCCACTATATTCTTGCATCAACCTCAGTTAGCTGCCCTCCTCACTTAAGCAAAATTCCTTTTAAAATCAGTGAGACCGTTGCTCCGCCATGCTCCTTTGAATCAGGCTTTAAATCCTTGTCTACAAAGAAGAGTTGTATTATTTATACTGATGTATTATATACATATGGTTATATCAGTATTGTAGCCTCATATAGGGGGGAGGGCTAGCTCAGTGGTTTGAGCATGGGCCTGCTAAACCCAGAGTTGTGAGTTCAATCCTTGAGGGGGCCACTTAGGGCTCTGGGGTAAAATCAGTACTTGGTCCTGCTAGTGAAGGCAGGGGGCTGGACTCAATGATCTTTCAAGGTCCCTTCCAGTTCTAGGAGATAAGATATCTCCATTAATTTATTTATCTATAGATTATATATTAATTATATTGATTACATAAGAATTCACAATAATCACACTGAGGTTTGGCAGATTCTTGTCCGAAGATCAGGCCCAGTGTTGTTAAAACTACTGTTCAGTTGGGAACCCCGACATGCACAGTTGCAGCATTCACACTTTAAGAACCCTTCTGCATTTACAGTAGTTTATTAATACATTTAGCAAAGTTACAATCACTCTAACCCAGCAAGCTACTTAGAGATAATACCGCATGTACATCTGAACATCCATCTACAAAGTTCATAGGCCTCAATCCTTATGCTAACTGCTGAAGCCAGTGTCTTACAGGCTAAAGCTCTAAATGCCCCATGGGCTACAGTGTAACTCTTCTGTGTGGGGACACTTACACTGGGATAAATGTCCACATGGGGTTGCGGGGGTATAAATAGTCTGGTTTAAATTCACACCTTAGGTTATACTGAAAAACTTTTCTGTTTAGGCAAGGGATTATCCTCATATAAAGAGACTTATACTAAAAGTTCATTAGGTCTCTTGGGTATATTCTTTCAGTAATGAATGCCTCCTAATATAACAAAACCCCAACACTTGAAAACAACATTCAGGCTCAATAGAAAGCAAAAGGTCTTGCTGTTAACATTGTCTATGACTTTGCTAATGGAGGGAGTTTAAAATTTTAATAAAAGAAAATGAAACATAATTAGGAAATCCATCCCATTTTGATATCTGCTTTGTATTACTCAGTACATAAATATTTTAATAATTTGCTTTAGTCCAACTTCTCCCATACATATCATCTCCAGTGTTGTGACATTGTTCTTCTGATTCCCTGTTCTCTTGGAACTTGTTGGGAATATAGTTCTAAGAATTATGTTAAATTTGCACTCTTTCTTTTGATAGCTGCACTGAAAGGATCACTACATGCACATCTATGGATTTCTAATTAGCTGCGTGCAAAGAGGTATAATGTCCATTTGCAAAGGCAGGGCAAGTGCTATAAGGTATTTTAATACTAGGGCAGGTCAATCAAATTATAATTAACTCTAATTAGCACTCACAGAAGCTCTAACTTTTAAAAAAACTTTCACCCAGGTGGCACTCAGAAAGGTGAAAAATTGTTTGCTGCCTGCAAAACATATTTGAAGCAGTGGATATAAGGTTTCCTGCCTCTGACTGTTTGGGAGCTGTGGGAGGTGACGGGTTAGAGAAATACTGGTGTATTTCTATATAAATGGTCCCAGGTAAAATGGCAAATCCTTCCTAGTTGAGGCATAATTAACTACACTCTGATACCAGTATTTGTGAGAATATCATACCTGCCAGTAAGAAGCCCACTTCTTGTGCTATCAGGCAGACTGTGTGTATTACATTCCTATTTCTTTTTTTTTTAAAACACAAATTAGAACTGTCATTTGCTTGGATCTTCAATAAATATCCATCATTTGTACAAGAGGACAGTCGCCGATTTGTATCTCAAGAGACCGGGCATCTCTACATAGCTAAAGTGGAGCCATCAGATGTAGGAAATTACACCTGTGTTGTGACCAGCACTGTAACAAACACCAGAATTCTTGGTTCACCAACCCCTCTAGTGCTACGCACAGATGGTATGACTTCAATCTGAAACTGTATGTTGATTAAAACTGCTATCTACATACACATAGTATCTGGTGCATGCATTTTTCAGATGTAGAGTAATCTTTCATGCATATCAAGAATAGTAGTTTCTAATCAAAAGATTCATGCTGACTTTGAACTACTTTACTGTACACTTAAATTATTTGTCTCATGGGAAGAAAATCCCGAGGCCCACAAGTTTTTTTTAAAACTGTGTGCATTTGATCAGACGAGATGGATATGTTGAACCTAACTTGCTGTAATGCTAAAGAAAAAGACAGAGCTATACAAATAAAAACTACTGATCTTTGTTCTTCTCATAATTAACAGGTGTTATGGGTGAATATGAACCCAAAATAGAAGTTCAGTTTCCTGAGACACTTCCTGCAGCTAAAGGTTCAACAGTGAAACTGGAATGTTTTGCCCTAGGAAAGTAAGTTCTTATACACTTTATTAAAATTAAAAACATGTATATAGGCAACATAGCAATTTAAATGAGACTTCAAGTTACCTTGAATAAAATCAATATGATGTTATACTGATATTTATTCAAACCATCTGTGGCATGCGAACACGCGCAGAATTCTCATTGTACTGTTAACTGATGCTGTCATAATACTTCTTTTCTTTGACATTGTAAATATCCATAAAAACAGTTTCTTAGCACATCATCATAGTTCTTTCCTCTTATCCAAACTTAGTCCCTTCTGCTCTTCACAAAAGACTTCACACAGTCTTAATTTCTGCAAATGTATTTGCCAGTTATTCTATGGGTTATTTGACGAGAGCTTTGCCAAGTATTCATGATTTAGGGTGTGAGATTGGCAACCTAAATCACATAGTACTGCTTGTACTTATTCAATTATTTTAATTTTTAAAATCAGAGAATTAATGAACAGCAACTGAAGAATGCAAATTTCAAAATTGATTAGCCTCATCCTATCTTTCTTCCCATGGAAGTCAATCATAAAACTGCCTTTGACTTTACTGGGAAACCAACACTAAGATTTTTTGAAAATCCTATCCTAAAGTATTTCTGGAGTGAAACTACTGGGATTTGTAGAAAGTTTTACAAACACGAAACAGTCATCCAAATTGGTGTGAATAATGGACAATCTGCCAACACAAATAATAGTGAAACAAACACAATGCATATATTTGCAAATCAGTTTCTTCAGTGTTCCACCATCTCTAATATATGATAAAATTGACTACAAACTTTTTTTCTTTAGTCAGTTTTGAGGTTATAATTTCATATTATGTATATAATGTTGTCAAATGAGTGTTTTTAAGCAAACTTTTTAAAAGTAACTAATCCCATAACTTTCTTTTTAGCCCGGTGCCTCAGATAAACTGGAGAAGAACTGATGGCCTACCATTTCCAAGTAAAGTAAAGTTGAGGAAATCCAATGGCATGATTGAAATTCCAAATTTCCAGCAGGAGGATGCAGGCCTCTATGAGTGCATTACTGAAAACTCAAGAGGGAAAAACATTGCAAGAGGACGTCTCACCTATTATGGTAGGAACCTTTCATCATTACAAAATAAGAGGCAATTTACGTAGGACAGACTATGGATACATGGTTTAATACAGTATCCTAGAATTCCTGCAGTTGAGAAGAAGAGAAACTCCACATCCAGTTTTGAAGGGTTTTTTTTGCTTAAACAGGCTTTATTCCAAAAGAAACAATCTTTAAAGCTTCAAAAATAGGAAATGAGGGCTTTCTCCTGCTAAGAACAGTCCATGTTCAAGAGCACTCCTGGAAGTGGTATGGGAAGAATTATATTTAATGAATTGGCTGTTGCAACAGAATAGTTAATTACCTAAAGCGCTCTTTTTTTTTTATACCGTCATTGATGAATAAGTCAAAGCTTTCCAATGGCCGTAATTGTTTTGCATACTACATGTGGAAGCCAGACTTCCGTTTAAACAAATAAGCTGATTTTTGAGGATCCTTTTGGGATTATCAAATCAAATTTACAGGAAAATTAAATTCCCTCTTGGTTTAGAAAAAATGATTCCCCAATACTCTCAAATCCTTTGTGTTCGAAAGGACCAATTAGGCTTTAAGATGAATAAATAAATTAGGGAATGTACTCTAACTTAGAAAATGAAGAAACGTGGAATTTAATAGCTGGAGAACAGCTACAGTCTCTTGTGCATTTAAAACTATACAGCCTATTGAATATCAACACTGCATATTGGTGTTTTCTTAATGGTAAAGTGATTTACAGGCAAACTGGCAATTGACAATTTTTGTAAAAGTCAAATCTCAGCCAATGTAATTTTCCTTAGGAGTAGCAATTAAACGAATGTTTCACTGTACGCTATGAAGTGTTTACTTCATGTAAGATTATTTTAACAAAGATGCAAAAGTTGTATATACAAGGTTAGAATGTAGACTCAAAGAAGATCACAGAAATATTCTTTTCAGATGTTTATGCTTTGATACAGCACACAAAGCGCTACAGCATAGACTTCCTGAATTTTGATTCAATTTATATAAAGGTGGTTTCACAAATAAGTGGAAAGGCAAATTTTCCTCCATGTGCAATTAAATGAAAAAGGATAGACTGATTGTCCATGTGCAGGTTGCAGTTATGAATCCTACAATAAACATTATATATATATATATAAGAAAATACAGTACAAAATGGCTAGGATTTATCATCTATGCACTGCTTTTTATAGAGTGGCTTTCATTAGCAACTTGCAAAGTCTTAAGTAAGTGACAGTACATCCATCGAGTTTGTCACTTGGTTTTGTCACAGCAGTTTTACAACAGTGTAATAAACACATTGATTTATGAGCCACACCACCACAAACCTGGTGTAACACACTGGTTCTAGACAACTGATTTATTGGTTACTTGGCATAATTTAACTTATAGAACACTGTTTTCTATGTTGCATTTGGGTTCCTAGAGGACACCGTGCCTAAATCAAAGAGAGTTTCTGCACAAGAGATGGCACAACTGGGTTGGGGCTGCTGAGAACAGAGAGTCCTGACCTGCTTCTGACCTTAGAACCATAAAAGGATGAAAATGCTCACTGCAAACTCTGTATCCACATGGGAATTCGAACTGTCTCAGAGTTAGTATTCAGCTACAGTGTTGGGGATAGGTTCATCCCTATTATTGATGGTTAAGACAAAAACAACAACTATACATATTATAATGGTACAAAAGTTGTACAAGTTGATTCATTTGGTCTGCTTAGTGAAATCCATACCACAGAATCAAATAGTCTTCACCTGGTCTTTCTACTTTGATACTTGCTCTGTTGACATAAGTTGCAAACCAACCAGTCTATATTAAGGAAAGCATATTTGTATAACTTTTTTCTTTTGGCAGCTGGGGGATTGTTTGTAGATTAATACTGTTCTGTAACTGAAGATGCTGTCTTTATGTGACTCAAATATTTAATTGTCACTGACTGTGATATCACAACTCAGAAATCTTTCTGGTAAAGAAATGTAAGCTTAAAGTATATGCAGTTTAATCATCCAGTAAACTCCTGTGTCAATTATTCTGGAGTTCCTGAAGAAGTTATTCTGAGAACCACAGGGTGAGAAATTTAGTTAAAATTAATGCAATATAGTAAGGATTCAGCCATCTGCTAGAAAGCACCAACTCTGGTAAAATACAACTATAAGGCATGGTGGTGATACTAGTGCAGGTTGGCTGAGGTTTAAAGGTTTTGTGAGTCTGAGATGCTTCTGTTATTCATATGTGGTGAAATATGCACATAACTAATGTAGAATCTAATATGATTCACCAGGGCAGGGGAGGGGGAGTATATCTTCCTCTCACACAATCACCACACTATCCTGCCCACTTTCCTCATCAAGAAGTTTGATGTTTTTACTAATTATGGCCCTCATTCAGCAAAGCACTTAGTCTTGTGTTTGACTTTAAGCATGTGCTTAATTCTCATTGACAAATCGGATTTAGAGACATGCTTGAAGTGAATCAGGTGCTTAATAAGGTTGGACTGGGGCTTAAAGTTAAGTATAGTCTAAGTGTTTTTCTGTGTCTGGGCCTATTTTATCTGTAAATACTATATTGGAGGGGTGAGCGTATTTCCTTGTGCTTGTTAAAAATCCCACACACACCAGTGGCACTGTATAAATAACGGAGCAGGTGTTATTCTAATTCAGCACTCATACTTTCGACACTTTTCTGAAGTTGTTAATTAAGATAGATATCTAAAACAAATATTCTTGACTCTTTCATAATGTCACTAAGATCATATTAATCCTCTTAATTATTTCTCTCTTGAAGGAGTTTATTAGGGGATGATCCAACGTCAAGTTAACAACTTATTTTTCTTTCCACGGTTCTAACATGTTTAATACCTGATTTTTCCACGCTACAGTCCTCATCTTTTAAAAATTGAAAATCTGGGTCAGATATTGCTCTAATTTATTATATCATCATGACATAGATAGATTGCGCTCACCTTCAGTATTGTGCTCCATTACGATCACCCCTATCCCATAAAAGATAGAGGAAATTCAGTGAAGATGTTTGGAAACATAGAGATGGTTCCAAATGAGGAGAGGTGAAAAAGATTACCTTTATATAGTTTAGAAATAAATAAGAGGTGACAAGATAAAAGGACCTAAAATAACTCTAGATGTCTGTGAACTCCTATTTACTCCATCTCTTCATGCAAACAAAGTCACAAAATAAAATTAGTAGCCAACACATTTTAAAATGATCAAAGGAAATGCATTTTTAAACACAGAATGACCCTGCAAAACTCAACTGATTCAACTATTATTGAGGCAAAGAGCTTAATGGAGGGGCAGAATGCCTTCCCTTTTCCTTTCTTGCTCCTTAGGTTAGTCATTTTTCTGCTGGTCTATAATAGCAATACATTACTATTGTGCTGGCCAGCATGTTTGCAGCAAAACCAACGCTCTGTCCATTCCCTGATCACCGTCTTTCTGCTCACCTAGACCCAAGGTCTGGCGAGTGTAAGGTGAAAGGAGGACTTACACCCTTATGCAGGTGTATAGCCCAAGAGACAGTTAACCCCTTTGGTGAATAAGCTGCTGGTGCTCTGGGTCTGCAGTAATGTAATAGTAAAGTTACATTGAGATTGCAGTATCTTTGATAATAGATCATTGCTAGAGCAATCAAATTATATACACTCTAAAATATTAGTGCTTTTGTCAGATAACCTCAATCTGTCTTGTTCATAGAGATTTCTTCACAACATTAATTACAAAAATATAAATAAACAAATTAACATTGACGAATTGCTGAGCTTGATCAACTTGAAACTTAATCATCAACGTTATCTAATGATTTAATTGCTTTGCTACCGAGACAGATTGTTAATCTTTGTATGTACTAACAATTTTCCCAGTTATTAAAAATTACAAAAAATAAGTCTGATTGGTGGAGGTATTGAAGGCAGTTTGTGGTTTTGGGGTGTGCTTTTGGTTACAGAGGATGGGGCACCTCAAAACTCCAAAACTCACTTATTTTGCCCACCAAAAAAGGCAAATTAATGCTTAGTCATTTCGTTTTGTATATACAAATAAGCTCATCACTTCCATGGTGGTAAAGTAGCTTGAGTCATAGCCTGAGATTGGAATCTATTCTTCTAGAGAGTTCTTCCTTGAGGGCTCAGAGTAAAGGTCTGGTTTGCTCCCAATAGCTGTGAAGACAGACAACAAGCCACTGTGAAAAATGATATGGAGTGTCCCAGAATGAAAATTTACAGATAAGACAGAACTTTCCCTTTCTCGGGAATACAGAAAATGATGAATTTTATAGCTATGAGCATCAAAGAACTGGGCTACTTTAAACCTACTTTATAGGAATGCTTTCAAATGAGGGTATGTAGCAGATGTGAAATATTGCACATCTATGGATCCATCAATAATGCAAGTACTGTTGCCTGTTTTACATAAATATTTAGGTATGCAAAGTGCAAGAACCATGCAGACATCTATGCTCAGTCTTTCATCCCCCTTGACACACATGGGACAAACATTCCAAAATGATAGTGCAAGAAGTTTTAGCATAAATGGTGGCTCTTTTGGTAACTTCAGTTTAATAATTTAGCTTTTGTGATGTAAATAAATTTGATGATAGTAAGATAATAAGTTTGTGTGACGCAGAGATGAACCTGTGTTATAATTGAGGGATACCTCGATAAAGAGGACAGTTGAAAGTGCATTTCTTAGGGTACAAGAGGTTTGTTAATAGAACGGTATTTGCTGAGATAGGGCAGAAACAAGATCTGCAGTTTCTCTGTTCCCAGTAGCAGTTCTCCCTTGGACTCCCCTGGAATCTCATCTCTTAAAAGGCCCATTCACTGTTCCTGTCTCAGCCCTTGGGCTTTTCATCTGGGAAACCCCTTACTTCAAGGTTGCTCACCTAGCATTGGTCTGGTCATTAACTCTTGTTTGCACAGCTAGTCTGCAAAACAAAGGAACCTCAGAAAGATTTCACAGAGGATGGGACAGAAGAGAGTGGTTTAAACTACATAATCCCCTTAATGACTGCCAGATGTGTACTGCATATTTAATTTTAACTCTTTACATGAGCGTTTCATCCCATGTGCTTATACATCAGTGACCTATACCCGGTATGATATTAGTACCTATTAGTATAACATTATACTGTATTATTTTAATTATTGTAATGAGTCCAATGTAATACACTGTGACAACATCATCTTTTGAGGAATATAGACCTGGAGGTATATTACAGTACAGAAATGGGTAAATTGGTTTGTATAAAAAGATAACCAACCCAAATCTTCATCCAAATGGTAGACTAATGGTCCTGTGGCTAAGGCACTGGCCTGAGAATCAGGAGATCTGGTTTCAGTTCTCAGCTGCCCTGTAGACTACCCATGTGACCAAAGGCAAGTCATTAATTTCTCAGAGCTGAATTCATCCCTGGTGTAATTTCACTGTAGTCACCATCTCAACAGGAATTCATTACGCCCTTTCTGCCTCAGTACTAGAGCGAGTTGAAATTTTTTATTAGAATGATTTTTCCAACCCAACGTGCCCTTTTTGAAAAACTGAAATTTTTTTGTGAGAACATTTCAGTTTTGACTTAACATTTTGATGTTTCTATTGGGAAAATCTAAGTGATGGCTTCCCACCTGGGAGGCTTCTGTCACTTTTATTTTTCTACAAATGAAACTGCCAAAATCTTTCCCAGAAGGCTGAGCATCTAACTTTCTGACCTCTCGGCCTTCCCCCAGCAATGGGGACAGAGAGGCAAAAGGCAGCCAGGAGACCAAAGCATCCCGTTTTGTTTCTCCCAAAAGGGAATTATTTTAGAACCCTTCCTGTGAAAAGTTTTGCAATTGTTGATGTTTCAGATCAGTTTAAGATGATTTTTTTCAAAAGCTTGAAATATTTTATAGGAATGGATTTCCGTTTTCCAGCCAGGTGTACTCAGAACCCCATCTATAAAATGTGGATATTTCCCTACCTTGCCAAGTCGTTGTGAGGATAAACGTTTAATGTTTGTGAGGTGCTCAGTTGGGCTCCTAAATCATTTTTGAAAACGGGCCTTAGCCTTCTAGGTCATTCAGCATTTTCAAAAACTTTACCCCAAAGCTTTTTTCAACATTCAAAACATTTTCAGTAACTTTTATTCTTCGTTTCCCCACAACCTGGTATTGTCTGAATGTGGAAAGATGTGTCTGTCTTGAGCTATGTTCTTTTCATAGCATTTCTGGTGTGGATGTTTATCTGAACCTTTTCATATTCACCCATCATTATTTTATACTGCGGAATGCAGTAATGCTGGGTTCTCTAGGGGTCTGGGTCAACAAGTAAATAGTGCCTCTGTTTATATGTTCTATGTAAAATGCTCAGAAAAAGGTGTGAGGTACTTTACTTTTTGAAATGCAGCTTTCACCCAATAAAAGGGAGTACATTAAGAAATTAAAAATGAAAGTAGTTTTGATTTATCACTGATACCCATCTTCCAATGGTAAATTACTTATCCCTTTCCTGTTAGCAGTCAATCAAAGCTAGACTCGACAAGTACATAAGGTATCAATTTTGTAAACTCAGTTCTGGCAGAATGTTATAAGAAGGAGAACCAAATTCCAAACAGCCTTCTTTTTTCACAAAAAAATAGCAATTACAGAAAATCCATAAAATCAAGGAAGTTATGGTTTTGAGCCCTGACAGTCTTATTTTAGCAAAGTGTTACACTACCTTGCATCTGGTTTCTGCAAATGCAAAGGTCAGGGTTTGTCTGTTGTGAGAGAAATAGCATATATGAGAATACAGACTTAGTACAAACTTTACTTATTTCTGTTTCAAATGGAATTCATATTAATAACCTGTCAAGTAACTTTCTGCTTTTCAGTGGAGAGCTACTAAAGGGCCAGGTTATTATTACCTTTTACCCAGTTAGCTTGTAACTGCCAATTCCCCATTTCCCTTGTTTGCAAAGGAAAGGGGAAACAGCTGTCATATGATATCTACATTTATTTCAAGAAATGCTGAAAAGGACACAGTATGAATGGTTCCTTTCTTTTGTTAGATAATTGGTTATTTTTATGGTCCTTCTTAAGGCACCTGCTGGGTGATGTGCCACATGTCACCCACGGCCATTTACCCCAGAGGGTTAGGGTAGGGTAATTTCCTCACAACTTCCCTTTAATAGGCAGCAGATTTAAAACAAACAGAAGGAAGTACTATTTCACACGACGCACAGTCAACCTGTGGAACTCCTTGCCAGATGATGTGAAGGCAAAGACTATAACAGGGTTCAAAAAAGAACTAGATAAGTTCATGGAGGATGAGTCCATCAATGGCTATTAGCCAGGATGGACAGGGATGGTGTCCCTAGCCTCTGATTGCCAGAAACTGGAAATGGGCAAGAGGGAATGAATCACTTAATGATTACCTGTTCTATTCCTTCGCTCTGGGGCACCTGGCACTGCCCACTGTCGGAAGACAGGATACTGGGCTAGATGGACCTCTACTCTGACCCAGTATGGCCATTCTTATGCCTTGTGTTTTTCCAGTTCTTGATATTTTTGAGGTTCGCATTGCATACCGTTGTAAAATGGATTTTAAGAAGACTACTTGGTCTAAGCAAGATTTTCCAAACTGATATTCAGTCCAAAGCTTGTTCACGGCAGTATAGTTGGACCAGGCTGTCTGTATCCAGGTCACAATGCCTTCCTAAGAGCCCCAAATGAGGTGCTGTAAGGTGAAGCAAGCTAGAATTATCAACCATAAAGATGAAGGTAGAAGTGGAAGACCTTGCATTTTGGGTCAGCAAGCCAGCTCAAGAAGCTAAACATTTCCTTACTCTGAGACTGATCAACTCTGAGGAAGAAAGTCATGATGCCAACAGGCTACGTACCCATGACTTGTCTCCCTGTATCTAAAGAAGCTTACAAGCATATAGCATTGTGACAGCAATGTCATCATCTGGTGCTTGACTGCAGTTACAGCTTCCACTCCACGCGAGTGGAACAACTATGAGAACTAGAGAGTTCAGAGCCCTTTGTATCTTATGTATATTGTTTATCCATTTTCTGTTTTTGTCTTTTGTTTTCATTAATTGAGGGACCTCACAGATTTTTATTATTTTAGGGTGTGAATGTGTGGTTATGTGCATGAATGTGTGTGTAACCACCCATAAAGACCACATGGGGAGGTGTGAAAGAATAATCTTCTACGTTTAAGTAGCCCTTAAATTTTGCCTGAAAATCATTGCATATATGTGTTCCTAGTTCTGTAAAAGCATCCAGAGAAATTAAATTTTCAGTAATATAATGTTAAGTGAGAGCTGTGAAACTTTTGCTTAGTAGAAAGTTTGATTAAAGTCTGCATTTGTGTTAATGAGGAGTAAATGGATTGTTCGTCATACATAATAGCGGTGTTTCCCAAACTTGGGACACCACTTGTTCAGGGAAAGCCCCTGGCGGTCCGGGCCGGTTTGTTTACCTGTCGCGTCTGCAGGTCCGGCCGATTGCGGCTCCCACTGGCCGCAGTTCGCTGCTCCAGGCCAATGGGGGCTGCTGGAAGCGGCGCGGGCCGAGGGACGTACTGGCCGCAGCTTCCCGCAGCTCCCATTGGCGTGGAGCAGCGAACTGTAGCCAGTGGGAGCCACGAGCGGCCAGACCTGTGGACGCGGCAGGTAAACAAACCGGCCCGGACCGCCAGGGGCTTTCCCTGCACAAGCGGCGGCCCCAGTTTGGGAAACACTGATAATAGAGATATCTGAGAAGAAAGTTTCAATTGGCTTTTTATGTTATTTACATGTAAACAATAATTTGGTTTCTGTATTAAAATATTCACCCAGCTATGTTTTGATTACACTGCCATAGGAAAAATCCTTCACTTGGAGTTTAGAAATAAACGGACAGCCCCGTCTTTAGATGTTCTGGTTTAAGTATGGATTAATTTCATGATTTAACTAAACTGATTATTGAATTCCAATATTGGTGCTGATTTGTCTATTTACACTTATTTTGACCTCAATTTCTTACTGTATTGTTTAACACTTAATTAGTGTAGTAATATTTTAGTACTTGGTGATATATTTAGCCTTAGTGATGTATTTCTCAGCTTTAATCAAATTTATTTTACAAGGACATCGAGTCATATTTCTTTCAGTAAGCAGCCCAGGTCAGAACCGTGGAGAATCTTTGGGCACCAGCTGATCCACCTAGCAGCCTAATATCCTCTTTCTAAATTAACCCTTTTGTTCTCACACTGAACAGTAATTTGCAATTTGTTTGGGCTTTCTTGTTTTGTATTTCTTATGTAGCAAAACCTCACTGGGTCCAGATTATAAAAGATATTGAAGCTGCAGTGGAGGATAGTTTATACTGGGAATGTAGGGCAAGTGGGAAGCCCAAACCATCCTACAGATGGACAAAGAATGGAAACACTCTAGCATTAGAGGTAAAGTGGGTTTTTTTTTCCTTTGTTTGACTTTTTTTAAGTAAAGTCATATGAAATTAAGATCCCTACATATTAACTGCTAAGAGTTCATTGAGGTCCGTGGAACTAACCAGTCCAATAGGGTGCCCAACTTTCTAATTTATGAAAACTGGACACTAAGCGCTGGAACCTCCCCCACGCCCTGCTCCGCCTTTCCCAAAGGCCCCACCCCTTGTTCCACCTCTCTCCACCACCCTCCCCCTCCAGCTGAGCAGGGCTCTAGGGGTGCAGGGGTGACTGGGGCAGGACATTGAAGAGAGAGCTAAGCTCCAGGGGTGAGTAACTGGGGCAAGACGGAGAGGGAGAGCCGCACTCTGGGGGCGGGGAAGGTGACTGGAGCCGGGCGCGAGAGGGAGAGGCGCGCTCCCTGGGTGCGGGAAGAGACTGGGGCAGGGTGGAGGAGTCATGCTCCGCGAACAGAGGGGTGAGTGTTACAGGGTGGGGGAGGGGCAGCCATGCTCTGGAGGTGGAGGGGTACTTCATGGACTCCAAATTATTGTAAATTGATGAAGTTAGAGCAAGTGATTACAGACTTTCAGTGATGCCAACTCACACGATTTTATCATAAGTCCCATGATATTTGGTCCGTTTCTTAAAGCGCAGCTCTTGGAGGCAAGTGATTGGGTGAGAATCTCAGCTTTTTAGTAAGTTTCTAATCCTAATGATTTTAGAGAAAAATCTCAGGCCTTTAGGACTCAGACTAATAAAAAAGAGCCTAAAATTATTTATTTTTGTAAAAAACAAAAAACAAAAAGTCATGATTTGGGGGGGGCCTAACTCATAATTTCTGAGTACTTGCCATTGGCAGTAGGGCACTTTGCTAGTCAGAATCACAAGTGACAAAGTTAAGATCCATACCTGGATTTCCTTAGTGTGGGGAGGATTTGGTGTCTGATTCAGGCCTTTTTCTCCTTAGATGGCACCATAAAGCTCTATTTGTCTCACTCAAGCCATCATTGCATCATTCTCAAAGTATGGAGTTCACCCCTGTGCAGAGAGCATATCCCCTACATAAATCCCGCTTAGGGCCTCGTAATGGGACTTACGCAAACTCTCTGCACATTGATGAATTCCACCCTTTTTATTTATTTCCTGTAAAACTTAGTAAAAAGAACAGGAGTACTTGTGGCACCTTAGAGACTAACAAATTTATTAGAGCATAAGCTTTCGTGGACTACAGCCCACTTCTTCTGCATACAGAGTGGAATAAATATTGAGGAGATATATATACACACATACAGAGAGCATAAACAGGTGGGAGTTGTCTTACCAACTCTGAGAGGCCAATTAAGTAAGAGAAAAAAAAAACTTTTGAAGTGATAATCAAGATAGCCCAGTACTTTATCACTTCAAAAGTTTTTTTTTTCTCTTACTTAATTGGCCTCTCAGAGTTGGTAAGAGAACTCCCACCTGTTTATGCTCTCTGTATGTGTGTATATATATCTCCTCAATATTTATTCCACTCTGTATGCATCCGAAGAAGTGGGCTGTAGTCCACGAAAGCTTATGCTCTAATAAATTTGTTAGTCTCTAAGGTGCCACAAGTACGCCTGTTCTTTTTGCGGATACAGACTAACACGGCTGCTGCTCTGAAACCTGTAAAACTTAGTGTACATTAAAGGTGTTTTTCTTAATATCCAGGGAAGGATCCAAACTGAAGGTGGGACACTTATCATAACAAATCTAAATCTGACAGATTCTGGCATATACCAGTGCATAGCTGAAAACAAACATGGAATGATATATTCCAGTGCAGAGCTCAGGGTTGTAGGTAAGATTAATTTTCCTTTTTACTTGGGGGCGGGGGAGATAACTTTTTGCCATTACTGCTGCAGCTAGTAACTTGCACATGATCTCCAAGTTTTAACCCACATAGATGCTTTCAACAAAATAAACATTTGTATTACAGCAGATAACTTCTTATCCACAGTTCTGAGGAGTTTACCCACCTGGTTCTAAAGGATTTGCTGGAAATAGCCACCATATTTACAGCCCAATCATTCACTGCTTTAACCCGAGGACACAGAGATAAATTATTAATTAGGGGGAGAGCAGAGACAAAGGCTTGGATGCAAACCCAAAGATTAAAACTAATCACACAATCTGGAAGCCGCATTGGCTCAGCACATTAGTCAGTAGCACTGACCTTCTGCATCCTGACTCCACTATTCCCAAGAGAGAAATGTCATTTCAAAGCAATAAGCTGGTTGTATGTGCTACTTTCCTTGATCGTCGGGATAAGGGTCTGTTATGTTATGGTTCAGGTGATCTGTGCTCATTTTAAAAACAAATGACAATCACTTACTAGAATGAAACCTTGAACTTGCAAAGTGTCATGTGAATTCAAATGCTTTCATGCTTTTTACTTTTAGGGCGAGGGAGAGTGATTTGGATAATTAATTGGAATGAGGCCTATGTAAAACAAACTAGTTCCCTTCCAATGATAAGGTTCAGATTCAATCACTGAACCATTAACCCAGCCTCGTCTTCCTAAAAATTGGATTTCCATTCAAAATTCAGTGATTGGCATTCTTCTCTGCCATGCCCATTTGTTGAACTGTTAATACGGAATATACTTCTACAGTCCAAGCAGTTTCATAATCCTGAGGCCCAGACCAGTGATCTGACACAAGACGAGGAGTCAGGAAATTCTCTGAGTTCTAATACAGGTCCTGGTGCTGAATCCAAGTGATCATGGGAAAATCCCTTCAGGCCAGATTCATCAAAGCTCTTGAGCATATACTTAAACTTATGCATGTGCTTAAACACGACCAACTTCAGTAGGACTTAACCATATGTTTAAATCCCAGTCAAGTCAGTGGGACCTTAAACCCATGCTTAAACCTCAGCGTGTGCTTAAGTGCTTTGCAGAATCAAGGCCTTAACTTTTGTGTCCCGGTACCTCAAGTTGTAAAAAGGAGAAATATTATTTCCCTTACCGGAGTACTGTTTGAGTTAACTACTGTACTTAATTAATATTTGTAAATACACTTAGAAGCTGAGAAGTGCCATATAAATGCTCAGTACTAGCATCATTAATATAATGTCAATCAGTTTTATTTCACTGTTAACATTCCCTCTGTTTTAGCTTCTGCTCCAGATTTCTCCAAGAACCCAATGAAGAAACTGATTCAGGTTCAGATAGGAAGCACAGTAAATTTTGAGTGCAAGCCAAAAGCCTCCCCTAAGGCAACTTGCTCCTGGAAGAAGGGAGGCGAGCTGCTACAGGAAAATGAAAGGTATTATAATTGTTTTAATCTTATTAAAAGATTATTTGTTTATAACCTGCAAATTCCTTTTTAAGGACAGCTATATAATGGTATCACTTTCAAATCCAAATAGTAACTGGGCAAAATCTTATCTAATATCTGTCTAGATTTTAATAATTGAAAATAACAATATCTAGCTTTTATACGGCCTTTATACCGTGTGTATTGCCATTCTATCTGAGAATGTTCTGCTCTGAGATACAAGCATACAGCATTCATTGAAGTCAGTGGGCCAGCTTCTGCTTTCTGGTTCTCAGGAGTAATGGAGAGCGGACTTTGGCCCAGGGCAGTGGCACCTTGGCAAATCGATGTGAGACTTGGAAATATACTGCAATTACAAAACCTGTAATATAACATGCAAATACTTGTACTTGCAAAATCCGTTAGACAAAATCCTTCACAAGTGGAGGGTAAGAAAAGAGGTTTGGGATAAGAAATGTAAAATAGTGCTACAGTGAGAATTTGGCTCAGAAACAAAAAACAGAATAGGAATAAATGGTCGATTTTCATCATAGCAAAAGGTTAACAGTGGGGTGGTCTGGGGTCCTGCATTTAAGACAGCTGTTGTTTAATGTATTTATTAATAATCTGGAAAAGGGAGTGACCAGTATGGTTCAAATTTACAGATGACACAAAATTAGTCAGGTTAGTCCATTGTACTCCAGAGGGAGCTAATAACGCCAGGTAGTTGGCTTGAACAGTAGCAGATGAAAATCACTGTTAAGTAATGCAGGCTAATATACATTGGAACAGAAAACTCAAATCGCTCATACACAATGTTGTGTTGTAAATTTTAACTATAACCACGTAGAGAAAAGATGGGGACATCACTGTTTACAGCTCAATGAAAAAAATCTGCTCAGTGTGCACCATCAATCAAAAAAAAAAAACCAGCCCACAGAATTATGATGTGTAAAGAATGGGATAGAAAATATTATAATGTTGTTACATAAACTGATGATGTTCCCTTACCTTGAATACCGTGTTCGGTTCTGATCACCTTTTCATAAAAATATACCACAGAAATAGAAGTGGATGAGCGATGGCTGATGAAAATGATTAGAAGCATGGAAAGGCTTTCATATGAGCAGAGACTGAAAAGATTAGGACTGCTTGATTTAGAGAAGAGCTAAATAAAATGGGTCAGAATAGAAGTATATGATGTAATGAATGGTGAGCAGAGGATTATCAGGCACTTGTGTATACCCTTTCTCATAATATTATGAAATAGAATAGCAACAAATGGAAAACTAATAAAAGGAAATACTTTACTAACGTAGCACATGACAAGCCTGTGGAGGTCCCTGCCACAGAATATCATTGAGATCTAGCAGATTTCAAATAAAAATTAGGGGTGTGATTTTTCAGATGCGATTAACATTGACCTAACTCTGCTCCCCTCGAAGTCCACAGTAATTTGCTTCAAGGGGGACAGAGTAAGGCCAATGCTAAATGCTTTGAAAAATCCCACTGTAGCATAAATGTCTAATGAGAACATCCATAGTTGCCTTTTTTTTTTTTATCCTATCAACGTATAAAGAATGTGAACCCTCATGCTTTTGGGTATAAGCCAACTAATGAATGGAGTTTCTGTGGGGGCAAGTAATTCCATAATGTCCTTATGGCATCCTTTTCAAAAGCAACTGGCACTGGTCACGTTTGAGGGTGGGATACTGGACTGGATGCAGCATTGGTCTGATGTAAATGTCCCTGTTTCCTGAAGACAGAATTTAGCCTTAATTGGGAGTTATATTTGACTCAGAGGTAGTGGTCCAGTCTGTCTGTCATACTGTGGGGGAGACAGAGCCCTCACCTCTGTTTGCCCTTTCAATCCTTCGGTGGGTGTGGAGAGAATTGAAATATATTTTTGGAATTTTAAGTTTTCAAGGTCTCTCACCACTCCCATGCCATCCCTGCTGAATGAGTAATTAAAGAGGCAGCATTTTTTCAGTGTGTGACAAGTGGCTCTGCTTACTACATTCAGGCGTAACCTAGTCAAGAACCACCAGTCTGGAAGCAACAGACACTCTTGTAAATACTTGATATCTAACTAGTTTAGCAGGATGCACTGAAATATTCCAGAGACTAGATACATTTCCTGGGCATACGATCTTCCTGCCTTACATATTTCAGCCTCTCCTGTTAAAACCGAATATTGCATGCTTTAATTGGGCTCCCACAGCACTGAGATACTAAAAATTGTCCATGCATGTGCTGAATTCCATATGCACATAATCTGCATTTTAAAAAGAAAATCTGAAAAAATGTACACAGCTGTTTTACATATATAAATTAGTACCTGGGCTTAAATTTACCACTGACATAAGTGATTGAAACTTTGCCCAATTATAACAGCACTGAATATGGCCTGGTGTTCTCAAAGTGCTGTGCAGTATAGATGCTGTGAAAAATGGAACAAAAGCATGTCCAAAACAATGAGAAAAGTAAATGTGCCCCCTTGTACAAGATTATACAGACAGCAAATGATTAACAATAAGCAGAGTCAGCTAAGTAACTAAATGTGGGGCAGAGGGAGGGAGTTTTTATACTTTCTTGTTGACAGTTTGTGGTTCATTTATACTTTGTTAAGAAAATAGACCGCTTCCTACAATAGTTAAATAAAGACCCCACCTAAGAACAGGTATTGAAAAATTGTCAAATCAGTTTGCATTTGCCAGATCTTGTATGTGTTCAGTTAAAAATCGCACACGCTCAGTGGTTCAGTTCCACTGACTCAGAGTACAGGAGAATACAGCTCTTTCTACCCTGGAAGAGTAGTAGCAGAGGTACATTTGCTTTGTGTTTCTTAAGCCTTGGGGGAGCACTGCTGTCCTCAGCATTCTCCCTTACACTTCACCATTTGCATGGAGCAGGTGCCCCAAGATGTGATCACAGGCAGGAAGAAAACCTTTGTGGGACACTGAGTGACAAGCAGAAAGAATCCTGAGGATGGCTGAGAGCCATGAAAAAGGGTGGGCTGCAGAATGTGTTTGTTGTAACATTCTGGCATCAAACGTCTTCTATCAAGTGAGAGAGGGGATGTGACTCTAGGTGGAGGTGCACTTGAGAGGCCTGAGATGAGCATAGGGAAGCTGTGCTGACTGCTTTGATTTGATGGTGTGGTTCAGAATGCCGATTCTAATTTCTTCTACATATGCTTCCATGGAACCTTGTTACTGTGTTAGATTTTGCAGAGCTTGACTTGCTGCTGGCAAGGTATTCTAGTTCAGGAGACAATCACTTGGTCTTATTCACGTAAAACATTGCTAGTACTGTCACTTTTTTGTTGTGAAATTAATTAAATATTTTTAAATGCAGAAAATTGGACAAGGTGTTTCATAGATATTTTGTGGACATGGCTCAGAGATGTTACCTTTATTATTTGTTACATACATCAAACTAGAGATGGACCAGAACCAAAACCCCAACACCCCTGAACTTTGAAGAGTCAGCAGCTTTTTGGTCTGTGCAATTCTCACTCCTCTCTTCACATCAAACACTATTCTGATTTGTGGTCAAGTCTAATGCTGACAAGTATAGGAGTATGGCATGATGTTGGGCACACACCCTTACACAGCTTCATACAGCCCCATAAATTTGCTTAGCTGGCTGCAGACCCACCTGGGATCATTAACTCCTTTCAAACCAGTCTCTTTCCTTGTTGCTTCTGCTTTCCACATGCAATTTCCCATCATCTTGAAATGTCACAACATCTCATTGTCCTGTGAGTTTGTAACCTAGTACCTCAATATCCACCAAAATTTGTGAGATCCCCTTCATAATTTGGTGTATTTCAACTATTGCATGTTTTCTATACCTCCTTCTTGCTCATTTTTGTAAAGCACAGCTTTGCATGCAGAAACTCAGGGCCTCATGCTGGTCTTGTGAGAAAAAGTCCCATTGATTTTATTGGGGGGAAAAGACCAGGTCTATATTGAACATACAAATGTCCCATCACCAACAAATACTTTGTGTACAAAGTACTACCTGATAGATTTATGCACCTACTTGAAAACTAGGGTGACCAAATGTCCCGATGTTATAGGGACAGTCCCAATTTTTGGGTCTTTTTCTTATATAGGTTCCTATTACCCCACACCCCCTTCCCGATTTTTCACACTTGCTGTCTGGTCACCCTACTTGAAAACGCAAATCATGGCTCTTAGATGTGAAAACTGAGTTCAGTTGTTTTTAAAATGTGGCCCAGAGTATCTACAGCTTTATTTTCAATAGCATGCTATAAATGGCTTACAGAATAAATGTAGTAACAAGCCAATAACCCTGGATTAATCTAATGAACTTGCCTTCAGAGTAGAGTGGAATTGTGAATCTTTGCAGGAGACACTCTAGTTCATTACTGTCTCCTGTGAATAATTGCAATTCATGAATCTATTGCAATTCATGAAAGGTTTGTCACTATATACAAATCGCAATTCAGGAAAGGTTTGCAATTAGTGGAACTTTTTTTCATTCACTCTCTTCAAATGAAGAAGTCTTTATTAAAGCAAACAAGCAAAAAATATGATGCTAATATCCGGACTAGATTCTGCTCTTTGCCAAGCTGGTGAACGTAGGGGAGGCAGGCAGGACAAGCCAACCTGGATTTTGGGCCCAGGTCTAGTGCAGAGTGCAGCACTTGTTCTTCAAATACTCTCCACTAGGTGCATGTTGGGAGGGGAAAGAGAAGGCAGGAAGTAGACAGAACTTTAGCTGTGTCCCCTGTCCATATCCCCCTGCTGGCCAAATTAGTTGGCAAGGTGCAAGCTGGTAAGTAAGCTGGATACTTCCCAGGGACGCAGTAAATTATTTTCCCTACCTCAAGCTGCCTGGGGGGAAGGGGGGGAGGACAACTCTGCACTGCCCCCCTACATGATGCTGAGCGTAAAGGCTCATTATAACCCCATAGTGGTAAAGAAGGCAACTAATCTTTCCACCCTCATCAGTTGACTAGAACCTTACCCATATTAATTTCAGTGGGTCTTCTTGTGGAAAGGGGGCCGCTCAGCTTGAGTGCAGGTGGCAGAACCTTGCCTGATGTTAAACATATATTGGTTTAAATTCTATTCTGTTACACTTGGGTAAATCTGGAGTGACACGATTAGAGTGAATACGTTTTAATAAAGTTTATACTTGAATAATTAAAAAATACGGTGATACTGTTTCAAAGTGTTCTCAGAATTTTGTTGTTTAATAATTTATATTTGTTTGGATGTTGTAGCCACATTCCTTCTAAACATGTACGATTTTCACTTTGATGTCATTGTTGCTTATATTTTTTGAATATTTGTTGCTGCATTTTCAGCTCATGGGAGATTTGGAGAACAACTCATAGGTTTAATTAAAAGAGCTAAAAATGTCTTGGAGAAAAAGCATACAATTTAAAAATGAATTCTTATCTTCTGTACTGAAAAACCACTCAAAACGGGTGGAAAAAATAAATTCTTGTGAGCCCCTAAAAAGGTGTCACTTTTTAGAGTGACTTGAATAAGGAATGCAGGGGCTTGGAGTGCTGGATTGGGAAAAGTGTTAAAGGGACAGGGGTCTGCATGGAAAATGCATCAGGATGGGATGGGAAGAATTAAATGACTTGAGTCATTGAAGCAGGTGTTATTATCAGAGTATAGAGGTTAGTAGAGAGATAGGTGGAGGCAAAGCTTTGAGGGATATTGAAGGCAAGTTTGAGCGGTTCCAAATGGATCCAGTGCTTAAGGGGGATCCCGGAGCGGGATCAGAAGAGAAGTGTGATACCTAGTAGTGATCCTCGCATATAGCTGTAGTTAATCATTTAAACCTTATGCTCCTTCTCCTTTTTAAAGTGAATTTTTCCTCTGCAGTAAATTTTGTAATCCTTTTAAGGGTTACACAATGAGTTACACAATGGGCATAAAAATTTTGATCTTGTTCTCATTTAAGTCAAAAGCAAGACTCCTATTGACATCAGTGGTGCAGAATCAGGCCCTAGGAAAGGAGGAGTCTGGTTGATTTTGTGGTTATCTGGCATAACAGCACAGGTCAGTTCGTATTCCCCATTGCAGCCATCATTGGGCCCCAGCCTGCTATGGGGAGCCAAGAGCTAGTTAATCTGTTATTTGCCAGTCATCTCATGTTACAAGCAATGTTGCCAATTTGTGTGATTTTTATCGCAAGTCTTCTGATGTGTGGTGTTAACTGGAGAAGTTGGAAGCTCCAGATCATTTGGTGGCACTTCGTACAAATAGTGCAATTTGACTTCAGTTGGGTCTTCTAGTGAGAACTCCAGCAGTGCGTGACAAAATCACCTTAATCTATACATTTAGTATGGGGCAACTTTGGTTACAAGGCCTGCAAAGACTTCTTTAGAGATAGTTTTATCAGCAGGTCAGTCATAAAGCAATAGATTTGGCCGCTTTGATTCCAAGTTAAACATAGTTACAAATAAAAAGTCTGGCTCTTCTTTTGGTTGCATTGGAGCCACTTCAACTGACGATGGCAGATCAGTGATTTATCCACAGTGGAACTGCTTCAACAGGAGAGACTGGGGGAGCCCCACATCAGAATATCCCATAACCGAGTGGTTAGAGCACTAATCTGAGAGATAGCTGGTCCTTGTTTAAATCCCTTCTCCCCTTCAGGTGGTGGGAGGACTTGAACTGGGGGCTTCTACATCCCATGTACCTGAAACAGCAGTCTAAAACTTATGAGGGAAGTCCTCTCCTCCGCTTCCCGCTGCCTTCTTGCAAAAAACCTATTGGGTGCCTAACTCCAAAGAAGGTTCACAGCTGAGAATCGCTAACAGAGGTAGGTGATTCCCCTCAGCCTGGAGTTAGGCATCTATCTCCATGAGAGGGGCTGGGCCTAGCACGCACCCCTCTTGTTGGCATCTCCTATTGGCTAGGTTAGGTGGCTTCCCGCTTAGTATGCTGGCGTTTGTCAATTGCAATCTAAGGAGCCTCTCTCTCTCCCCATACATTGTATAGGGAGTCTAAGTCCCTAACTGAGGCTTTGTGAATCACATTGAGTTCCTGTGGTTTTCTGGGTGCCTAAACCTTAGGCCTTGTGATGCTAAGCACCACGAAGCCAAAGTTTCTTTGTGAATCTAAGTATAAGAGAACAGTAGTGCAAATTATTTTCACCCATCAGTCTTCCAAAGAAAACAGACAGAGCATAATGCTGGTGGAGATGCCATGGAATAAGAAACCGTCCTCGTATGTTATTGATTCATCCCCAGATGAATGTCTTCTACTCAGATGTTAGAAAACTCATGCAAGTTACTCCAGGTTTACACTCTTTCTTTCCAACCATCCCACACTCCACCGCCCGCCCCCCCCACCCCCCGTGGAAATCTAATTATTATGGAACATATCCTGAATTGTTGAATTTTTAAACGGATAAATAACCATTTGGAATGTTAGTGACTGCTGCCAATAAATGGCTACAAAAAATTCTCCCCTCTTAAGAAATGTAGTCAATCAGCATAAAAAAAGAGAAATGGATTGATTTACTGTCTCTGTTAGATTAACAACTGAACTATCTGGGAAGCAGTGACTCTGAAAAAGACTTGGGGTCATGGTGAATAATCAGCTGAACATGAGCTCCCAGTGCAATGTTATGGCTAAAAGGTCTAATGCGATCCTCGGATATAGAAACAGGAATACTGAGTAAGAATAGGGAAATTACATTTCAGAGGTATTTGACACTGATGTGACCACTGTTGGAATACTGTATCCAGGTCTGGTGTTCCCACATTCTTATGATCATTCTAGAATCAGTACTACTAGCTGGTTCTAAGCCTCTGGCTTCACTGTTTATTGCAAACTTTGATTTATCTTTCGATTGGGAAAGGGTTAATATTGGTGGTTTTGAGGGGGAAAAAGAGCATAGTCATAACAGTAAACAAATCTATCTTCGAGTGCTTGCTCATGTCGATTCCATTCCATGATCGCACACATGGGTGTGTGTGCGCAGCCATGTGTGCGATCATCATAGATTTTTGCCTTAGCGGTATCCATAGGGCCAGCTGTGGTGCCCCCTTGAGTGCCACGCTCATGCATTGGTATATCAGGCGCCACTGGCCCTACACCTTCTCGGTGGTGGTTAGTCGGGGCATCTTTCTTTGCATAGCAAGGACTAGCGGTTTTGTCTCCTCTGACTTCAAGCGTTAGAGCCTTGTAAATAGTTTGTTAGTGTTAAGTAGTTGTTAAGGGTAGTTAGAAGTTAGAGCCCCAGTGGGGACTTCGCCTCACGCATGCCTCAGTCTCCAGAGTTTAAGCCCTGCGTGGACTGTAACAGACCTATGCCTGTAAGTGACCCCCACAGCAGCTGCCTCAAGTGATTAGGGGAATCACATGTGAAGGACAAGTGTCGTATTTGTAAAGATTTTCAACCCAGGCCTCAGAAAGAGCAGGATATTCATTTGCAGGCTCTCTTCATGGAGGCTGCCCTTCGTCCAGCTTCCGAGCCACCCTGCCAAGGCTCGCCTAGTATCTCGGCCTCAGTGTGCAGCGCACCCCAGGCACCGTTCCCCATTGCCAGTGCCCAAAAAGAAGAAAAAGAAGCACGGCTCCCCAGCACTGAGCAAGAAGGGCCATGGGATATTCAGGCTGACCGGCCACTCCAGAGCCACGTACACGTGCTTCCCCAGTCGGGGCCCTTAGCCCCTTAAAAGATCCACTACCGATTACTGGGAGCAGTAGGGGAACAAAACTCCTGGTGGCATCGATGCCTTCCCAAGCTCCTCCACTGCCAAGAGAGCAAAGTCCTCTGCCCGTGCTGCTGGCACCACCATAAATTCAAGGAGTCCCTCCCTCAGGGTTTTCTCCAAGAATTTAGCACCCTCATGGAGGAAGGCACCACGGCGGCTAGGTGTTCCCTCCAAATGGCATGGGACACAGTGGACTCAGCAGCCAGGGTGGTCATGTCGGCAGTGGTTATGATGCGCAGCTCCTGCCTTCAGACTGCCACCTTTCCCAAGAGATGCAGACCTCGATCCAAGACCTCCCATTCAATGAGAATGCTCTCTTCTCCAAACAAATATATGCAAGGCTAAATGGGTTGAAGGACACTTGGGCCATCCTTCGCTTGCTGGACATGCATATGCCGCAATCTTCATGGAAGCAGACCCCCGCCGTCAAGGCTCATCAGGGGTCTGCTAGGAGGAGGGTTAAACACACAAGTTTTAGTCATCACTGCCCTTCCTCCTCCCACAGAGCCTGGCCCAGTGAAGCATCCTGGAGGCCAGAAGCACTCCTTTTGAAGGTGCACTCGAGAGCTATGCCCCATTGAATTCCCCTGATCCACACTGCCCTTTCCTCGACCATTTTCGTCTCTACCATTCGGCCTGGTTGCGGGTCACCTCAGACCACTGAGGGCTGGACGTAGTATCTCGGAGCTATTCCCTGCAATTTTAAGCCATCCCTCCCTCCCTCCGCTTTCCTGTCCCTCTTCAGGGACCCTTCTCACGAGCAACTCCTCGTTCAAGAGATCGAGAACCTCTTGGGGTGGTGGAGGAGGTCCCTCAGGACATGAAAGGAAAAGGGTTCTATTCCCTCTACTTCCTAATTCTGAAGGCAAAAGAGAGCTTCAGACCCATCCTGGATCTACGTCGCCTCAACAAGTCTCTCCAAAAGTTGAAGTTTTGCATGATCTCCCTGGCCTCCATCATCCCCTCCCTGGCTCTGGGAGACTAGTACACCACCATCAACTTAAAGAACGTTTATTTCCATATTCTCAGATCACAGACATTTCCACCATTTCATAGTGAGCAGGCACCATTTTCAATTCACAGTACTGCCCTTTGGTCTCTCATCGGCCCTCAGGGTGTTCACAAAATGTATGGTGCCAGTGGCTGTTTACCTGAGACACCGAGGGGTCCAGGTCTTTCCATATCTTGACAACTGGCTCATCGAGAGCAGGTCTCGGGAGCAAGTGCAGAGGAGCCTCGATCTGGTGCGTTCCACTTGCCACGACCTGGGCCTGTTAATAAACGAGAAAAAATCCACCTTACTGCCCATCCAGTGAATAGAGTTCATTGGGGTGGTTCTCAACTCCACGCAAGCCAGAGTCTTCCTTCAGGAAGCGTGTTTTCAGGCCATGTCGGACTGATCTCCCATGTAAAGAACCACTCGCTCACCATGACTCACACATGCCTGTGGCTATTGGGCCACATAGCTGTTTGTACATATGTGGTCAGCAATGCTCAGCTCCATCTCTGGCCCCTGCAAGTGTGGCTGGCGATGGTCTACATTCCCAACAGGCATGACCTGGACTGGGTAGTCAGGGTGCCAGACCACATGGGGTCGTCCATGGATTGGTGGTTGGACCCTGGGTCAGTGTTGGAGGGAGTCCCCTTCGTGACCCTGTCCCTGGTCTCCGATGCTTCGGACCTGGCCTGGGGAGCCCAGCTGGGCGAGCTGAGCACCCATGGCCACTGGTTGCAGGATGATCTGGCCCTCCACATCAACGTCATGGAGCTCAGAGCAGTTTGCCTGGTCTGCCCAGCATTCTTGTCCTGCCTGAAAGGCGAAGTGCAGGTCCTGACGGACAATACCACCACCATGTATTACATCAACAGGCAGGGCAGTGCCAGGTCTTCAGCGCTTTGTCAAGAAACTCTCCGCCTGTGGGATTTTTGAGTGCAACATGCCATTCATCTGATAGCCGCTCACCTGCCTGGCACCAGGAATGTCCTAGAGGATCACCTCAGCAGGACTTTCTCCTCTCACCACAAGTGGTCGTTCCATCTGGAGGCGGTCAGCATAATCTTCCAGATGTGGGGGACTCCCCAGGTGGACTTGTATCAGAGGGGTAGCTGTGTTAGTTTGGATCTGTAAACAGCAACAAAGAGACCTGCGGCACCTTATAGACTAACAGATGTATTGGAGCATAAGCTTTCGCGGGTGAATACCATGAAAGCTTATGCTCCAATACGTCTGTTAGTCTATAAGGTGCCGCAGGACTCTTTGTTCCAGGTGGACTTGTTCGCGTCCAGGCAGAACAGAAAATGTCACATGTTCTGTTCGATCCAGGAGTGGACAAGAGCTCCCGGTCAGATGCCTTTTTCATTCCATGGTCTGGGGCGCTGATGTATGCCTTCCCGCCAGTGCCGCTGATTCACAGAGTCCTTGTGAAGATCAGGCAAGACAGGGTGAAAGTTATCCTAATAGCCCGCGCGTGGCCTCGTCAGCACTGGTTCGGCACGTTGCTGAACCTTTTGGTAGCCGCCCCACTGAAGCTGCCCCTCTGGCTAGATCTGCTGTCACAGAACCATGGCAGCCAAACCTTGTGGTACTGCACTTGACAGCTTGGCTACTTCATGGCTAAGCAAAGATGAACGGGCATGCTCGGCCCATGTCTTGCAGGGTAGCAGGAAACCCTCCACCAGAGTGACTTACCTGGCCAAATGGCTGTCTCGGCTTTCCATCCTGCGTGCCAAGGCAGCTCAAACATGATGGCATGGTTTTTGAAAGGTCTGGAGCATCTCTACCCACACGACCGGGATCCCATCCCCCCTGGGACCTGAATCTCGTGCTGTTGAGGCTCCATTTGAGCCACTGGCTTCTTGCTCTCTCCTGCTACTCTCCTGGAAAGTTTCATTCCTGGTCATGATAATGTCGGCCTACAGGGTGTCAGAGATCAGGACGCTTACTTCAGAGCCGCCCTATACAGTCTTCTACAAGGATAAGGTCCAGCTGTGACCGCACCCAGCATTTCTGCCCATGGTCATTTCCCAGTTTCATACTGGCCAGGATATATACTTACGTGTCTTCTTTCCAAAGCCTCATGCGTCAGGTGAGGAGCGCAGGCTACACGCCCTGGACATCAGGAGGACACTGGCCTTCTACATAGGTAGAATAAGGCTGTGCCGTAAGTCGACGCAGTTGTTTGTTGTGGTGGCAGACAGAACGGAAGGTCACCCAATGTCTGCTCAGAGGATTTCGTCCTTGATCACGACCTGCATCCACTACTGCTATGAGCTGGCAAAAGTGCCTTCACCGGCGATTGTGACAACACACTCGACTAGGGCACAAGCGTCATCAGTGGCCTACTTGGCACAGGTACCAATCCAAGAGATCTGTAGAGCTGCTACCTGGTTGTCTGTCCACACGTTTGTGTCTCATTATGTGCTTACCCAGCAAGCTCAAGACGACACTGGCTTTGGCAGAGCAGTGCTGCAAGCTGCAAGACCGTGAACTCTGAGTCTGCGTCCATTGATACTGCTTGTGAGTCACCTAGAATGGAATCAACGTGAGCAAGCACTCGAAGAAGAAAAAACGGTTACCCACCTTTTTTAGTCTTAAAGGTGCCACAGGATCCTCTGTTGCTTTTTACAGATTCAGACTAACATGGCTACCCCTCTGATACTTGCCACCTTTTTCGTAATTGTTCTTCGAGATGTGTTGCTCATGTCCATTCCATTGCCTGCCCCCTTACCCCTCTGTGGAAGTTGTCAGTAAGAAGGAAATGAGACGGGTGTAGGGCTGGTGGTGTCTGATATACCGACGCATAAGCGTGGCAGTCAAGGGGGCACCACAGTTGGCCCTATGGATACCACTAAGGCAGAAATCTCCGACGACCATGCATGTAGGCGGGTGCACACACCTCGAATGGAATGGACAGGAGCAACACACCTCGAAGAACAACAGTTGTGAAAAATATGGTTAACCGTTTTTTTTCTCCAGATATTTCTAGGCTCCTCCAGACTAGAAGAAGGGGGTTAAAAACCACAACAAATAAAAGATGCTAAAAATTGTTTCTTACATTTGTGATGAAGTGGTGTCAAATTAAGGGAGATAAGATGATTGCTGATTAAAAAGTTGAATGAGTCTGATGAGGATTCATCTTGACTAGAATTTGAATTAAGTAACTTTTACTTACGTTTGGTGTATGGTTTGAAACTGTGTGTGATCTGGAAAGGTAATGTATTTGCATTTACTTACCAGGACATCAGTATAAATTTAATGATGCTAGCTTTCTTGTTGAGTAATCTGGTTCAATTTAGCTGGAATTTGACTGATATAAAAAAAATCAGTGTTGACCTAGTTTCCTACTGAGCCTTTGTATTGAAGTGTTGTGTAGTGGGAAAGTAATACATTTGTGTTTATTATCATATCAATAGGGGCCTAATTTTGTTGCTTTTATGCTGAATAATCTGATAAATACAAAAAAGCAGTTGGGATGTAGCTTTGTTGTTATTTTAGTAATAAAATGTTGTGATCTGAAGAGTAACAAGCTTGTATTCACTTACTGTCTCATTATTGGGTCCTGATTTCATGCTACGGTCCTGTCTGGGACTGAATAAACAGGGTCCCCAGTAGCAAATACTGAGGTGGGATCAGGGCTTTAATCTTGTGTGTATATGCCGGGGGAGGGTGGTGTTCTATGAATAATCAGATCTAATTTAACTTGACTTTGATGGGTAAAATATGCAGTTTTTACCTAGTTTTATAGTATGGACCAGATTCCCTAAGCAAACCACACTGGTCCTAGGGGAGAGGAGGGTGGACACAAAAGTGGCTTCAGCTGGTGCTGAAGTCAATAAAAAGACTCCCATCGACTTAATCTTGGGCATGGTTTATTTTTGAGCAGCCTGATGAGATAGAAATGCCCTGGCCCTAGCTGCTTTCTGCCAGGAATGCCCCCAGTGCCAGGGGCTGGACAGTCTGTTGTCAGAGCTGCTATAAGAACTCCATGCTACCCATGGATTACACAGGGGGAATCCTCAGATGGATGAATCAACAGGCTTTAGAGATGGGTTGTGTTGCCATAGCCCTGGTCAGGCTGAGGATCGGGCCCTATGTGTTGAATTCTTATATGCTGCAATGAAATTCTCATGCATGATTAGCCACCTGATTTTTATCTAATGGATACTGAACTACTTAGGGTGTCTTGAGGAGTTGGCGATGAGCTTATATTTATTGCATTGTCCATTATTGTCCTGACCTGATTATTATTTTATTGAAACCCTTTAAATTATACCTATTGTGACATACCGGGGCACAATCCAGACTAATGAGTAGCTGTTTCACCTCTGTCCTGCAACCTGTCGTGCCCTTCACAACGCCTTGTTGCTTAGCCTACAACCTGGACTGCTCACAAACTGCCTTCAGCATGTAAGTCACTCCCAGCTATGACTAACTGTGTGTATTGCAGCCAGCCAGCCACACCTTGGCTCTTGCCAGCCTGGGTTAAGCTGAGGTGACCCCAACACACTCCCAGTCCCAGATCTTCCCCAGAAATATATGTCCTGTACTTCCCAGCCCTTTCCTGGACAATACAAATGTATTAAGTGTGTTATTCCTTTAAGGGGATTACAAAATACATCTTATTATTTTAAATAGTTATCCAGGCACTTCAACTTAAACACATTGGATTCGCTAAAATAATAAAACAGGTTTATGAATTGCACAGAGAGAGATTTTAAGTGAGTACAAGAAATGAGGCATAAAAGTCAGAAACGGTTACAAGAAAAATCAGGATAAAATGCTCATTGGTGCCTAACTTCACAAAGGATATTTGGTTCAAAACAAAGATTTCCCACCAGATGCTTTCGGCTGTCTGAGGGCAGGTCTACACTTAAAATGCTGCAGCAGCACAGGTGACCCTAAGCAGCTGCGCCATTGTAGCGCTTAAGTGAAGGGGCTCCTACACTGACGGGAGAGCCTCTCCCATTGGCGTAGTTACTCCACCCCTGTGAGAGGTGGTAGCTATGTCGACATGAGAAGCTCTCCCATCGACATGGCACTGTCCACCGGGGGGGTTAAGTCGATATAACTACGTTGCTCAGGGGTGTGGATTTTTCACACTCCTGAGCGACGTAGTCATACCAATATAGGTCTGTTGTGTGCCTCACTGACCAAACTCTTTGGGTTAGAACCCCTCCTCCAGAGTCTGATGCCTGCTTCCTTTTTCTTTTTGGATGCAGAGAATATGATGGGCAAGGAGAGAAAGAGGGGTGTCTTGCAGTGTCTGCCCCTTCTTCTTATAGTTCTTTCCCCCTTTTGCAAAGCGTTTCCAGCTGGGAGCAAGATGACAGGCAGTCTGTCCATGCTGTTTCTTTGCTAAGATGAAGATTTTTGCCCCAACCCCTTTTCCTGCCAAAGAATAGCCATTTAGCAGGTAATGGTCCATCAGCCTTGTTTACCCCTCTGCAGCTGCACTGCTGTAAGATCTCCTGTGTAGCCGCTCTATGCCTGCGGGAGACGAAAATTTGTTGAGTCCAGGAACTTAGCAAGTTTTAAGATTTAAAAATCTTGCGTGAATATCGAGAGTGATCATAATGAATTTGGAAGCGATATTTAACCTCGTGCTTCATGGCATAAGCCAGTCTCTAACTATTGGAGATCAGGTTGACAACTAATGTTAGGGTTAGATCTGAAGCCTCTGGAGACACAATAATGGACTACATGGACTGATGCAGTGTGGTAATTCCTGTGTTCCCACCCTACCTTCCTATCTCCTGACTTATTGCCAAATTTTTCCATACAAAGCCATGCCTCAGATTGTCTAATAAAGGGCATGGGGCTAGCAGCCATGTCAGTGTATTTTCTCCTGCCTTCCCTGATACTTGGAGGAGAGATTACTAGCAACGAGCCATTTCTTCTGTATCTATGGAGGTAGGAAGAGCTGTCATTTTTTTGTTTTTGTGAAAAAAAAAAAAAATCAACCCTAATATTTTAACACCTTGGGCTTGATTATCAGTGAGACCTCAAATTAGCCTCCATGTATGTACAAGTGCACACATTTTTACTGCACTCTTTCCTGTTCACTTGCAAAGGCAGAATGTTAATGCACCAAAAGTGCACGTGCGGGTATTTGAAAATGGAATCTAGTCTCTGAAAATTAGGATCGAGTCTTTCTCTATTGTGCTGTATTGAAATATACTATAAATATGTGGAATACTAGAAAGCAGTCTCATTTTTATGTATTATAAGCTAATAAGTAGAAATCTAGGTCACTTCTTGAAAGCCAGCCTGCTGGAAAGATATTTGCTTTGTTAGAAAGTGTAGATTTCTGACTCTTCATATATATA
Organism: Trachemys scripta elegans; assembly: GCF_013100865.1. NCBI lineage: Eukaryota > Metazoa > Chordata > Testudines > Emydidae > Trachemys > Trachemys scripta. Next base: position 11,794,720 of record NC_048304.1, on the reverse strand, counting down.
AGTTTAGATTGTCTAGAATTACAGGGAGATGGTGGTGAAGGTTAGCAGATACTTCAGGGACAATTCTCTTCATCAGCTGAGCTGTATTTGCTGCTTTAGTAATTGGAAAAATTAAAGAGCTCGGTTTTTAATTTACCAATAAAGATTTTATTTTGACCATACAGTTTTTTAAGAATTGATTTGTTTTGTTTAATTCTGAAAAATAATGTGATTCTTAAATATATCCAGTTTTAATAAGCTTGTTCCTTCATTATTTCAGACAAGCTCGACTTGCAAATAGCTCAAAGCACTCTAAATGTCATTTGTTTTAATTAAACAATAGATTTTTTTTAACACAATGATCCAATTTTCTCTTTTGCTTGATCTAAGGCCTTGTCAACACTGGATTTTTTTTGCACTGAGATATCTACATCAATGTAGCTACACTAATGCAAACCCCTTGTGCAGACGACACAGATTGTTATAGAGTCCAATAGTTCAATAAATTGCTTCTAACCATGATTGATAACATTCTAATAACACTTTCTCTTGAAATGCTTATTACTATCTATAAAACCAATGAATCATGCCTGCAACATGCTTAAACGTCTATTAATCATTTATTAACCTTTAATAACTATATATGTGCCATCTAATATACAGTGTAACTAAAAAGGTACTTGTAATGTTGCAGCTCACTCCAGTTTCACACCAAGTTAAGCCACACTAGTGAAAATAACTTTTTACCCAGGAGCAGTACCCACCTCCTACAGCTGTTTGGTGGCTCCCCCAATTAGCTGATATGGGGTGCTGCCAAAGAGCTGATCAGGGGCGTCGCCAACGAGTTGATAGGGAGCTCAGGGAAGGGATTGTGGGAGGGCAAAGACCAGAGAGCGCCGGGAAGGTGGGGGCCTCGGAGGGGGTGGATTGGGGGTGGGAAGAGGCAGAGTGAAGGCGGGGCTTTGGGGAAGGAACAGAGTGGGGTGGGGCCGCAGGGTGGAGCGGGAGGTGGAGTACCCCTGGGCAGAAGTAAAAGCCGGTGCCTATGGTCCCAATCCAGCCCCACAACACACAAATATGTAGTCAAGAATCTAGATATATCTAGTGACACTGTTTTTGCCAGATAAAATGTTCTAAATCTAAGTGAACATCTTAGAAATCTGAATCTACATAAATTTGATTAATATATGCTTTCTCCTTCCCTTTAACATCCTCTTATTACATTCCCCTCTGTATATCTTTCTACAAATTAATAAGTTATTTTTCTCTTTCCAATTTTTGTTGACATTTTTTCTGATCCTAATTTTGTTTTTAGACTACATCTGTCTGTCCACTACTATTTTGGGCTCTGTTCATCAGCTCTGTAAAGGGTTACATAAGGATTTAAATGCAAGGGATTTGTAAATAATACGGAAATATCATTTGCGTACTGGTGTAGTTCATTGTGTTTATTACTGTGTTCTAAATCCCCTAATTGGAGTTGCGGTGAGGAGGGTATGCAGACAGGAAAAGAGGTCTGGCTTATGGAAATAGAGGCAGCAGTAGTGAAAGGGAAACTAACCCAAATGTCCAAATTAAAGCATCTTTTCCACCCATTTTCACCCTTGTATGGAAATATTTTTGGACTGATGCAGTATCTAGACTAGCTCAGATTCGCCAGGTTACACTGCAACCCTGCTCTCGCAACAGCCATTATGCAAGCGTGATATAGGGTAATATTTTTTTCTCACAATAAGGTGGAAACTAAAGTTGATTAGGAAATGATTTTGTCTTCCACAAAAAAAGGTGAATGAAATGTTCATTGTTTAGTTTTCATTATTATTTTTCTTTGTAAGGTTGGTTTTTGAAGGGGTGGGGATAAGGTGCTGTTGAGATGCTGAAAAACCAAAACCAAAAATAATTGGTTTAAAACCTATTTTTCTTTGGTTGCCAAAAAAAAAATACTAGTTTTTTATTTTAAGTTTTTCGATGAATATTTGAAAAATTTCAACAAAAACTGAGATTTTTCCATGAAAATTTCAATTTTTGCTAAAAAAAAAAAAAAAAAAAAAAAAAAAACCTCCTTTTCCAGGAGTGGGGGTGAGGGAAATTGACAACATTTTTAACCAGTTCTATTAGCAACACACACGGCCTACAAAACAGGGCCAGCAGTGATCCTTCAGTTCCTTCCTCTCCCTCCCCTTTCCTATCGCTCCAAGGATGCCAGGTGTCTACTGTGGTTGACCAGTGTCATCATCCTATATCCTCTGGCTGCATAAACATACATATGCATCTTTCTGCAGCCCTCAGAGTGACACTCTTCTTGCATGGCTGCGTGACATTTGCCACAGTGGAAAGGTACCTTAACTGTATCTTCACTGTGCGGGTACATTAACCAAATCAGGTCCCAGTCAGCCAGACTGCCTCTGGCATATTATACTGCCAGTGAGCACCACGCACGCTATGTGGCTGAGAGCATCTGCCACAGTAATAAAGGAGCTCCTGTCATAATAGGTGAGTATTATTGTTTAAAATTGAGAGTAGACCCTGAGTAAAGCTAAATGATAAAATTAGTACTGGGGATGCATGTCAGCTCGTTGGAGTTCGAAATAAATTTGAATTTTTTATCTTCTCAGATGCATTTGGACATTTTTCATGTTATTACAAGAGAATGGTAAAGTGATAAATTTAGGCTCTAATTTTTGCAGGCATGTATTTCCTTATGCATTATCATCACACTTGCCTTTTAAACTGTCATGCATTAGTCATAAGTACTTTTCTTATTCTTTAGCCTGAACATCTGTCCATATGTATCCTCAAATTAACAATGCAAAGTGTCTCTTGTAACCTAAAGCTGCTTTGTTATTTATTGTACTAGTGAATAAACCTGTTAGTTTAATTGTTTGCATCTTGGTATATTTAAATATTCTCTCCTTTCAGCTAGTCTAAAAGAAGAGCATTCCTGAAACACATACAGCCGCTGTATGTGGTTTTAATGGTTAGGTGGGCAATTGTTCCACCTTAACCTTAAGAGCAGTGTGGCAATAGTATGGAGTCTGGCTACAGTACCTTAGTCGTGATCTGTTGGTTTTATACAATCATAGTAGAGATGAAGGTCACTGACTCCATCAAACCACAAGAATAAGTTGTTGTCTGGAAATGCTACATTTATTCACTGTATAGCAAATATTACCCAAAACCATGAGTGTCTGTTGCGCCTAGAAAACAAAACATTTTTATTTATTTATTTACAGACTAGCTAAATCCCATGTACACTATTAATGACGGTGCAACCCACTGAAACAAGCACCTTCTAAGAGACCAGTTTTGTTTCCAGTACACAGCTGAAGTAACCAGACAGTGCCCTCTGCTCTTTCCTTCACATCTGTCATGCAGATCTTCTCTCTCCAAGCCAAAGAGTGGCAGCAGAGTGACTACTGTTGTAGTTTCAGGGCTGCACTACCCCTTGCAGCCATCTTGCCTCTTTGTGGGGCCCCAAATTAACAACCAAACACCTAGGCAGAGAACATCCACTGAGCTGTGCTCTGCAGTATAGGGGAGGGCTAAGAAAGAACCTTTTATGCAGACAACAGGAAACCTGCCTCTCCCAGGCTCTGGAACCAGTTTTGGGGAGAGGAGCAAGGTTCTGGATTTTCCCCAGGTTGAACAGACTTTTCTATAGCCTTCGATCACACAGTGGGCCAGAGTCCTCTGCTGCATATCATCACTCTATAGCAGTTAAATTTTAAAACATCAGTTTGGAGATTGATCCATTGTGCAGTGATGTAATAAGGTGAATGTTCATTTATGTCTTCTGCAAACCTATGATGCATTTTTCATCTCTCCATCCTTTTTTTAGAATAACGTTATTAAAAGATGGAGGCCTAAGCCTAGCTAATGTGACTAAATTAGATACTGGAAGTTACTCTTGCCTGGCAGAGAATCAGTTTGGAACAGCTAGTAGCACAACAAGCTTAATAGTTACAGGTATGTTTGGGGTTTTTTAAGAAGATTATTTGAAATGGCTCTGAATTGCAATAAGTCCAGCAAGTAGAACCCACAAGAAGCATAGGAGTTCAACATTTGCGCTGTAGTGGGTTTATTATGTGTGAATGGAGGTAAAGGGTCTGAGGAGTTGTATGTTTAAAAATACTTAAATAAAAAGAGATAAGTTCTGGTTCTTTTTTAAATTTAATGGGGAAATCTCTCATCTATATTGTGAAATAGTTCCTAGACCAGGGCACATGGAGTAAGGTCATCTGGATACTACTACTGGCTTGCACACTGACTCACTTTATAATCTAGGACAAAAAATTAAACCATGCTTCCTCAGTTTGGCTATCTGTAAAATGGGTCTATTTTTACTTTCAGAGTTAACTGGCGTTTGTAAAGCACTTTGAGATTGACAGATTAATGGCTAAAATTACCACATTCTGTACTTACTTGACACATAGATCTTCCACTAGTAATACAAAAAGCATGCAGAAAAATCCAACAGAAATCCACAGTATGGATCAGAGAGGAAGATTTTTCCTTTAATTATTAGCAATATTAGATTTTCTAAAGAACTGTACTTTTTTGTGTGCCTTGCAATTTGTTGAGCACTATAAACTACGCAGCAGGTCACATTCTACTTGGAGCCACAAGGAATTCCTATTGAGGCTAATAAGCTCTCACAATACTTCAGGAACAGAATTCGATCAATAATATTTACAATATAGAATTTGACTAACCTAAAGTGACTGCCACTGGTCAAGTGCATCTTATAAAATGTGAATGTTTAAAGAAAGCTCAGTAACACAGAAAGGTGGGATAACTGCTGAGATGGCTAAAATGACTATTTCTGCTCTCCATAGAGCCAACAAGGATAACTCTGGCACCTTCAAACATGGATGTGACTGTTGGAGAGAGTGTAATCTTGCCGTGCCAAGTTCAGCACGATCCATTGCTAGACATTGGCTTTGCGTGGTATTTTAATGGAACGCTCACCGATTTCAAAAGAGATGCTTCTCATTTTGAGAAAGTAGGAGGGGTAAGTTGTGAACATTTGTTTCTCTGATTATAAGTGTGTGTATCTTAAAGACAAGGTTGACTTAAAAGAGCAAAAATGTTGCACGCTTTGTGACTTCAGTTTTTTGTTTTGTTTTTGTTTTTTTTAAATTTAACATGGTAGCCAAAATGCATCCAGATCTTCTCTTCTTATGGTACGTCTACACTGCAGCTGGGTGTATGCTTCCCACCTTGGGTAGACAGATGCGTGCTAGTTCTGCTTAAACCAGCACACTAAAAATAGCAGTGTAGCTATGGGTTGCAGTTGCCAGCTCAGGCTAGCCAGCTGAGAACAAACCCACCTGGGCTCCTTGGACGCATACTTGGTTGGCTAGCCTGAGTCCCCATCTGTGCTGCCCCCAGCTACACTGCTATTTTTAGCATCCTAGCTTGAGCAGAGCTAACGTGTCCGTCTACCCCAGCTGGGAAGTCCACTCCCAGCTGCAGGGTAAACATACCCGTAGTATTGTAGAATTGCCTTCCCCAAAGGAGATCAGTTGTTCAGAATTACAGGCACAGCGCTTGCTGCTATACATATTCCATAATACAGATATTAGATACCTGAAGCCCAATAATACAAAAGAATTAAAAATGAAAGAAAGTTATTTACACCTCATAACCACAATATCTCTTTGAACCACAGGTGAGGATCCAGATAAATTGAAAATAAGTTGTTTGCTGCCACGCAGAAATCTGTTTAAATAGGTACTTCATGAGATGTATCCCATATTCTTCGCAGTGTTTGCATTCCTCAATGGTGCACAACGTTGATGTTTTAGTCTCTGCCACAGTCAACCACAAATTGACTTAACCATCAAATATGTTTTTTCTAAACAATATCACTTTGATTCATACCTATAAATACTGAAGTCTCCATTAATAAGCATCAGAGAGGGCTCCTTTTATCCTGACCGTATGCTGTCCGCTTAAGAGAGAGCAATATCAGAGTTAGATGCGTCAACTGTGCAGTTCTACAAAGTAAGACTTGTAAGAAGTTCGTGTGAACCTTGTGTCGAGTTTGTCTGTGTAGATTTTTACCACCCCAAATTTCACTCCGAGGTTTGGGTTTAAACCCACACAAAGTTTTAACATAACTGTTACAAGAGATCTCTATACCTGTATATAGGTAAATAATTAGGGTGCTAGAAGAGAGATGTAGCAGAGTTCCTGCATTTTGTAGGACTGTTCAAATTTGCTGTGCACTGCGAATGGCTTCCTCTGTGTAGCTCTCTATATCAGCTCTTAATAAAAATTGCTGAGCGTCACCTGGTTTTGCATCCAAACACTATGCAATGGCATTACATAGTTTCAAAGGAAAATTCATACATGCGTTCAAGATGATTGGAAGGTTTGTGTAACCCTTGGAGACCCCTTTGATAAATCTGAAAGGCATTTCGAATTTGTAACCGTCAAATCTTCATATCCCCAAAAGAACTAAAAGGGGATTTAAACACCTCTCCATCCCAGGCAAAGGCAACAGTCATCAGCTTGAGCTCCCTTCAAAACTAAAGCTGGAATGTGCAAATTACTGCCCCAGTATCTGGTGTAGGGGAGGACCATTCATTCCTTCATCAGTACAGACTAAAGCATGACATAAATCCAGGATGATCTTTTCAAAGCTATGTCTATGCTGGGCCTTGTTATAAACATAGCAGACAGTATAAGACCCCATGTCATCTGAATATTTTGGCCTAATTTGAAATCATTTATTTGAATGATACAGGTATGTAAATAAGAAAATAGATTAAAAGTTTGAGGCCAGATCCTCAGCTGGTATAAATTGGCACAGCTTCATTGTAGCTATACTGATTTACACCAGCTGAGTATCTGGCCCGTGTAAGCTGTTTCTAAGGACTCAATGTAGTTAATTGGCTGAGCGCTCATGTTCTCCAGTGCTCCTCCTAACGTATGGTTCTTCAGCACTCCCTGCTCAGGGCTGTGTCACAAAAGCCACAATCTGGGCTTCTAATTAAGACATTTGGCTCTTGTAAAATACTTGTCTGTATTTTCAGACACTCGCTGAATTGTGTCAGTCTCTGAAAGTCATGCTTTCTGTCTAGTTAGCAAAATGGTTGGTTGATTACAGTGAATGAGCAAACTTGGCTTCTAAAATTTTAAGCTTCTAGACTCTACAAACAAAAGAGGATTGCTTCATTTTTGGATGACTTCTATATAAAATCAGGTGTTATATTTAGTTTTTAGTCACACACATGGGAAAAACTCCAGGTTTTCCCTTTCACTGCTCGAAGCTTACTATTCTATTAGCCAGCATGCTAGGCACCTTCCCCGAGAAGGGCAGGGCTTAGGAAACACCCCTTGCCTTGGCATCTCCCATTGGCTATTTTAGGCGGGGAGCTGCCTAGCATGCTGGCTTTTGTAAATCCCATTCTGAGTCCTCTATCCCTCCTCATTCATTGTATAGAGCACGTAGATGCTCTAGCATGCTGGCTTTTGTGAATCCCAGTGATATTCTAGGCGCCCAAGGCGTCTACATAGCATTTAAACATCTGCAGGTGGTTCGTGTCAGCTGACTTGAGCTTGTGGGGTTTGGGCTGCAGTGTTGTAAAATTGCAGTCTAGTGGTTTGGGATCTGGAGCCCGGGATCTGGAACTCTCCCCTCTCACAGAGCCACAGAGCCCATCCCCAGCCTGAGCCCAAATGTCTAGACTGTGATTTTACAGCCCCATAGCCTGATCCCTGCGAGCCGGAGTCAACTGACACGGGCCAGCTGTGGGCGTATAACTGCACTGTAGACATACCCAGAGTGACTTGCCAGAGGTCACACATGCAGCCTGTGGCAGAGCCAGGAACTGAACTCAGATCTCCTGAGTCTCAGTCCATTGCCAAGGTCATCCTTCCTCCCTTATTTTTCCTATGCCTGTTTGTCTAATGTATTTATAGTGTGGCCATCACCATACCATCAAGATCTTTATGTGTGAAGGAGAGTGGTTGTGTCCATTAGTAAATATTTGTATAATAAATGCTATTTAAGACAATGCAATGCATTTAAAAGGTTGTTGTTTTTAAATACTCTTTGGAATTATCCATTTAATCCAAGCATAAAAGGTAAAGTTTGCTATAACTGCCAAAGCCAGGTGGTTGTAGACAGCCCACTTAGCCTTAGCAGGTAACATTGGCCTCTCGGTAGGTTTATTAACGTTCCGTTTCCTACAGCTCTGCCTTCTTGCTGATGAAACCAATGACCAGTTAGGTGTCTGACTCCCACTGAAAACTAATGGAATTTAGGTGCTAACTGCCCTTCTGTGCCTTTGAAAATCTTCTCAAGAGGCATAGCATTTAATCAGTGGAATGAAAGAGGATCCATATACAGATTGGCACATGATTAAATGCAATTGCCTTCAAGAGAAATTAGGTTTCTTTTGGAGAGCAAAGAGACTTTTGTAGATCTTATAATTTTTTAGAAAAATCTTTCTGGAAATTTGAGCTGACCATCTGTCATGTCCCAATGTGAATCCTCTGATTTCACAGCCTGTTACCTTGCCATGTTGCTGCATATTTACTACGTTTCTAATAAAGTACCTAAACAGGCTGTACATAAACATAATAAAATTACAAGGGAAAGGTTAACGATCGTTGATAAAAGGATCTCTTCCAATATGTGTGACTTCAGTGGTAGATATGAACTGGTTGGAAAACTGATTTTTTTTTCCAGTGAAAATTTCATCAAAAAAGATAAATCAAGAACCCAAAGTTTTTGATCAAAAAACCAGCTGAAAAGTTTTTGCTGTTCAGGAAAAAGTCAAAATTTTCAGTGGAAGGCAACTTTCTTTATTTTTTTTCACTGTGTTGAACATCCAGTTTTCCATCAAAAAGCAGTTTCGATGGAAAATTTTCAGTCAGCCCTATTCAACACCTCTCAGGACTCATCCCAGTGATTCTTCATTGGCTAACCCATAAGTCTAAAGGATATAGCTTTTTATTGGAATATTTGCCATAAAGAAACAACAGCTGAGGGTATGTATAGGAAACAGGAGCCTTGTCATTAATGTTTGGACAAGGGGGTACTGGTGCTCTGCTAACTGGAGACTACAGAAGTTAACCACAAGACAAACTAAAATACCTCAGGGGCTCAATCCAGCTCCCACTGAATTCAATGGAAAGACTTCAGAGGGAGTTGGATAGGGCCCTTAGTGAGCAAATGAGTCAGAATACTGTCTGATGGCGTATTCGTACACTTGAAGTTCATATTCCCCAATAATAATAGGGGATTTCAACTGGGAACACGTCACCTCAGATTGGTATGCAGAGATAAAATTTCAATACAACATTAATGACTGCCTCTTGGAGCAGCTAATCCTGGAGAGGCAATTTTTTATTTAATCCTAAATGGCACATAGGATCTGGTCTAGCTGAACTACTCAGTAATAGGGACCATAAAGGAATGAAATTGAACATCCTTGAAGGGGGTAAAATACCAAGGAAACCCACTCTGGTAGCATTTAATTTCAGAAAGGGGGGTGACACAAAAACAAGGAGGCTAGTTAGATGGACAGTACAAGGAACAGTCATAGGAGTGAAATGTTTGCAAGCTACATGGACATTGTTTTAAAACACCATAATAGAGGCTCAAACTCTATGCATAGCTCAAATAAAAAAAAGTAAGCTTACCAAAAAAATGGCTTAACAGAGTAAAAGAGGCAGTTACAGACAAAAAGACACCTTTTAAAAATTGGAAGTCAGATCCTACTGAGGAAAATAAAAAGGAACATAAAGTCTGGTAAGTCAAGTGCAAAAGGGATAATTAGGCAGGCCAAAAAATTTTTGAAGAGCAAATAGCAAAAGACACAAAAACAAAAAGCAATTTTTTAAAGTACATCAGAAGCAGGAAGCCTGCCAAACAATCAGTGGGGCTACTGGACAATCAAGGTGATCAAGGTGCTAAAGGAGTACTGAAGGAAGACAAGGCCTTTGTGGAGAAGCTGAATGAGTTTAGTGCAGAGATGTGAGGGGAGATTCCCACACCTGAGCTATTCTTTTTAGATGACAAATCTAAGGAACTGGCCCAGACTGAGGTGTCAGTAGAGGAGGTTTTGGAACAAATTGATATGTCACCAGGACTGAACCAGATGACTAGAGGGTAGCTAATGTAACACCAAGCTTTAAAAAAGCCTACAGAGGCAATCCTGGCAATTAAGGCCACTAAGCTTAACTTCAGTATCAGACAACTTGATTGAAAGTGTAGTAAAGAACAGAATTATCAGACACATTAACACAATATGTTGGGGAAGAGTCAACATGGCTTTTGTAAAGAGAATTTACGCCTCACCAGTTTGTTAGAATTCTTTCAGGGGGCCAACAAACATATGGACTATGTTGATCCAGTGGATATAGTGTACTTGGACTTTCAGAAAGCCTTTGGCAAGGTCCCTCACCAAAGGCTCGTAAGCAAAGTAGGCAGTCATGGAATAAGAGGGAAGGTCCTCTTACGGATCAGTAACTGATTAAAAGACAAGAAACAAAGGGTAGAAATAAATGGTCAGTTTTCAGAATGGAGAGAGAGATAAATAGCGGTGTCCCCCAGGTTTCTGTACTGGGACCAGTGCTGTTCAATACGTTCATAAATGATCTGGAAAAAGGGGTATACAGTAAGATGGCAAAGATTTCAGATAGTACAAAACTACTCAAGATAGTTTATGTGCAAAGTTGAGTGTGAAGTTACAAAGGGATCTCACACAACTGGGTGCCTGGTAAACAAAATGGCAGATGAAATTCAATGTTGATAAATGCAAAATAATGCACACTGGAAAACATAAGCCCGGCTAAACATACAGAATGATGGGTGTAAATTAGCTGTTACTACTCAAGAAAGATCTTGGCGTCGTTGTGAATCATTCTCTGAAAACATCTGTTCAATGTGCAGCAGAAGTCAAAAAAGCTAACAATGTTAGGCACCATTAGGAAAGGTTTAGATAATAGGACAGTAAATATCATAATGCCACCATATAAATCCATGGTACACCCACATCTTGAATATCGCGTGCCATTCTGGTCGCCCATCTCAAAAAAAGATATATTAGTACTGGAAAAAGTACAGAGAAGCACAACAAAATGGTTAAGGGTATAGAATACCTTTTGTGGGAGGACAGATTAAAAAGACTGGGATTCTTCAATTTAGAAAACATATGACTATGTTAGATATGATAGAGAGCTATGAAACCATGAATGGCGTGGAGAAAGTGAATGAGGAAGTATTATTTACTCCTTCACGTGACACAAGAGCGAGGGGTCACCCAAGGAAATTAATAGGCAGTAGGCTTAAATCAAACATAAGGAAGCACTTCCTCACACAACACACAGTTAAGCTGTGGAACTCATTGCTGGGGATGTCATGAAGGCCAAAATTATAACTGGATTCAAAAAAGTGTTAGATAAGTTCATGAAAAATAGGTCCATCAATGGCTGTTAGCCAAGATGGTCAGGGATGCAACCCCATGCTCTGGGTGTCCCTAAACCTCTGACTACCAGAATCTGGGACTGGATCATAGGGGAATGATCATTCAGTAAGTTTCCCTCTTCTGTTCATTCCCTCTGAAGGATCTGGCACCAGCCACTGTTGGAAGAGAGGATGCTGGGCTAGATGGACGTTGGCCTGACCCCGTGTGGCTATTCATATGTTCTTATTCACTGTATGAAAAATTTACTAGAGACCCCAGTTTTGGTGGTGGCTGGCAGTAACTGCAGCAAATGCAAAGTAACTTTTCAATTGATATTTTCTCTTTGAGATGAGCAATAATGTAGTGGGAGTTCCTGGAACATTCTTGAGGGAAGTGGCATGCCTTCAATCTTTGACATATAGCAGCTCTTAGAAATGTTATGGTAGCACCTGTTATGCAACATACAGCTCTTCCATATGGACCCCCAAAATGCCAGGATATAACATTGTTTTACGTCTCTTTTTGGTTAGAAAGATGAGTCATAGGAGCAGCACGACAAATCAAGCAGTTTTTGAAATTGTGAACAGATTGCCTGTAAACTGCTTCAGATATCACCTGTTCAGACAATCCAGCAGCAGTTGAAATTGTCTTCCAGGCAGCAAAATGAAATGCAAGGATGGATTTAGTTTATGTTTTCAGTCCAACTCCATCCAGTAGCAGTAAGAACAGATGCACATTTGCAGACATACACAGAGCAAAGCTGCAGCATGGATTTCCTTTTAACACTGACCATGTTGGTTCACTCCACGCTGGCCTTAGTTTGTAAGTTCTGTGGAGCACAATGCCGTTTCAGGTGCTCATATAGTATGGGCTGCCAATTTGTGTTGCATAGGTTAGGTAGTATGCAGCGGGGAAGGTGACCTTCCTATCACCGTAACTTGTCCACACTAGCAAAGATTTAATTGTGCTGGCCAGAGATGCCAATGAAACTTACTCTGTTGCGAACTCTCTAATGATCAATGACAGCAGAGAGCACCAGCTATGTTGCAGCAGTATTGGCCAAGTATTTTCAAGGTACCCCAGAATGATTTATGTGAAACTTCAGGACTTTGAGAGCACCATATTATTTGGGATGTAATGTATGAAAAATATTGGAACTTATTCTACAGCACTCTATTGTTTACTGCAACTAAAAAGGGGATTTGGTTTAGCCCATTCTAACTTGTCATCCAAGGAGCAGTCAGACTTTTATTTAAAGTAACATTATTTTATTTGACAATCCTCTGGGTAAATTTATGGGTAGAAGGCTTAGTACAAGATTAGTTTGTGCTGATAAATTGCAATGTTGAGAATATGTGCTGAATGTGCACTTCCCGTCAGGTAGTTTCTGTACTCCAGGTTGCCTTTGCATTGCTCAGTCTTAGGGTATGTCTAATCTGCTATTGGTGATGTGATTACAGCACATGTAGAGATACACAAATTAGCTTTAATCTAGCTAGGTCAAGTACCAATAGCAGTGAAGTCACAGCAACATTCACTTCAGTGATAGCCACCTAAGTACATCTGCAGGGTCCCAGTTGGGCTTATACAGCCCATTTTGAAGCCTTTTGTTGCCATCACTTCACTGTTATTGGTTCCCAAGCTGACTAGGTTAAAGCTACCTTGGATATGTCTATACATATTGCAGTCATGCGTCCTGATTTGCAGTTTAGACATACCCTCAGTATATTGTGGGGTATTGCAGCCAGTGTTAGCATTGTCTTGTAAATTCTTTTCCTGTAATTATTTACATCTGCATTGTATTAGTGAACATAACATTACATTTATTTATTCCTATACAGTAAGGAGAGCTGTTAAAAACATGCTTTTAGGTTGTGTTACACAAAGAGGTTGTGGGTAGTATTGCTGGGACCAGCACTTAAAAAAATCAAAAGTAAAAGCTTGATTTTGCTCTCATTCAAGTCAGCAGTGAAATTTCTTTTGACTTGAATGAAGCAGGAATAATGTCTGAGAGACAAGCCGGTAACAATATTGCAAGTTTATGTAAAATTTATTTTAGAGCCTTGTATTTTAATAATGGGCAGTCTCTCTGGAAACAAATGATCCTTGAAACATTAGGATCAAAATACAAGTGCTAATGGTTGTGAACATAAAACAAACACCCCAAAGAGTTTCAATGTTTATTCATTCAGATTGCAGTCTCAAAGAAACCCTTAGCAAAGAGTGCCCACGTACATTTCTGAATGACTTTGGCATACTTTTATAAGTGCAATAAGGGTTATAAAACAGCAATCATCCAAAGCAGTGTCGCTTCTCCTTTCTCCCACACCTCGTCAAGTGTATGACTTGCCCAGAGTCACTCAGAAGATCAGAAGCAGCACCATAATTATGACTCCCAGTCCAGTGTCCTGTCCAGTAGACTACATGACCTCTCTAGACAATGCTGCCTCTCCTGTAATAACCCTTGAATAGAGGGCCTCAAGTAGTGAACCTTTCTACCAACTAAATGATCCATCCAACAAGATGGCTTGTTTAAAATTCTTCTGTGAGTGGCAGGATTTCCAGGCTATAATCAGGCTGAGTCAGGGGGACCAGGTTCTGATTTTGGCTCCATGAGTGTAAATCTAGCATAGTTCCTTTGGAGTCAGTTTGACCCCAGTTTTACCCCAGTATAGCTGAGTTTAGAACAGGGGTAGGCAACCTTTCAGAAGTGGTGTGCCGAGTCTTCATTTATTCATTCTAATTTAAGGTTTCGTGTGCCGGTAATACATTTTAACATTTTAGAAGGTCTCTTTCTATAAGTCTATATTATATAACTAAAAGGTTTTCAAAATGTTTAAGAAGCATCATTTAAAATTAAATTAAAATGCTGATCTTATGCAACCAGCCTGCTCAGCTCGCTGCCAGCCTGGGGTTCTGTTCACCTACGTGGGCAGCAGACTGAGTAGGGCCTGCAGCCGGGACCCCAGACCAGGGGGTGGGTGTTTTAGGGGTCAGGGCAGAGGGCTGGGGGAGGGGGTTCAGGGCAGAAGGCTGGGGTGTGTGGGGGGAGTTCAGGGATTGGGTCAGAGGACTGGGGACTGTGAGGGGTGCAGGGTAGAAGGCTGGGTGTGTGTTGGGGTATGGGGGGTTCAAGGCAGAGGGCTGGCGGTGTGTGGGAGTGTGTGTTGGGGTTCAGGGCAGAGGGATGGAGCTGTGGGGGTGCAGGGCAGAAGGCTGGGTGTGTGTTGGGGTGTCAGGGGTTCAGAGCAGAGGGCTGGAGGGTGTGGGGGGTGCAGGGCAGAAGGCTGGGGTGCTCGGCTTGTGGGAGGTGCAGGACATACCCCTTCCAACCCCTGAGAGGCTCATGGCAGGGGGCTGGAAGGGGTATGCCCTGTTCCACCCCCTTCCCTCTGTCTCCGTCCCTACCTTTCTCTGCCTCCTGTATGGAGCTGTGTGCATCCTGCCGCTCTTCCCCCTCCCCCTCGCTAGGGCCATCAGCTGATTGGCGCAGGGAAGGAGAGGGGGAGGGGCAGGAAAGCACCGCTGGGGGAAGAAGAGGGGGAGGGGGGAAGCTTGGCTGCTGCAGAACCAAGCTTCTGCCTCCTGCCCCTGCAGGGGAGAGCGATGGGTGGGGGGGCTGAGTGGGGCTGGGAGCCGGGACCGCGTCAGGGGAGCTGCGCGCCACTCAAAATCAGCTCATGTGCCGTGTTTGGCACGCTTGCCGTAGGTTGCCAACCCCTGGTTTAGAAACTGACTTAGAGACTCATCTCTTGGGAAGATGGGATATGAAATGCCTTAGGAGTTACTCAGCAGCTAGAAAGAGGGGATATCCCTTCTTCTGAAGAATCTTCCTCTGTGGCTGTACAAAGAGAGAGAGTGTATCCAATGCAGGATCAAACCCTAAAGCAGTACTGCAGAAATAAATGTTAAGTTGCAAACCTAACACTTCCCGGTGCATTTTGAAATTACAGCTATCAGTCAAGACTCACATCTACCCTCTCCACACACAGGAGGAAATCAATGTAAAGCAAGTGCATACAGTGCAGTCTGAGGAAAGAAGAATACACTATGCATGAAATGCTCAGTTAAAAACCAAAAATAACATCAAGGGAATCTTAAAATCGTGTGAATTCAGCCAAAGAGTTACAAATGTACAACTCCTTTTAAAGAAAGGTATTCATGTGACATTAAATATGGAACACCTACCATGGAAAGTCTGCAGAAGGAAAAAAATTAATGTTGTGATTCTCACCTACAATTTTATCTCATGTAAGGACACAACAGTTTGATTGGGGGTGGGGGCAGCAAAATTGACTCTCTAAAACCAATCCAATCTTGCATTGTCACATTCTATTTTACTCACACACCTACAGAAGAAGCTGAATTTTTTCATACCAATTTCACATGGCTACCTTTTCTAAAAGTCTGTTATATCTGGACTATACTAGGAGGCTGCTTAAGAGTGTACCCTTCTATTTAGAATGCAAACTCCACAAGTGACTAATAAAAGGTCCTTTGAGTCAGGCAACTACATTAATGTATTAGAGGAGATGAGGTTAGTGCATCACAAGTAAAATCATGGGAGTGACTGAGCAGGGCTGTGACAGTGGAGTTGCAGAGGGCTTACTTTGCTGTTGCAGGGCTGATGACACCCAATCCTTGCAGGTGCAAAGGGCGAGGAAGGGGAGTCTAGGCTTCTGGTGGGGCAGGACTGCAAGAAGGAGGAGGAGCCTCTGGTTGCGGGAAAGGGCACCCCACTGCTCAATGGCTTCTGTCTTCTCGATTGTCTGAACTCCCAATTATCCAAATAAAAGCAGTGTCCCCCCTGCTATTTGGACAATCAGCAGTATGCTGTATACCAAAACAACCCCCTGCATTGTGCATACTCACAACCTTATGGAGACCACCAGATGTATCAGAAGAGAAGATGGAAGGAAAAGTAAGTGGAGAACCACTGTAAGTGGATGACATTGAAGCTTCCACAATCCTGTCATCCTGACGTCCCAATTAGGGATTGAGCATACACTTCCATTCTTGACCTTACAACCCTACAATTCCAGGACCGTATTTGACTTAAGTTTCATCCCCTTTTTGCATATATGTCATTCCAAGGAACCATAATTGGCATTCTGATTGCTAACATAAGCTATTTGTGTCAAGACATTCGCTAATATTTCCAACATATTAATGTGGTTAACCTGAAGCGTACATATTCCAGAAATCCCCTAGAAATCTGTTATTTCAAGCGTAAACAGACCTTTTGTGGATTACTTGTATATCACAAGATACATATTGCTAAGTCATATAACCCTAAGCCAAGAACTGTAGGCTAACTAGGTAGGCCTCATACTTTTGCAGAGCCTGTAACAAATATTTTTATAAATTTTCTGTTTCCCCCTATTTACATTACAGCTTTACTTGCTTTCCTTATTGGCATTTTTAATATTTCTTAACATATAAATTAGATAAGCTCGTTAGATACAGACCTACCAAAATCAGTTCAGGAGGTCAGAGGTCAACAGAAGCATATTAGTTATAACATGTGGTGAGCACATTTTCTCCTCCTTACAGAGCAGCTGTACTTTGGAAACATTGGACATTTTGGACTGCTTGTTTATTAGTTAATAGAACATGAACCTTGCATTTTATTAACAACTAAATATATAACAAATTTATGTATTCAACAGAGTGCATCAGGAGACTTAATGATTAGAAACATCCAGCTGAAACACAGTGGAAAATATGTTTGCATGGTAAAGACAGAAGTGGATAGTGTATCATCGGCAGCAGATCTGATAGTACGAGGTAAACTTTGGCTATTTTGCTGATCTTATTTTCTAATGACTTTCCTAGCTGACATTGTGAAACATAGAAGATTGTCACTTGAACTATACACACATGTAAGTGAGGAATGGAGAGTATGAATACTCTCTCCTCTCCCCAGTCCCCCCGCCTGCCATGTGCATGTACACACAGCCCTGCTTGGGCCCTGCATGCCCACTTACACTCTCCTTGGAATCTGGAGGAGCAGGCAGTGGAAGGAGCACTGGCTTCACACCTGTTCTCATGGCTAGTTTAGCTAGTGGGGGGAGGGCAGGGGTGTAGACACTTGCTGCTAGTAGAAATGCAATTGTGAATGACCTCCACCAAAGGAGCAGATAGGCAATTGTGGCCCCCTCATACACCTGCCACTCCTGAGATAGTCCAAATTATGGAGTCTGATGGTATTTATTTTCACTCAAGATTTATTTTAGCTGTTAGAGATTAAACTGTAGCTCCAAATAAACTCTCATTATTGATTAGCCAGCTGAACTTATTGCAAGAAAAACAGCTATAATACAGTGATGAAAATTCCAAAATCTACATTCATTCAGTGTATTTTAAAATGCTCTTGACATTTTACAGTGGTGGCTGAACTGTTGAGCATTTCATCACTACCACCATCCCTGGGGCAAGGCCAGTTTTCATCTTCTGTTTGTGCATCGCCTAGCACAATGGTCCATGACTAGGGCTCTGAAGTGCTACCACCATAATAATAATTTCCTCTCCTGTTGTGTGTGAGGCAAAAGCAGCATTTTTTGCAGGGTCTCACAGAATCAGGATTTTCCAGCATGCTGCAGGAAGCTTGCCTGAGTGAATTGCTGTCCAGGGTGCTGATCTGATGTTGTGCTGAAAAATTACTGCAGTGCATCATACAGAAAACAGCTTTAGATAACAAATTGGAGGACTGCAGAACCGTATTAGTAAATTAAAGGAGGACATCAAAGACTAAAGGAAAAGACATTGCTTTTGGAAAGGTAGAGGAATCCTGCTGAACAAAAGTCCCTGAAAGAACCTATCATCTGTGTTATAGTTTTGGAATTACCATTTCAGAACTTGGTTTTCACAGCTATAAAATACCAGACAGAAGTTCAGGAAATGTGAAAACTGGTATTTTTATTGCAAGCTAAATTGTTTTATTCCCCCCACAGTGCTGGTAAAATAGGAATCAGTTGGGGCTGTATTTGTGGGTTTTGCTACCTTCACAACATACCACCAACTTCTCAGTCTGCTTTCTGATTGCATTAGGCTCCCCTGGCCCCCCTGAACACGTGAAAGTGGATGAAATCACGGATACCACAGCTCAGCTCTCTTGGCAAGAGGGCGCAGATAATCACAGCCCAGTCACTACTTACGCCATTCAGGCGAGAACACCATTTTCAGTGGGTTGGCAGAGAGTCACAACAGGTAAAACAAGAAATCTTGTTACAGTGTCTATATCCAGTTGAAATGGTTGTTTAAGGGGAGGGAGAAGTTCCTAATGCCCCACAATTTTATTGAATAGTTCCTGATGTCATCGATGGAAACACTTACACGGCCACGGTAGTGGATTTAAACCCTTGGGTTGAATATGAATTTCGTGTCGTTGCCAATAACAAAATTGGAGGTGGAGAACCTAGTTTACCCTCAGAAAAAGTAAGAACTGAAGAGGCAGGTTAGTGGGTTTTTCTATTTGTTTGTTTATAATTAAAATGCCTTGGCTACAGAACAGCATTCAGACCTCTGATCCTTTTCATACCAGTTTTGAACTACGGTCCAATATAAAGGCACCAGACCTAATTTGTTTGTGATTTTTCCATGCAGCTAGATGAGTGGCCTTGCTCCACTGCTATCATCAACAAAACATCCCAATACATGCTACAGCATGCTGAGATCTCATTGTGTTCAGTCAGCTATGTAGAGGCTACAGATTTCAATGGATGTAGAGGGGATTTCTTTATTTCATTAAATAAAGGCGGACAACAGTGCAAGTTTCAACATGGGATTGCTTCACATTTGCACTTAGTTCAACCAGAAGAAAGCATCATTTGTACTAGACAGTAACAAGTTGTTTTCATAGTACGACATGGGAGCGCTGCCTTCCTCACACATTTAATGTTCTGCCATTAGTGCTATTGAACGCTCATAGGTGATGGATAACGAAGCACACACTCTAGTGCTCACATGCTAAGATAAGGAAAACCAATTTTAATCACTACAGGATGGAATTACTAGAGAAGGTCACTAAATAGTTGCATTTTCTCTGAAGCACTGAAGTATTAAAGGACTCTTTAAAAAAAAAAAGGCAAAGCACAGGGCTAGAAAATTACTCTATTGAACAAGCCCTGTTTTTAATGCTTGAGAAACACAAGGGGACTTGAGTATAAGTGAAGATTGGGATTTTCTTTGTAATCAGCATCATAAAGGTTTATAGAGTATACAAAGAGTTGGAGCATAAAGTATGCATGTATGATTATCTAACAGTAATATTTTTCTGCTCAGGACACGGGAGGGAATTATTCAATAATCATCTTTCTCATTAAAATCTAATGCTGTCATGCTGGCAAGGTTACTGCTAATTTGTTTATCCTGAGGTTAGGTATAGATTGTTATTTTTTTTTCATTCATAGATCAAGTTAGTTTGGTTAGTTTTGCCACTTTTGCTTTTCTTCTCCTCTTTTGATCTTGGTGCACCTGGTACATATAAGACATGTGTCCCAAGAGAATATATTGATGAATTCCAATAAGGTGGTAGTTACACTGAGTAAGAGCATTGCACAAGTGATCTGTGTAGCGTACCCAGCATGACACAGCATGTCTCAAGTTGTTCGGGGGCTCTTAAATTTTAAACCAGGGTGCAATCCTGCAAATCAGTGAGTTCCTCCTGTAAGTTCTGTGCCAAGCACAGCAAGTGCACAAGCAAAATGAGTGCAGGAAGTGCTTGGTGCTTCCAAGGATTGGGCCCACACAACAGTGTAGAAACAACTGCCCTGTTTCAAGCAACAAATTGAGTAAAACTCTGAGTTCCCTTCAAAGCATAGATTAGTGTCATACAAAGTCATCTGTTTAGTATGTATCTATATGTTTACTAAACTATGTGTTTCTTCTTCACAGTTCCTGAAATACCCCCATCTGAAGTAAGTGGGGGAGGAGGCAGCAGATCTGAACTGGTCATAACATGGGATGTAAGTTTTCTGGCAAGAGATAATCTTCCAAGAATAATTCTTTTCATTCAAATTCCCACTCAGAGATCAAACCCCTTGCATTCAGCAGCATCTCATCTAGGACATATGAGTGTGCTAACATTCTATAATGTGAGCTATGCATATTTCCTTCCCGCTTTCACTTCCATTAGTTACTGTCCTAGAACAGAATCAACAGAAAATATAGTTGACATGCCTGAGATTGCTCCTGGCTTAGCACAAATGTTAAGAGAAGTGTAGAAACATTGTTGAAGAGTCAAGCAGAAGAGTTATGCCTTTAATTTTGTCCACTCCCAGTGGCACTGTGGAGTTTCTCCTTGATTCTGCTAGTTTTGGACATAGGAGTAAAGAAAACAGTTTGGTAACACTTTATATTAAGGGTTTTATTTATAAATTGTTTATAAAATGTGACCAACATTTAAAAAAATATTTAATCAGTGTCTGTCAATCCAATTTACTTAGTGAAAAACAAGCAACGTTCCTAACAATTTATTCTGTTGTTAAAGGCAATCTTCCTGTACAAATCGTGAGGTAGCCTCAGGGGAGCACACTTTAATATACCGTACATAACCCATGAACTTGTATCCTTGTTTTTGCACAGCCTGTTCCTGAAGAATTACAAAATGGTGAAGGATTTGGATATGTTGTTGCTTTCCGACCTCTTGGCCTTACGACATGGATACAGACTGTAGTCACGTCTCCTGATACACCAAGATATGTCTTTAGAAATGAAAGCATCCTGCCATTTTCACCGTATGAAGTCAAAGTTGGTGTATATAATAACAAAGGAGAAGGGCCATTTAGCCCAGTAACCACAGTCTTTTCTGCTGAAGAGGGTATGCGTTTGAATCATCTCTTGAATGGTTTTTTAATGCCTGTTTGATATGATAATATTACAACAGCTGAATGAATATTTGCTTAGCAGATATCACTGAGGCCATTTTCAATTAAAAGCCATGCTGACATTTTTATTTTCCTCTTTACCATTTACCATTCCTGTTTACTATTGTTCTCTTTTTATTTCCAAATACAGAGCCTACAATAGCACCTTCTGGTGTCTCTGCAAAAAGCTTGTCATCTTCAGTAATTGAAGTTTCCTGGAATGCCATTCCTTGGAAAATGAGTAGTGGACGGTTACTGGGTTATGAGGTAACTATGCACCGTCCAGTAAGGTAGCATGACCATAATTATGTTTTATTTCCTGATCATTTATTTGTGAGTTAGCAGTCATGCAGTATGTTCAAATAACAATAAGAACATGGCAGTAGGAATATATTACCAACCACCTGACCAGGATGGTGATTGTGCAATGCTCAGGAAGATTAAATAGGGTCTAAAAATAGAAAACTCAATAATAATGGGGGGTGGGGGAGGATTTCAGCTATATGGACTAGGTCAGGGTGGGATGCAGACATACATTTTGTAGACACCATTAATGACTAATACTTGGAGCAGCTAGTCCTGGAACCCACAAGGGGAAAAGCAATTCTGATTTAGTCCTAAGTGGAGTACAGGATCTGGTCCAAGAGGTGTATATAGCTGAAAAACTTGGTAATAGTGACCACAATGTAATGAAAGGTATCATCCTTGTGGTGGTAGGAACTAAAGAAGCCCACTACAATAGCATTTAACTTTAGAAAGGGGAACTACCCAAAAATAAGGAAGTTAGTTAAACAGAACTTAAAAGGAACAGTCACAAGTGAAATGCCTGCAAGCTGAATGGAACCTTTTTAAAACCATCATAATAGAGGCTCAAATTAAATGTATACCCCAAATTTTAAAAAATAGTAAGAGGACCAAAAAAATGCCACCATGGCTAAACAGACTAAAAGAGGCAAAAAGGTTAGAGGCAAAAAGAAATTCTTTGAAAATTGAAAGTCAGATCCTACTGAGGAAAATAGAGAGGAGCGTAAACTCTTGCAAGTCAAGTGTAAAAGTATAATTACCCAGGCCAAAGGAGAATTTGAAGAGCAACTAGCAAGACTCAAAAACTAATAACAAAAATAAATGTAAGTACATCCAAAGCAGGAAGCCTGCCAAACAAGCGGTGGGGCCACTGGATGATCAAGGTGCTAAAGGCGCACACAAAGAAGACAAGGCCATTGTGGAGAAGCTAAATGAATTCTTGCATTGGTTATCACTGAGGGGGTTGTGAGGGAGATTCCCACACCTGAGCTTATTCTTTTTAGGTGACAAATCTGAGGAACTGGCCCAGATTCAGGTGCTGATAGAGGAGGTTTTAAAAAGTAATAAGTCACCAGGACCAGATGGTATTCAGCCAAGAGTTCTGAAGGAAATCAAATATGAAATTGCAGATCCACTAACCATAGTATGTAACCTATCACTGAAATCAACTTCTGTACCAGATGACTAGAGGATAGCTAATGTGATGCCAATTTTTTAAAAAGGCCGTAGAGGCAATCCTGGCAATTGTAGGCCAGTAAACCTAACTTCAATCCCAGGAAAATAGGTTGAAATTATAGTAAGAACAGAATTATCAGACACATAGGTGAACACGATTTGTTGGAGAAGAGTCAACATGGCTTTCTCAAAGGGAAATCATGCCTCACCCATCTATTAGAATTCTTTGAGGGGGACAACAAAGATGTGGACATGGATGATCCAGTGGATATAGCGTACTTGGACTTTCAAAAAGCCTTTGACACGGTCGCTCAACAAAGGCTCTTAAGCAAAGTAAGTAGTCATGGGATAAGAGGAAATGTCCTCTCATGGTTAAGTAGCTGATTAAAGAAAAGGAAATAAAGGGTTGGAATAAATAGTCAGAATGGAAAGAGGTAAATAGCGGTGTCCCTCAGGGATCTGTAGTGAGACCAGTGCTGTTCAACGTGTTCGTAAATGATCTGGAAAAAGGAGTAAACAGTGATGTGGCCAAATTTGAAGATGATACAAAATTACTCTACAGTAAAGCAGACTGTGAAGAGCTACAAAAAGATCTCACAAAACTGGGTGACAGGGCAACAAAATGGCAGGTGAAATTCAATGTTGATAAATGCAAAGTAGTGCACATTGGAAAATATAATCCCAACTAAATTAGCTGTTACCAATCAAGAAAGAGATCTTGGCATCATTGTGGATGGTTCTCTGAAAACATCCGCTGAATGTGCAGCGGCAGTCAAAAAAGCAAACAGAATGTTATGAGCTATTAGGAAAGATTTAGATAATAAGATAGTAAATATCATAATGCCATAACGCCCATGCCTTCAATACTTCATGCAATTCTGGTCACCTCATCTCAAATATTATATTTTAGAAATGGAAAAGGTACAGAGAAGGGCAGCAAAAATGATTAAGGGTATGGAAATGCTTCCATATGAGGAGAGGATAAGAAGACTGGGGCTATTCAGCTTGGAAAATAAACTAAGGGAGGGGGTCCATCTAGCCCAGTATCCTGCCTTCCAACAGTGGCCAATGTCAGGTGTACCAGAGGGAATGAACAGAACAGATAATCATCAAGTGATCCATCCCCTGTCGCCCATTCCCAGTTTCTGGCAAACAGAGGCTAGAGTCACTGATGTCCAATGTATAGGTTCTATATAGTAGAGAATTTTCTTTTCTCTCTCTCTAAGTGTGGTGTCTCTTTCCAAATATCTTTGAGAACCCACCAGAATGGGCGTTTATTGTATAGCGATCCCTGTGATGGCAGTCATGGCTCTATCTCTCTGTCTGCCTCAAGCTGATACTTTTTGAATGACAGCTTTAATTTCCATGGGAACTGTTTTATAAGATACAGTGTTCTAATGAGTTTAGTGTGTGTTGTATTATTGTTTATTTATTATTGTTAATCGTGTTTGTTACGATACTGCCTAAGGACCAAGAATGGGGTCCCATTGTGATAGGTGGTGTACAAACACCAAATAGTAGACAGCCCCTGCCTGGAAATGCTTACAGTCTAAATAGATGAGGCAGACACGGGGTGGGAGAAGGGATAGAACACACAAACAGTGTGAACGATATGTTGGCAGCAAACGTCATGTTAGTTCTATGATTTTGGGGGGTGGAGGGCCTAGTTAAGAGCGTATCAGCTACATGGAAAGAAAAGTGAGGGGAGAGGTGACATTGAAGAGAAAGGAAGGTTAGGGAGACAGGGCAGGAAGACAAGGATGAGAGGGGCACGTATGGCGGGAAGTTGAGGTGAAGAGGCTGTAAGGGAGAGAGAGGGTTGAAGCAAACAGCCAATCAGCACAGGGCAGAGAATGTAATGATGAACTAATGCTTTTCCTTTGTCATTATTTTCATTCAAATAGTCTCTAACATTTTAGTTTCCCTTTTTTCCTATAACTGCACTAAGAAAGGTTTCAGAGTAGCAGCCGTGTTAGTCTGTATCCGCAATAAGAAGAACAGGAGTACTTGTGGCACCTTAGAGAGTAACAAATTTATTAGAGCATACTGTAGTCCACGAAAGCTTATGCTCTAATAAATTTGTTAGTCTCTAAGGTGCCACAAGTACTCCTGTTCTTCTTATTACACTAAGAAAGAAATATTAGTATGAAAAGTAAAGCCAGATAGGCAGTAGGGATGGTAATTTCATAGGATATGTATTATTTCTGAAACTTTAAGGTAATTCCACCATTTTCAAGAGAGAAAAAAGCACTTACAGGAATCAGAGATAATACTGCGTATGAACATTTTGTCATGAAAACATTTTAACTCGTTGTGTTTTGTATCATAGGTCACGTACTGGAATAATGGTGGAAAAGAAGAATCTTCAAATAGAGTAAAAGCTACAGGGAATAAGACATCAGTAAGAATAACAGGCTTGAAGAGCAACTTAGCATATTACACAGCTGTCCGGGCATATAACAGTGCTGGGTCAGGACCCTTTAGTGCCACCGTCAATGCCACCACAAAAAAGACACGTGGGTATCATCAGTCTAAATAAATGAGGGGAGGGCCATCATGGGTTTTCATCACTTGCAGGCAAAAGGGAGAACGTGTGCATTATTGGGAATGATGAGAGGAACAAATGAACCAGACTTTCATATAAAATAGAACCCTCACACTTTTTCAAATTCAAGCCCAGAGCCAACACCCACTTCTGTGGATGTTGTTCATGATCATGGTTATGCAAAAATCAAACATGTTCATGGACCCGACTAGCTGAAAGTCACCACCACTGATTTCCAAACGTTTGTGAATCTGGACTACTAAATTCTTCTTACTGACGAAGAATTTTCAAAAGTCAGGTTTGATTTTATGATGTTGAAAAACAATCTTCTGCTATATGGAACCAAGTGACTCACTGAATATTTCATGGCTTTATAATATAAGTTCTCTAGAACCTGACTTTGGAGGTGGACTGCAGTTCATGTAAAACAATCACTTATGTTGACTTTTGTGTTCTCTTGCCCAGATTACTTACAAGACACCACTTTACTACCAAAGCAAGATTTAACTCCGGAGAACACACAAATACTCAGAAAGGCTGTGATAATTTCCACAGCACAGGAAATATTTTGCGTATGATGTTTATACACAGTTCAGAATAAATGCCATAAATTTTGAAGCACTGCTTTTTAACTAACCTAAATCCACAAGTAAATCTGAATAAAGGGCCAAATACACCCCCCACCCCCGTCCTTCATATCTTATAAAAGTAAGAGTAAAAAAAATAGTGTTTCAGTGCTAAGCCTATATAAATGTATTTGTGGGAGTGTTTTGAGAGGTTGACAGAAAACCTGATTTGCATGGGTAAGGGTGTTCAGAGAGGGGGGAAAGCAAGATTTTCTTTGCATTAGATTGTTACAAAATTTGCCTCACAGCCCCAGTGATTGCTTCTCATCACACTCACCATGAGGCTGGGGGGTCTGAAAGCACCAGTTGAAAAACACTGCTGTAAGCCATACTAAATTGTTTCCATTGCAGGTTCTGTATCAACCACCTTGGAAACAGTGTTTCCCCCTGTTAAATATTATGCACATTTTCATATTTCTAAGAGAGTATCACCACATTTGTTTTAACCTTGTAAGAGTATCACTGAAGGTGACCTCCTAGCAAAGGCTGTTAAAACTTGCCCTAATAGCTTCATTGTTTTCAATCCCATCAGGCAGAACTAAAAGCAGAGGTGCAATATATTGATCCATCAGAGCAACTCCCCTATTTTAATTCCCATAAATCTAATGGTAAAATTCATTTTGTGTCACCATGACAGGAATAAACCTAATTAGAACTCTCTGAGGGAAAGTCAACCAGTCACATTTCATTTTTAATAGGCTTCAGTTCAGCATGGGACTCATAATTCCCATCATGGTCAATTATCTCACAGTTGGTCTATAATGATTAGATGCTCTCTCTTAATTGAAACTTCTTGATGTGGTGTAGAGAGATGCAAATATAAGTTTCTGCATAGGTTTGGCAACTGGTAAAGAAGATCCTGAAATGAAGCAAGAAGGAGCCAGTTATTGTAATATCTCCTGCAGCAGAATACTCCCATTTAGGTTATCATGTTACTGTCGTCATCATTGGAGAGGCAAAGATCATTTTCAAATGACTATAGTTCTATTAATTATAAATTTAATATAAAGCTAGTACACTGTGAATTCAGCTTATAGAGGTTGGGTTAAGTCAAGGCCATTGTGCAAGAGAACTTTTTAGTTAATTGCATAGGAGAGAAGTCAGTGGAATGGTGGACTGAAACTATCGCATTCCAAACACTGGCTGTGGTATGTTAACTGTTTTGGGGAGAATAAATTTTTCTTCAGAAAAAAAGGGCTTTGAATTTTTTCAATAAGTTATATTCTGTTTATCCCAAATATTTGACAGAATATTTTGCAGCATATTTTAGGTTTAAACATTACATTGTGCCTTTATCTTTATGCAAATTAATATTTTTAAACCAAAAATCAAGAATTACTGTTCTGCCTTAAAAACCTTGAATTAGGCAAAAGCTCAGATAAACAACTGTGCAAGTCTTCATATGATAAACCATATGCTAAAACAATTTAACATTTAGGAGTACTTGCAATATATATATAAAATTCATTAGAACATATGTTCTGCACTGAAAGCCTAATTCAGCAAGGTACTTAAGCATGTAACTAACTTTAAGTATATCAGTGGTCCCAGTGAAGTCAGTGGAATTATTCACATGCTTAGAGTTGGGCAAAATTTGACATGCAATTTTTTTGTGTGTGCACACAAAATGCAGGTTCCAGTTCTTTCAGGTCATGAAATAATTCATCCATTTGGGTCAGTTTTGGCAAATTGTTTTGGTCAAATAAAAAAAATGAGAAATATCAAAACATTTCATATTGGCATTTCTGAAACAAAATATTTTGATTTTTGTTTTGGAAACATTTAAAAGGTTAAAAACCTCAAAAATCAAATGGAATGTTCTGTTTTGAGTCAAACAAAACATTTCATTTGATCTGAAGTGATAATTTTTTTTTACTTTTCAAATGTCTGTGGATATTTTTTTAATTGTTTCTCTTGATCCAATTCAGCCAATTTTTTTTTGTTCATCCACTGAACCAAAAAATTGATTATTTGCACATCTATACTTGTGAGTTACTTCTGTAAGTCAAGAGGTAGAGGCCTATGATTTATGCATAATTATTGTGCATTTTTCCACTTTTTTGCAGATGTCATATTACTATTTTGCTATGGGTTTAAAAGAATGATTTATTAATTCTCAAACCCAATCTTAATATCAGTGTGTAAGAACTACTAAAATATGCTATAACACTCAGCTCTCGAGTATAAAAAACTTTATTTGACAAACTCCTTTTATATATATAGAAATTGGATATTAGTTCATCACGGTAAATCCTACTTAGTAATCAGAGCAAGGAATATACTGGAAAAAGATATTTGCTTTTGTGTCTGCTTGGTATGAACATATGTGAATCCAGATTTACTGACATGCATGTTCATAGGAAAATTACGAAGTTTCATATGTGAAACAATTTTAGTTTTGTTCCAGTGAGTACTTGCACTCAAAATGCTCATACTACAGATTCCACCAAAGGTCATTACCACAGTTTGATATTGACCGTTCTGCTCCAAAGCTTAGACTTATGCTCCTTGAGCAATAACTAACTCTATTAGCGGACAGCATTAGTAGGCTGTTATACTTTTCAAGTTATGTTATGTGCTCAGGACAAGATTTTCAGAAATGACTGGTGACTCTAGATGCCTCATTCTCTAAATACACAACTTGAGACACTTTAAGGGATCCTGATTTTCAGAGGTTGGGAGCTTGTTTTTGAATATCTGTCCCCTTCGAGTTGTATCAAAAATTTTGGGCACCCAACATTTACTAGTCTGTTTTGAAAACCTTGGCCTTATCCTGTCACGGAACAGAAAGAATACTACGTGGTTTATCTGACCAGTGACAGTCTGACTGCAGCTCTAATGGGAATTACTGAAAACTTACAGATAACGCTTCATAATCATACCAGAGTTTAAAAAAAAAAGTAACAAAAGAAATGTCAAATACTTTTGCCGTAACCAATACTTTCAAATGAAGAAAGACTTAATTTGTCCAAGAAGTTATTCATTGCAAAATATTTTCAGTCTTAACAGAATGTTAAAGATATAAAAGGTCTGTATCATCATTCCTCTTATTATAATTTGTTCTAATTCATCATTTTTATATCTTGATACAAAAGCTTTTATCTGGCCATGTTCAATGAAGGACCATAGACTGATAAGTCAGAAATAACATCTCTATTTATCTCCTCTTCTGTTTTTCCAATTTAGTCTCTGAACCATACAGTCTACAAGCGATGATGCTCTATTTGAGTTGCTTTTACATCTAACATGTAATGACAGTCAATTACTTGAACTATTATTTGCTGCTGTATAATAAATCACTAATGCCAAGTAAATTAAAATCATGCTTTCATTATGTATTTCAAGCACCCAGTCAGCCTCCAGGAAACGTTATATGGAATGTTACAGACTCCAAGGTAGTACTGAACTGGGAGCAAGTGAAAGCAATGGAGAATGAATCCGAAGTAACTGGATATAAGGTAGGTAAAAACAGTATAGCTAGAGTACTTTACGGCAATAAACACTTTCATTTTAAGCTTTTTTCATGTTTATTTCCAAGGCAGCAAATTTTGAGGTTAAAATGCTTGCAGATGCAGCCATTTTGCTGAACTCCTGAATGTGGGGTGCACGATACCACTCCCAAAACATCTTTACTGCACCCCTTTTTTATAGCCATTGTTTATATTATTTCATTTGAAACAAAAGAAAGTGAGCCAGAACCTCGGCTGGTGGAAATCTGCACAACTACAATGTTGGCCCAATTTATCAAACTGATTGCCATGTGTCAAACTGATAATTTCATGTCTTTTTAACTACTGTGGGAAAACTTCCGCTGCCTTGATAAAACTTCCATTGTTAATAGTATTCTAGCAGCAAACAAATGTTCAGAGCGTTCTATAAATCCATATGTGCCCTATACAATTGCTATCTCTTAGTTAATTACAGAGGATGCTTCTACAGAGCTACATTGATTTTCACTCCTAGATGTTATTACTGTAAACAGTATTTACATCACAAATCTGAATACTGGCAGCATTTCTGAGCCATTCTGGGTTGTGTTAACAAGAGACTGATGGTTGGTTACAGCCTATGCAAGACACCTGGAAAGTTAGGTCATTGGGCTTGCAGGGCATAGTTGGAATGCAAATATACCTAGTCACAGATTCAGCACTATCTCTTCTGCAGTATTTGGCACAGCATTAGGTTGCCTTGGCTGTAGCTTCAATAAATACAATACAAACGCCTACTACTGAAGTCTTGTTACACGGGGTAAAGTTTTCAAAAGCACCTAAAACCCATTTTCAAAAGTGATTTAGGCTCTTAGAGGAGAGATCATTACCCCTGCTTCAGACCATTTATGCCAAGTAAAAGGGCCTTGGAGCAGCATCAAGGGCCCTAAAAGCCCCACATTTGCCAGGAGAGGATTCTCCCAGCACAGCCATTATAAAGGAAGAAAGCCATAAAATTGTTATCCGAGGTCTCACACGAGCCATGGTTTCAGGGGCATGTCTTGGCTCAGAGGTGGGGCTGAGAGTGGGTGGGGGTGTGCCGAGGGCGGGGTTGGATCATGTAATGCTATAAAGATTCTGAGCAGCACTGCAACATATAGGGCAATGCAGGAGGCTGTCATAACATAGATATGTTGTTGTAGGTGCGTTGCTCCCAGGAAATCAGAGACACAAGGTGAGTGAGGTAATATCTTTTATTGGGCTGACTTCTTTTGTTGGCAAGTATTTAAGCTACATCAAGCTCTCCTTCCCAGACCTGAAGAAGAGTTCTATGTAGCTCAGAAGCTTTCACCAACTAAATTCAATTTGGCCCAATAAACTTGTCCCTGTAATGTAGATATGCATTGACACCTTGTCTCTGTAACGTAGATGGGCATTGACAACTTATGGTGGGATGTCATGCCTACATTTCCAGTGGACTTCTGCTATTTTTTCACTCCATTCCCATCGATACCATTGGGAAGTTGTGTTATTCTTGTGCAATTACCCCCATCTTCCAAGGACGACTCTGAGTGCAAGAATTGCCCTGATGGATGCTATTCTGGGGGATGCATTGGATCAACACATTCTCTGGGCTTCCAGCCCGTGCTATCTTCCCAATCAAGCCACCCACTCTGGAACCTGTGCTGGCCAAATCCAGACCTTAGGGGAGAAAGGGGGATGTGGGCACATTGGCCTACTGTGACACCACCACCAATACCCTTTCTCCTCCAAGGACAATTTTTTAACACTGTGGGCTGCAACCCTGGGTTACTCAATGGAAGCGGACATAACCCAGGGCTGGATATAGCTCCCAGTGTTTAAAATGCAGCAGGACACATACAGTTAATTTCCATGTCAGAATAATCATTCAATACTTGCAGAACTTCTTCCAGTATAGCCCATAATTTCCACATTTTTATTAACTCCCTTCTCTGTGTCCCCTTGCTATTTATTGCTTGAAGTGTTTGATCTAGATAATGACAGGTTCCAAGCGGAGGGATAATTTATAGAACAATACATTACTAAGAAACTCAAGAGAATATATTATTCATTTGTTATCATTATATATTGTGCCATTTTAGATTAAAGCTGGGATAAAAGAGCTTGATTAATGTTATCTGCTTTTATTGCCTTTCTGGATATTGAGTATAATTCTGCTACATGAAGTCAACCAAAACTGAGATTGTTTTTCCCCTGTATTTTTTTAGAATTTAACCCTTTTTCAAAAAACAAAATTTGGAGCAGTACATGGTAGAAGGAAAACTGCATGCAGCATCGCCAAAAATTCTGTTTTTTGTTGTTGTTGCAGGTTTTGTACAGGACTAGCAGTCAAAACCATGTGAATGAACTGAACACAAATACGACATCAGCAGAACTTTTACTCCCGTTCAATGAGGATTACATCATAGAAGTAAAAGCAACAACTGATGGTGGAGATGGCACTAGCAGTGATGAGATCCGGATTCCCAAACTGACTAGTATGTAGTCACTGATATGAGGTGTCATTATTTTGTCTTACCGTAATGCCTAGAAGCCTACCGATATCAGAACCCCACAGCACTAGGCACCATACATACAGCTTAGTAAGAGATGATGCATGCCATGAAGAGCTTACATTCTAAACAGGCAAAGCGTGAGGAGGAAACAGAACTACGGAGAGGTGGAGTGATTTGCACAAGACCACACAGCTTGTCAGTGGCAGAGCTGGGAAAATAAATATATGGAGATATACCTATCGCATAGAACTGGAAGGGACCCTGAAAGGTCATTGAGTCCAGCCCCCTGCCTTCACTAGCAGGACCACGTACTGATTTTTTGCCCCAGATCCCTAAGTAGCCCCCTCAAGGATTGAACTCACAACCCTGGGTTTAGCAGGCAAAAAGCTCAAACCACTGAGCTCCCTCCCCCCAAGAGAACCCAAATCATCAGACTCCCAGATCAGTGCCGTGTCAAAACTGTGGTGGTTCCTCTGTTGACAGTGTCTGATATTTCATTCCAAAACTTAGTGGAAAAGCAGATGCACAAGGAGCATAAATTCTGATCTTTTGTTGCTCCAGGTTGTGAGAGTCCAAGTAAGTAATGTGCTGATGCTCTACTCAGGGTGATGTCATCTTGTTACACAAGTACCCACTATAGGTTGATCAAAGGACTGAAGAGAGCAAGTCACTTGTATTCCGGGCTAGATAACCTTAACTTGAACTCCCTGGACATCTATAAAGAAGGCAGATAGTGACAATGTTCGGAAAAGGAATTCTCTTAAGTAACGCTAATATAGTACTCTGGGAATGCTCAGGCTTTAGAGTTTCTCAACATGAAGTTAATGGGGCTTCAATGATTTACCCCAGCTGAGGATTTGGCCAAGTGTGTGCCTTCTGAAAAAAATCTATGAAAGGTTTTGCTCTGCTAATGTTTTATAAAAGTTCTATACCCCAGTGACAGGATACAAGACAGACATAATAGCATAAGGATCATGAACTTGACTTGAGCTTAGTTTAATTGAGTTTCAGAATGCAAAGTAATGCTAACTAGCATCTGAAATTAACAGAGAAATTGTTAATCATTTATACATCTGGGATTAAAGTGCTTCAGCAATAGGCATTAAATGGCACCATATATATATATATTCCCAGTACTTTGTAACACCACCTATTTTGTTTTAGTTGACTGAATCATGACTAGACTTTACTCCTAACATCCACAGCCAGCAGTTGTAGGAGCCAGTCTTTATATGAATGGATTCTTTATTGATTAAAAGGGGGAAAAAACATGCTTATATGCTGTATGGTAATAAGTTAATAAAAAGGAAACCAATTAACATTCACATGTCCTTACTCATGATAAACTTCCTTCTTTTGGTTTGGTAAATTACCATGTAGATTAGACAGTCTGTGTGTGAGTGAGAGAGAGAGATTTTATATATATACATAAGTGTGTGTGTGTGTGTGTGTGTGTGTGAAAATCAGATTTTCACTTTTCATATGGCTCTCTTTTTTTATTTATAACCTTAAAGATGAAGACAGTTCTGGGAATCCTCCTGAAATGTGAATGTATTTCAATTCTTTATAAATATTTAGAATTATTTGGTAAACCTTGCATTGATTAGCTGAAATGAAGAACTGTAATAAATCTTATCTGGAAAATAACAGAGGCTGAGATACTCAAAGGTGTCTAGGTTTCTAACTCCCACTGCTTTTAATTGGAGTTGGGGCCTAAATAGATTTGAGGATCTGTGCCAGAGTCCGTATTGGTTACATGTTTTGAGACATCATATATATTGCATTAATTTAATCCCAAATTTTTCATTTGTCACAGGTATGGATGCAAGAGGTTCTGGTGCATCAGTCGTGAACATCTACAGCTTATCCAGCTTCATACGGATAGTACCTTTCTTGACTTTTAATGCAGTGTTGTGGTGATACATTGTCATTCATTGGATACATTAAATCAGTTACAAAAGTGCTTTTTTTAAAAAAATGCAGTGGTTATGCATGGGTTTTTTTTCAACTCTGTGTTTTTAAATACTTCATATTCCATTGTAGGTTAAATTTAAAAAAAAAAAAACCCACCATATAAAAATTCAGCAAATCCTTTTAAAGGAATCTAAAATGCCTTAATACTTGAACCAAAGGAGTTTACATAATACATTTCTCAAATCTGATGTAAATGAGAGTAAGAGTATTATGCTACGGTTTGAGAGCTTCACAGAGTCTCAGATACACCTTAGCTCTATGATGAACTCCATTTTTTTTGCAGTGACACTGAATTGTTTTGAGTATATCCTGTGTCATTGTGATAGAATAATTCTAATCCACACAAACAGATGAAAATGGATGCATATTTAACTGGAATCTAATGACAAATCTTGGACCAATGAGATCTTTTAAAAGCAGTATGTTTACCAAGTATGTTCAGATAAGCTTGCATACTGTCCTTTTACGTAATCTACTCTAAATCTATCAGATAATCATAGGTATTAGAGATGGAAAAGACCTTGTCCATCTCCTGTCAGTGTTTTGTCCCATTTACCTTTGAAAGTCCAAGAGACAGGGTTTCCAGCACTTCTCTTGAGAGCCGCACTTCAAAGGTTTTCTCTTTTTCCTCATAGTCAGCATACATTTGTATACTCCCTTCGAGAACACAAGTCCTTTCTCTCCATTTATAGGTATTTGAATTAATTTTAGATTTTTTTTTCTCATTCCCCTACTTCATCCATCTCTTTGCCAGGTTATCGCATACATATTTAGCACTATATTCTGTCTTTATAACCTGATCCCTCCCGCTCCCAGCTCATTTTTGTTGCCCTTCTCTGAATTCCCACACCCCAACATGTTTTGGAAAATGCAGTGCCCAGAACTGAGCACTGTATTTTAGGTGCAGATGCACCGTGGCCTTATAGAAAGGGACCGTTGCCTCCCTGCTCTGTGATGTGTTTCTTCTGAACATTCAGCCCAAAATTACATTGGCCCTTTGTCTACCACATCACATTGCAAACTATGCCTGATTCAATATATGCTGTTACTCCTCTGCTCCCTTTTAGCATTGCTGCTACCCAGATTTCTCCTTTTGGTTGCTGAAAGGGACCTCTGTGTCTAAGCACCTCCATCTCTCTCAGCTGGGCTGGCATTCTGTAATAAATCCCATGAACATCATATAATTCTTGGTATGACTATGGCAATATACTATAGCTTTTACTAGATATATAGAAATATATATATATATATATATAAACAAAGACTTTTTGTCCTTGTTATTACGGAGATTGTTCTAAATCTATATGTTCCATAGCAATATATAAAAGAGATGCCAAACCTGGTACATTTGATTTTCTATATTTGCAAAGCTTAGACAAATCATACGTTATTCTATCCTTTCAGACTGCTTTCAATCGAATAGCAAATTACACAATGTCAAATGTTCATGTGACATAAAACTGATATTCTGTTTTTTCAGTTTAATCTGAAAGTATTATTACAACACAAAAAAAATCAAAAATATCAACCTCAAGTGAACTAAGATCAGTAAAATTCTGACATCACTGTAGTAATGTTTTAATATGCATTCAGATATCAAATTCACATTAATATAACACACAAACTATCTTGTTAGCTATCCAAGCAAGATCTGTATATACTGTACATACATAGTAAAAAAATCATAAATGGCTAGTTGTTTTTTCAATATGGCTAACCATTGACGTTTCTAAACAGTCACAAATGGGGGGAAACAGACATTCCTAGTAAATATATAGTTCAGTTTCATGCAATGAAAGGTGAATCTTTCTATTCTTGTTTGAGAAATTCTGCAGTGTCATTTTCATGATTGTTCTATTGCATTATTTAACTTTGTTATATATCTCCATGAGATATGTACTGAGTATCTTGTTTCATATTGAAAAGTATGAAATTTATCCTTAAACTTCCAGTTGTGTGTGTATCCTATGGTTATCTGTATGTATTTTTTTCTATTATTCTAATAAAATATTTATAACATTGAGGAATATTGGAATATTTCAGAATATGTTGCCCTCTCAATATCACATATTTGTACTCAGAAGAGCACATTGTAGAGATGTCCAACCACAACACTTGCCTATATTCTTAACAGCATTCCTGCTAACTGCCAATTCTCTATTTTTTCCCCATCTCTGCTCTCATGAGGCCTGATCCAAAGTCTACATAAGTCAACAGAAAGATTCTCATTGACTTTACTAGGTTCACGTACTCTTTTCAAATGTTTCTTATACTGTAATATAGATCTGCCTGGGCCCATTTCCTTAAACATTTAGTCCTTAAACATTTGTTCGTTTTTGATGACTCTCCGCTTCCCTTCCTAATATTTTATTTTCAAGGGAGGCAGTGTTGCCTAGAAGATAGAGCAATAGCTTGGCACTCAGGACACCTGAGTTTGTTTCCAGCCCTGCTATTGCTTGGCGAATGACCTTGAGCAAGTCACATCACCTAGTTGTGCCTCAGTTTACCCATCTGTAAAATTGAAATGATACCTCCTTTCTAAAGCACTTTGAGATCACCATATAGACTGTATTACAGAAGAGCTAAGAATTTATTATTACACATTATTATTATTAAAAGGTATGGAATGTGTATTGAAATGCAAAGAAGTGACAGCCCTTTTATGTTCCTAAGTGCCACTAGTAACAAAGTATGCATTTTTGGCATGCAAGACATGCAGGGTTGGGACACAGAAGCTAGATTCACCGTTTTAAAGCTCCGATCCTGTAAACATGGATGTGAGTAGCTTTACTGAACCACTAAGTTCATAAATGTTGTGTTTTCATTCTTTTCCATTCCCTTCTTTAGTTTCTTATCTTTCCTACCCAAGCTGCATTTGCTCATATTTTGATTCTTCTCCCTATCACAGGAATAGCAAGACCTGTTTGGTCTGGGTACTGCTCAAAAAATTCAGCTGCTCCTTCTCAAGCCAAACTAAAGGAAAATCCAACCTGGGCTTTTCTGCCATTTAAACCTTATGTTTAAAATGGCATTTGGCACAGCTAGGCAATGTTACTAAGAAGAACGCATGCCCTTCGTGTCCTGCCAGTTGCTTCTAAATCCAGCATATTCTGAGTCTACTAAAAGAGCCAATTATGAACCAAATAAGACTACGTGACCTCTACCCATATAGTATAGAGCTGTTCCAAATGTTGCAATCCCAACATGTTTTACAAGCTTGCGTGACAGGAAATCAAAAGGCAATGTATAGGCCATTTTCTTGGCTGAGCAAGTTTTGGAATTCTGTTCCTAGGATTGTGAATTGGCAAGTACATTTGTGATGAAACGAGATCCAAAAGAGCATTTGCACTGTGGTTTCCCAAAGGCTTGGATGAATCTCTGTTTAAGCTGAACTCCATTTGTGAAACTGCACCTTAGCTTAAGAGTCTGGCACGGTTAATATTTATTTATCAAAGCAGGACTCACTTCGATATGCAAAGTGAGGTAGGAAAATAGCACTCGTTGGGGTCTCCGGGAAAGTAGTGCAGAGAAAAAGAAATGGTCAGTGATGGTAAATGTAACAATACACCTCTACCCCGATATACCGCTGTCCTCGGGAGCCAAAAAATCTTACCGTGTTATAGGTGAAACTGCGTTATATCGAACTTGCTTTGATCCGCCGGAGTGCACAGCCCCGCCCCCCTGGAGCGCTGCTTTACCGCTTTATATCCGAATTTGTGTTATATCGGGTCACATTATATCGGGGTAGTGGTGTATCTGAAAAAAAGCCACGTCTATTTTGAAATATTTCATATAGTCGGCCAAATTGCTATCCCGACTTTAACCAGGCCGCTTCCTGCACACCTTCCACGTTGAGGACCACTGTTTAAAAAATCTATCCCATAGGAATTACATGAAAGAACATTGAAAATTATTCGTATGATTAATGTAAAATGGTGGATATCACTGTGTGACTACGCAGTGTGACTGCAAAAGCGTTTCTGCTTTTTTACTGGTAAGAGGGAAAAAAGCATTTACAATGAAACTAACCAATTCTACATTATATCAATAATTCCAAGATGATGCAAATGATGATGAATCATTTGAAGCCCCATTAATGGAGCATAGTTAGTTTGAGTGGGAGCAGTCTATTATAAATAGCATTGTTTAAACATTAATTTGTATTCATTTAGGCAGCATGTAGCATAGCTGGGGGGCAGGGGGAATCTGTCCATCCTGTTGTATCCTTCTAATATATTTAGGTTTCAGAGTAACAGCCGTGTTAGTCTGTATCCGCAAAAAGAACAGGAGTACTTGTGGCACCTTAGAGACTAACAAATTTATTAGAGCATAAGCTTTCGTGGACTACATGAATATGCATCCGAAGAAGTGGGCTGTAGTCCACGAAAGCTTATGCTCTAATAAATTTGTTAGTCTCTAAGGTGCCACAAGTACTCCTGTTCTTCTTTTTGCTAATATATTTAATGATTCCAAAACTTTATACCGAAGCCAAAAGAAGCATTGAAAAATAGAGTGCCCAGTGCAATGGGGTTCAGACCCATGACTGGTCCATGCTCTATCCATTAGGTCGCACTGCCTCCCTAAAACGCTGTGGTAATATAAATCAATAATAATAAAGATGATGGGGAGGTTGGCCAAAGCTCTGAAAGATAAATCCAAGTCTTTATTACAGTCTCCAAAACAGAGACTCGAAGACAAGTCCTGAAACAAAGACCACTGAGCAGCAACAGATCAACTTTGACGTCACAAACACAGGCTCTGGGAGTTATTTCAACATTGCCAAAGAAACACGTCAGCTCTTAGGCCCTACTACTCATGCCCACACTTTGATATGCAGGTGTTCTAAGCATTAAAGCAAATCTGTATTGTAACCATGGAGTCACAGAGCCAACAATCATTATGCCGTGCTTGAAGTGCTTAGATTGCATGGCTTGCAGGACAGCGGTAACATTAGCCATCGAAATATAGCATCTACGTTAGGTGTCCGAATAGTGTCCCTTTCTTTAGAAACTGTTAATGAAGTACGGTAGGAAGGGGCTCTGCTGGAAAGTCTTAATTCATTAGTTTTTAGGCTTGAGACTTTTGATGGAATGTGATTTAAGTTGTCGTTATATAAAATGTGCTGTAGCTCTGTGTAAATGACACATACAAAATAGGGATGGAAAAAACTCCAAGTTCCCAGTTCAGATTTAATTGAAAACAAATATTTAAATGGACCACTTCTCCCAGTTCACAGCTGTGTGAATCTGGCATAATTCCCTTGAAATCAATTACTGTAGTTACTACATATTTACACAGGTGCGACACAGGAGGCTTTGGTCCAAAATTTCTAAGCCCTGCACCTTTGTCCTACCAAGGTTATCCTAGTCAACTCTATTCCTGCTCAGTCTGAGGGCCTTGTTCGTGGGTTCTGACTAAGCTCTGATTTATCTGTGGGAACGGATGAGACTTGCGATTCTGAAGTGTGACTTTCTCAGATGTGGCTGGTATCGAAATTAAATCCCACATTTCATTCTCGGACAGTTTGCTCTGTCAGATGTGTGGTTGGAATGTTGGGCTCTTTCTGAATACAAAATAAGTTGAAAACTAACATCGCGTTAGCCTTAAGAAATATTGGAGATCTACATTTTCAACTTAAACTTTAATTTGCCTTTAACTGGGGAAATGCAGAAGTGGGCAGTCCCTGTCAGTATTTCCATATACATGTTACATCTTAATAACAGGCAATAAAACAAGCCAGCCTGCATAAGGGAGTACATTAATCTGACAATTTTCTGTCTAAAATAAATAACAATGGAATATTGGGAAACTAAAAGGAGTTTGTAAGCGGGCACGCTCTCAGAAAAACAAATTCCTCTGTTGTTTTATGCAAATTCTCTGCAGTACTGAGAACAATATAAAGGCTACATTTAGCACAGATATAACTGAATGTGCATTATGGCTGTACATTATAGAGACAATTCTTTTCTGTTAATCTGATACCATATGCTACTAAATAGGCAAAAAGACCTTACAAGAACTAAATGTATTGCTTTCTTTAAAATCCACTTGCATGGCTTTTCCTCTCATAGTGGAGGGCTCTCCCAAGGGGGGTTTATGGTTCATGTTTTCCCTTTTTGACCTGCATTCAGACACCTCACACCACTTTGGTCTCATCGGGAAAGTGGAGGCGCAGCATATAAAGATGTGTCTAAGACATTTGTGCTTCTGAGATTATTCCTATTTCAACATCTTTATTGGGTGTACCCTAGAGCTACCTACACTCAGGCTGCCTGAGTTCAGCTTCTAACACCTTTCAGCTCTGGGAGCTAATTCTTCGAGCGCCAGTTACTGCATCACCTTTGACTTGCTGGATGAGATTTTCAAAGCTGCCATAGGCAATTGGGTGCCCAACTCTCATTAACGTCATGGGGGATGGACATCCGAACCCCTTAGTGGGCATTCCTCTATGTATATCGATGGAGACTTTCAAAGCTGCCAGACACATTGCTGTGACATTCCCTAGGAATGGATTGCGAACGAAAGGGTCTCCCTCTCAAGGATGTAACCATGGTCTCATGGATAGCAGTGCAGCCACCGGCTCACCAGGCCAACACGGGATTGTTTTGTAGCAGTAGTTTTCGTTTTACGGGCTTAGCCAGTCAGTGCAGCAGATTCACGCCAGCTGACGTTTGTTATCTCTTCTTTGCCAAAGGAATAAGTTCAGACACATCCACACTGTGAGTTCTGCCTATTCGAGAGGGAGAAATTGAGTGTGTTTGTGAAATTCCCTGATAAACAGAAGTAATGGATGCCTGAAATATCCTGAATCTTTTCTCCTGACCATCTTTTAGGGCCTGATCTAAACCTAACAGAAAGACTCACATTGACCACTATGGGCTTTGGATCAGGCCCTTGAAGGATAATGGCAGAGTGTGTTTTTTACATTAACAAACCAATTTGCCTGTTTATATACCTACTGAGTGAAAAGGGGTGTCTTTTCCCCCATATCCAGATTGGCAAATTGTGTTTATGAAACCTTCAGTCAAAGCAATTACATTTTTCAAAAGCTAAGCCATGATCCCTTAGTAATTTCAGTGGGGCTTCACATAAGATTAGGGCCTTTGTGTTTGAGTTCCCATTTAATTTCTCTCTTTCTATTAGTGTTTTGCTATCACCCACCCTCTGACTGACCCCTGTACTGTATGTTTACATAGAACAGTTGACATTTCCTGTCCCCATTGTCTTGTGTTAGTTTTTCTTCCTTTTGCCTCACAATCAATAAAATCTCCTTCCCTGCAAAAGAGAATCACTAGTTCTTTCTTTAAAATTTGCTCTTCATTTGGTTTGTGTGGTCTAGAATGTACTCCCTCTCCCACCCCCACCCACCTTCCCTATATCTCTCACTTAAGAAACAATTATTTTTCCTAACTCAAAATATCTGCTCTGGTTTTGTTGTTATTGTTTGTTGACTTCTCTTTTATTGAGACTACTTTTGTTGTAAGAATACACTACCAAAAGCCTTGCATGGGGAGGATTTCTTTTCGTTTTTCACATCACAGAGAGCCAGGAAAACTTGGCCAAACTCACTTTGAATTAAATTCCTTTTCTCTCTGTGCACTCAACAGTCTCCTAACCACCCTACATTTTGTAAACGTGACTGGAACTGTCTCTGCATGACCATGACGTCATTTCATTGGGAATCTCCCCATTATTAATTTAGCTCCACCAGTATGTTCAGCACTGCCCAGTACAAAGAGTAGACATGGCTCCTACCCTCCCGGGCTCAGTATGGTTTTAAGGACTGTATCCTACAAGCTGCTCAGCACCCTTCATTCCCACTGACGTTTGAGAGCATGAACCAGGATGGATTGGAATGATGGATTTTACAAATCCTGAATCAAAAGGACCTGTCAAGAGCCAGAACATGGATAGGAATGGAGGGACAAGTGCAAGTGACAAAAAATAGAATAGCTGCAGTGATGGTGGAAGAGAAAGGAAAGAGTTTAGGGGAGGAAATGTAGTGGCAACTAACTGGCATGGGTATCAGTGGCTAACAAAATGGTATATTTTAAACAATTCACAACAACATGAGCCTAGTGGCAACATGGTATTTTTTTCTAAGTATCAATCCAAAGATACTTCCACCAAATCAATTTTCAGTTTTACAGGATTTATGAATCGCTTGGTTTGAAAGACTTACCATTCCACTTTTTCTGCAGGGATGATCTTTTTCTATTTAACTTTGATTTTCCAGTGGAATTCAACCTGTAGAGAAAGAAAGCTCCTTCAGAACAGACGAGCTAGTTTATAGAGCCTGCGTTAAGACAAGGGTAGGGTAATGCACCTGGAAGAACTGTCTGAAGTTGTATCCGGTGCTTTGATTGGGGGAGATTTGCCTGCCAGTCATAACACAGGTTCACCAACCCGAGGACCCTGCTGTATATCCATCTCCTTCATCATGCCCAAGATACATGTTTACATGTGTGCTTGGCCAGAAGATTGTATCCTTTCCTTTTAGTTGTGGATACTGACAAAATGCTCCATGCTTTTGTCACCCTGCTTTTGGAGTACTGCAGAGCAGTCTGTATGGG
This sequence comes from Trachemys scripta elegans, assembly GCF_013100865.1. Classification (NCBI taxonomy): domain Eukaryota; kingdom Metazoa; phylum Chordata; order Testudines; family Emydidae; genus Trachemys; species Trachemys scripta. The sequence continues at coordinate 11,752,290 of NC_048304.1, read as the reverse complement.
GAAAATGCCATTCAGGAACTTCTCCCAAGTTATTAAGAAGATCTTATGGGGAACAGAGGCATTATTTCTGTTTAACCTTGCCTGGCTGAATGTGAGAGGAGGAGTTTACTATTTAATTGGTGAGTCATGCCAGTGTGTTTAGTGCATGTGTGCTTGGAATGAAAGTTGAAATGCAGTTAATTATAGTGTAAGTCAATACATTTACCCAAGGAACGGGTGCAATACGGGTTGCACCAGCGTAGGCTTCCTTATGCCATTCCACCATTGCACCTCAATCCGGGTCTGGAGAGGACATCTCAGGGGACAAGAAGGAAGTTTGGTCACCTCTGTTCTGACACAGCCAGGAAAGGTATTCATTGCGGTCAAATCCTTGGTGAGCCTTTCATTATTGAATTTCATGTTCTTTTATTTTACATCAGAACATGAGTAAGGACCCATTATATTCGGAAATGTCATAAAAATTAAACCAAATTGAGGAAAAATAAGGGAAAACCTCTTTTCTTTTCCCTTTTATTATACACATAATGCAATTTCCCAGTTCAAGTCCTTGAAAGAGGAAGATCTGTCAAAAGGGGCATTGTGCATTTAACAAAAATTGTACCACCTGCAATCCAAGAAAAACCATGGTAAAAGCCAACAAATACAGTTACATTTTTTGTCATTAACACTTCCTAACATTGCTACTAAAATGAGGCATTTAAAGTTGCACTTGTCATAACACTAATTATCTATTTGATCACTAGAGTTCTCAGCTGATTGAATTAGTTCCTCTGGAGTGAGAATAGATGATTACTGCAGCCTTGAATCTGTTACCTGGTGTAAATCAGGAATAACTATTGAAAACAGTTCAGAGAATCAAACCCTTTTGTATGGAATAGAAAGAGTTTCAAATTGTCTTAACCTTGTCTTTAGGAAAGATTATTCACTTATTCTTTCAATATAACAGAACACTTGCTAAAACTCTCACAACAAAATTGTTCCAAGGGAAAATCTGAGGAGGGGAGGGAACTTCTGTAAAAAAGAACTGTAACTCGGTAAAAGCCTCTGAATTTCCTTAAGAACTCATGCTAATTTATGGACTACACAATTTGTTCCTTGTCTTAAAATTTCGGTTGGCTGGTTACGATGTACATTAATCTTTATTTCCATCCTAAGCACAATTTTAGCGCACCTTCCACTCATTAATATTCAGAAAGCTGTCCATCGTACCTGTAAAAAACTACTTATCTAGCTTGGAATTCCAGCTACATTTTGATACCCATATTCACATTGAATAATTCTGTATGCCACAAAGAGCACACTGGACTATATGGGGCCATGTGTGGATTAAGATGTCACTCAGCATACCCATGGCAGGGGTGTGCACAAGGGGGAGAAGCACTTTTGGAGGAGCTCTCCCCACCACAGCCCCCGGAGGAGGAGCGCTCTCAGTCTCCATGCCGTGACCCCGGGGATGGAGGAGCTCTGTGACCCCACTGCCTTCAAATACTTGTGGATACATGTATTCAGATAGCTCCATGGCTCATGGATTTTCATTGAAATGGTGAGTGTACAGCTGTTTATTTCTATGCATATGTTGCATGTGCGTGTGGTGATAGGATTTAATGTGGATAACTCGTGTGTGTTTAATGGATCCCTCCAAAAGTGGTCACATTTAAATTCCGGTGCATGCCCCTGCCCATGGGTATCAGAATCTAGAAGAATATTTGAGAAAAATTAGATACCATTTTGAATTGATATGTGCTTGGACTCTGGAAGCAACCCCCTGTAATGAAATGAGCTTACGCATGTGGGGCAAGGTATCTCAAGATGCCAAAGTCAAACTCTCCATCTGGAGTTCCTTTAGCTTCTAGGATTCCATCCCCTTTGAACAGCCTGCACAAAGACAAGGCAGCATTGTACTTCCTGCATCCAGGGCATACAGAAACTCCTCTCTCCCTACTCCCCTGGGAGCTGTGGTGCTCCACATAGAACTGGGAGGAAGCAGGAGCAAGATTCTTACCTTACACACTGGCCAGCATAGAATCATAGAATCGTAGGACTGGAAGGGACCTCGAGAGGTCATCTAGTTCAGTCCGCTGGACTCAAGGTTGGAGTAAGTATTATCTAGACCATCCCTGACAGGTGTTTGTCTAACCTGCCCTTAAAAATCTCCAATGATGGAGATTCCACAACCTCCCTACACAATTTATTCCAGTGCTTAACTATCCCCAACAATTAGGAAGTTTTTCCTAATGTCCAACCTAAACCGTCCTTGCTGCAATTTAAGCCCATTATTTCTTGTCCCAGAGTTAGAGAACAATTTTTCTCCTTCTGCCTTGTAGCAACCTTATATGTACTTGAAAGTTGTTATCATGTCCCCTCTCAGTCTTGTCTTCTCCAAACTAAACAAACCCAATTTTTTCAATCTTACCCTCATTGGTCATGTTTTCTAGACCTTTTATCATTTTTGTTGCTCTTCTCTTGACTTTCTCCAATTTGTTCACATTTTTCCTGAAATGTGGCACCCAGAACTAGACACAATACTCCAGTTGAGGCCTAATCAGTGTGAAGTGAAGCAGAAGAATTACTTCTCGTGTCTTGCTTACAACACTCCTGCTAATACATTCCAGAATGATGTTTACTTTTTTTGCAACAGTGTTACACTGATGACTCAGATTTAGCTTGTGATCCATTATAACCCCCAAATCCCTTTCTGCAGTACTCCTTCCTGGGCAGTCATTTCCCATTTTGTATGTGTGCAAATGACTGTTCCTTCCTAAGTGGAGTACTTTGCATTTGTCCTCACTGAATTTCATCTTATTTACTTCAGACATTTTCTCCAGTTTGTCCAGATCATTTTGAATTTTAATCCTATCCTGAAAAGCACTTGCAACCCCTTCCAGCTTGGTGGTATCCACAAACTTTATAAGTACACTCTATGCCATTATCTAAACCACTGCTGAACATATTGAAAAAAAACGGGACCCAGAACTGATCCCTGCAGGACCCACCTTAATATGCCCTTCCAGCTTGACTGTGAACTACTGATAACTACTCTCTGGGAATGGTTTTCCAGTCGTTATGCACCCACCTTATAGTATTGTAGGTTGTATTTCCCTAGCTGGTTTATGAGAAGGTCATGTTAGACAGAATAAAAAGCCTTAGTGAAGTCAAGATATAGCACATCTACCGCTTCCCCCCATCCACAAATGGGATTTATGTGCAGGAGAGATGCCACAGCCTGTAAAGGGGTGTAATAGTGATCTAGGCAGCTTCAGGAAGCTTTCCCCTTTTATGTCCTTTGTGCTTCCACAGGGTGCTGTGACTCTATTCTGCCCCTTACAATGGGTTGTGCCAAGCTGGCACAATCTAGTCTACTGCAAAACAGCGACTTTACCACTTAATCCAGACTCCTCCCATTCCAAATGCCAATAGCACAGCATCTCCATTGTGTGCGTGGGCCCTTATAATGGAATCTCTCCGCTGAACGTTGGCATTATTATATATGAATTTCAAGTGTCCTTACTGAGGTTTTAGGCTAAATGCATCATACAATATTTCAAATGTTTTTACATAAAAGGGTAATGAGGAATAAAAAGTGCTGGACACTGATTTCTGTCTAATCTCTCCCCTCCCCATTCTCACCACCTAAGCTGCTTTTGCTGTCGGCATTATTCTACAGAAGAATAATTAACATTTTAAGACGAGTAACTCATTGGCAACATCATTTCATTAGAAGAGTCACTGATAACCAGTCTAATTCAAATTATTCCTTTTCTATGCTGAAACTGTTCTGCGATTATGCTTGAAAAGGATCGTGTTAGATACTGAAGAGTGAAACTGGTGGTATGACTGGGATGTTAAACAAAATGCCTTTGCTCAATGGTCGTGCTATTTAAACAAGAGGGGAAAAGATAGCAGGGCTGATTCTTCAGCCACCTCCTGCTATTGAAGAATGTGTAATAATGCCCTTATCTGTCAACCTAATGAATCTTGGAATTAGTGAATTCATTGGGAAACCTATCCAGTGTGCTGGGTTACTCATCTATGAGTATGTTTGGGCATAATCAACTATCAGAAAAATTTCAATGTAGGGAATTTTTCTGAAATACTTCCTTCTATAATGGCATATGAACTTATTGTCCTGTTTGATACCATGTTATTTTATACAGTCAAGATCACTTAAAAGAGACAAAGCAAAGCAAATTCAGTTATATGATGCAAATCCAGAATCACTCCCGGTTACAATAAAACATGTTACCTCACCCACCTTCTCACTCTAATATCCTGGGACCGACATTAGTCATACATACAAGTCTGCCAATGTCTAAATAATGAATACCTGAGTCTAAAAGCACATCAGAGATGCCTTTATCTTTCTGAAAGGAAGGGAAGCGCTGAAGGGATAAAAACCAAGTCCATCTACAACAGCACACTTACTCCTTCAAAAACACTGAGGAGTAAAGCATTAATATGGATTTTTACATGTAACAGAATGATTCCAAATCCCAAATAAATATACCTTCTGTAACTTGACTTAAATGTCCCGCGGTACCATAAGATATATGATGGCTGATCTTGCACCATTATAGGACCGGATCCCGCAATTGATAGCATGTGAGTGAACAGCTGTGCCTGTTTAGAGTCCCATTGACTTTGGGTTAGCCTCACAATGCCAATTTTCCTCTTTTCAAGCACTATGGACGTTATCTCCTGAACTATTCAGTGCATTTTTTTCAGATAGATTCCATATACTCTTTGGAGTTCCATTGAGCTACCCTCCGGTCACAGGTTTCTCACCTAGATCATTATAATTAATGTTTTGAAAGGTCAGTGGCTTTAACTTTATAACTGTTGAGGAGTAGCAGTTACTGAGGAAAACTTGGTGCTATTTTAATGAGAAAATACACACACACACGTGCAAAAGTCACTAATTTTGGATGACTCCATTTTGGAGTGCTCGTCCTGAACCACTTAAAAGGGACCTGATTTTCAGAGTGTAAGTGCTCCACATTCTGAAAGTCAGGCTCCTTCAAGGTGGGTATCCAAAATTATTGATCACTTTTAAAACAATTTTCCCACATATAAAAACTTACCAGAAATTGTTTTGTAGCCATTGCCAAGCAACCATAAATGTTCATATTGATTATGCAATTCTTTCCACCTATAAATTACCATAATTCTTGTGCAAATTGAATTGTTTACACTGGAAATTTGGATTCTCTTTTCTCCATCCAAGTTTCCATTGGAATAATTGCCATGGGTGTTTTTAGTAAGTATCTTCTTACTCTTTTTGAAGGATAAACTGATTGGCTCTTAGAGGAAAGTTTGATCAAACAAAAATCCTAGATGCACAGAGAAACTTTACAATAAAACAAGATAAGCTAGAAGTTCACATTTTAATTTGATCTTGGAGTCTTTTTATAGCTAGTAGAAGAGAAAAGAGACAAGATTGGCAATCAAGTTAACTTGTAATGTATTTAATTTAAAGTTCCAGAGTTTTCAAGATTTTCTGCCTGCAGGGGAAGCCTCTGTTGAAACCATTTTCAAGTACGAGAGAAAAAAGTATAAAGTATCTCCAGATAGCCCTGGGATAGCCCTTCCATGAAAGCAGCAGAACAGGTGAGATTCCAAGCAGCCGCTATTAACTAAGCTGAGGATTCAAATCAAAGCTTGCTAGCGCAAATCTGAGCACTGGTGGTGTTTTTTCTCCCCTTCACTTTGATACTTTACAATTGGTAGAATTATATTAGTTTAGAACTAGCGAGGAGCCAGCCTGAGATTAGAACTGTCCCAACTTACTTCTCCTTGCCAGGTCCTCACAGGGCTCCTGAGGAAGAAGCAGCCAAAATTAAGTAGCCAGCACTGTCTGAAAGCAAGAAGCTCTTACAAGCCCCCCATGTGAGTCCTTCTGTATGTTCCTCAGCTGTAACTGAGGAACTACTATAACATTCTAATAGGATTCATAAAAACATTGATTGACCTAAATGGTAAACATGAGAGCTGGATGTAAAATTTCAAACAGTGAAAGAAGGGAAACATTTTCCAAACAACATTTCACAAAAAAGTGCCTCTTTTTGTTTGGACTGGTTCTAGTAAGTATTGAGTAACTCAGAGCTAAGTTCTACACATACATTTATGCCTGACAACCTGTTGCTGAGGCAAGATCACATACCATTTATGTTTCAACATCAAACAGCCCTCAAAAGGAGGACTGCTGCCCATGAATTAGTTGTCCAACCAAAAAGCTGTAAGAAAAGACAACGCCTAAATGTAGACCTGTTTGGTAAAGGCTTGGTGGAAAAAATGAGGCTTGCACCATATTTTAAAAGCTAACCAACTCAGACTTCTCTAGTGAATTCCCTCCACCATGAATACTCTGCTGCCAGTCCTTAGGAGTACATAGATAGGAGCTGTCAACAAAAGCACCTCAGCCAGGTGGTGATGATTGTTTATTTGGCAGGAGGTGGTCTCTAAAGTCCAGAGCCTCCAAGGTATTTAGGCACCTACCTCCCATTGAAAACAGTTGAAAACAATGGGAGCGAGGTGCCCAAATACCTTTGAGGATTTGTGCCTAAGATCTCAAAACCATAGAGGGCTTTACAGAGTCAAAGCAATTTCACACGCATCAAACCAGTCTCCTTTTCCTGCACTCGCTGAAGCTCCCAAGTGGTCTAACCTTGGAAGACGAACATCAGTCTTGATGGTACCTTAAACCAGAAGCTAGTATTTGAGATGTGCCTGAACCAACCCCTCTGATCTGAACGTCGAGTCTGGAATCAGATCCATATCTAGTGGATGGGATAATTTATTCTATGCATATAGCATGTATTAGTTTACACTGTGCTATGAACTATAGTCACTTGTTTAAAAAAAAAACCCAGCTAAAGAGGCATACTTATGGTAATTTTTCATTCCCGAAGCATACCTCTTATCTGGACAGCACAGGGCTGGTCTAGCGTCTGTAAGTAGAGGAATTGCTTACATAATTTATGAAGTCCATTTCTTGTCAAAACAGCCAGAGAAGCTTAAAAATGAAATGTACACTGTTATCAATGGTATGTTCAAAATGCTGATTTAAAGGTTTTTGATGGAGGATGGGAAATGCTTAACATTAGAAGAGGATAACCAGTTCAGTTGCAGGACTGACATCAAATGTGTTTCATGTTCTACCCAGAGAGCTTTTAAACATGTGGTACCAATAATGCTTGTGCTTTGCTCCAGAGATAGAAAACTAAGTTTTCTGAGGTGGCCCAAAGGAAATGTTTGATGTACTAAGCAAACATTGCTGCAATTGTTGGCCTCAGAAGGTATTGATATGTCACGTGACAGTTCGCAGACACTGAGGGCCACTTCATAAAGTGAAGCCCAAGGTTCCTGTGAATTTTTGCACCTATTTTACATGTGTGATAGGCATGAAAATTTGGGTTTTGTTTGCACAAGTGGGCAGTTAGGCATCTAAATATCTATCTGTGTGTGCAAAAGGCCTAATTTGTGCACCCAGCGTTAGTAAGTGCACATACATTAGGCATGCCTACTTTTGTGTGCCACTATCAAGATACTGAGCTAGATGGACCCTTTGTCTGACCCACTATGGCCATTCTTATGAAACCTTGTGACATTTGAGCAGATGGCAGAGAATTCAGGGTTAACTAGGTCAGTTGGACGGTACCACCCATCATTAGAGCTATTCTTAATTCTCTATAAGATACAAATACATTCCTCTTGGGTCTCGCTATAACATCCTTCAGCATAACACATAAGCACTGGTGATATTATTGCTTGCACAGCAAAGAGGAATAAAAGGTGAAATTCTGTGGCCTGTATTATGCAGCAGTCAGACTACATGATCATAGAGATTCCTTCTGGCTTTAGTCTAGAAATCATAACTATATGCTAGAATACTATTAGAGGTGCATCAGCACAAAAATATTCATTAAATAACCTCCAACTGCCAAACCCATCTACAAAAACTCTGAAATGGTGAGTGGGGGAGTAAAGAGAAGTGGCTGCCTGCCTGTTCTCCACAAGTGGGTCCTAGTGGCACTCCTCCTCCCCCCAGTCTGGCACCTGAGGCGGCCGCCTCAGTTCGCCTCATGGTAAGGCCAGCCCTGCAAATACATGTTCTAAAGAACCTTCCAAGTAAATATTCAGTGGTGTATATTTATTATTATTCATTTATTATGGAGGTTCAATATTGTATTTGGCACTATAGAATGGCGAAATATAAAGACCCAAAGTGCTCACAGTCTGTTATAAATAAAAAACAAATTGCAGATTTATATTGAAACATGTTCGATGCCCAAGATAGAGAGAAATTCATTTAAAAACATGTTTGCACATCTTTAGTAAATTTCCTATGAGGTTTTGTCTCATCAGCTTAAAACATTACATATTTTGCCAACACAGCGGATCAAGCCTTCTGAAATGAAATACAGTGGCAGGAAAACACCAAGATCCACTAACCCTTATCAAAGCCCTTCTAAACCTTAGGTTGAACATAATTCTTTAGATGCAGGGATGCTCTGTACCTGAGCCAAGATTCTCCAGCCTATACAAATAAATCTGCCATGTGTGACTCTTTCCTGAGAAAGGGTTTAGTTCTGAAACCACGTAAGGAAACGATGGTAAAATCACTCAACCAGATTCTCCCCTCATTTACAGTGTTATATATAAATTAGGAGTAATTATAAATTAAGAGCAACTCCACAGCAGTCAAAGGAGAGAGAGATGAGTGTAAAATTGGTGTAGGTGAGAAGACAATCAGGCCTTTGATATCTAGATAAAAATTTTGTAAGTCCAAAAGCTCATGTTGTAGGTGGTGTTATCTGGTCATTGTAATGTGGCAACAATTTGGAATTTTGCTTTTCAATAATAATCCAAGAATGCAAAGCAGATGGAGTTAATATTTTAGATTATCTTTTATAAACAAAGCATTAAAAATATCCAATTGTCTCTTCTTAATGCAAGTTTTAAACAATGCCCACAAATAAAGTTTTGGTCGATCACAGAATTCTGAGTAAACCATTTTTATAATTATTATTATTTATTACCATCATCTCATGTTTTTTCTGCTAAGTGCCCTAAATTTGTTTTCAGGGTTATAATGCAATTATATACATAATGAAGAAAAAGAACTAGCCGAGGGGTTCTTCAACTTCATTGCACCATGGCCCCCTTCTGACAACAAAAATTACTACACGAGCCCAGGAAGGAAGACCAAAGCCTGAGCCCACCCAAGCTCCTCTGCCCTGGCCTGGGGGACAAAGCCCAAGCCCCATAGTTCCAGGCAGGGGGGCCAAAGCCCAAGGGCCTCAGCCCCAGTCGGAGGGCTTGTAATCTGAGTCCTGCCACCTGGGGCTGAAACCCTTGAGCTTTTGGCTTTGGCCCCAGCCCCAGCAAGTCTAACACAGCCCTGGCAACCCCGTTAAAACGGGATCGTGACCCACTTTGGAGTCTCAACCCAGTTTGAGAACCGCTGAATTAGAACCAACTAAAATGTATGGGAGCTCTTATTGTATGCAGATTCATATTACATTGGAAGAATGGGAGAATTCAAAATATAACACTAAATGTAAAGGATGACATTATTTCTTGATGGACAATTTTTAATGGTCTCCAAAAAATGGGGTGGGAAAAGAACCATAAATCAGCAATAAACAGCTGTTGGAGCTATACTATAGAAAATGCTAGCTTAATACATATGCAAGAGAATTGTTTACAACAAGAGTTCTCGCCCTGGTGGTTGTGATGCCTTTGTGTGGTCACAACGAAGTCTGATGTGGGAGGGAACACAACCACATGCCCTTTCTTTTGGCTAGACAGGTAGGAATCTCAGAGACCAGCTCAGCCAATGGGAAGGAGCTACTTAATGGCTAGCTAAATCTATCTCAGTTTGTTTGTATGTGAGGGAAAATATCCTGGTTTTGAACACGTATAAGAGCTTGAGAGCAAAAGTGCATGCTGACCTGTACTGGGTTTTATTCATTATTTAATATTAACTCTGTCTTCTAACCATGCATGCATTGTTAAATGAAGTAACACATGGGGTTGAAAATTAACAAGCAGGTGTTTAAAAGATATCTCTAAGCAGTTCTGCTGTAGACTAATTAGTGTTTTAATATATTGTGCAGTGCACAGTCATCATTATTTCCTCTTCATTAGCGGCTGATATATAATGCATCTTTTTATTTAAAGAAAGTCTATCCCCTTTTTAAAAACAGTTGTTTCTTCCATGAGCACAACAAAGGAACGAGGAATATGATTAATGGATGCCATCTAAACTATGTGCATTAAACATTAAAAACCAATGTGCCATCTCAGCTTAATGTTCATTTGCAAATTATAAAATATACTTGTCGATGTTAACACTTGTGCCAGTTGATATGCTGTTTTGGAAAAGAAATTAGCAGAATGATAAACCTGTTCTTAGAGCTATCATTATACTAGGAGTGGGACTGCTTAGTCCATCCAAATGCAGCTATTGCATAGTTATTGCAGGTGTGGACTGATTGGATGCATAAAAGACTGAGACCAGGATTTTCAAAAGTTTCACTGGGAGTTGGTCACCTAACACCCCATGCTCCTTTGCGAATCTGAATGCCCTTTGCCTCCTTCCATAGATCTAAGTAAGTCAGATATTCTGTGAGTTTGTATACCAAGGTTCTTCCCAGTTCTGATTCGGGGCAGGGTTTTCTCCGCACCACAGAAATGGAAGAAATCTGCCAGAGGCCAAGGCGGTCCATGAGAAAACCCTATGCTTCTACAATAGCCCTGGAACACCTCTGGTCTCTTGACAGCATGGCTTGGATAGAACTCTAATTTGGTCCTTAGTGGAAATTCCAGTTGAAAAATGTTCCCTGATTGTGGCTAGTTTTGGCAGAGAACAATGGTGTGGTCCTCCAGTCAAAAAACAATTGTGACCAGTTGAAGGAGTCTAATGGAGTGTATGAGATGTTCAATGCACTTTAGACACATTGGGCAATCTAGCTAAGCAACGACTAAGGAGTTTGGTGTGAGGGTGTGCGGAAGGGTACAGCAGAAAGGGTGGCAGAGGGTGGTCAACCACCCATCCCACTCCCTCCTCCTGCCAGCACATTCCCCATAGAGGGGATCCTGACAGATTGGGGGACGAGGGGGAAGAAAGAACAAATATGCCTTGGAACTGTCATGCCCTACATCCATACCCACTCAAGCCAGGTTCACAATCCCTACTGCACTAGTAAGCAGACAGCAGCATTTGGGCCTAGCATCTTAGTGACCTACTCACAGCATATAATACAGGACTAGTGCTTTGCCCTATCAAATATATCATTTCAATTAAAAAATAATTAAAACAAATTAAGAATAAAGACCACCCAGATGGGACTGCTGTCAACATAGATATAGTTTTATTCCTACTCACTTTGCCGGTGTCCCTTTAATTACAGCACACTGTGAGTCTGTCACAGTTTGCCAATTCCCTTTTATCCCCAAAACTCAACTTTCAGTGTCTCCCAAACTCATTCTCTCTCCGCCCTCACTGACAGAGCAATGACATATGTTTCACAAGCTGATGTCTGATGGACTATAAGACCAGAGCTGTCTTGTGGAATCCTCCAACAACAGTCCTCCTTAGAGAGCTATAGAATCCAGGCAATTTTTAAAAACAGGAATTACACATTGATAGTGAGGAAGATGTTGGGTAGAAACCTTAACTTGAGCCTTTGGGATTAGAGAAAGTTGACACATTTTGTCTCCAATCCTACAATTGAGCCAGGCAAGCAGACCCCTTAGGTCTGTGTGGAGCCCCAGGCCCGCGTTGATCTGATTGTAGCTTGGTTATCTCAGTGGATTTGGAATTTTAATTGAAAATAATGGGTGAAATCCTGCCCCACTGAAATCAATAGGGGTTTTGCCACTGACTCTAATGGGCCCAGAATTCCACTCATTGTATCACCTTTGCTGATGAGCCATAACAATCAGCTTCATAATATTGAAAAACTGCCTGGAACTAATCCCAGAATTTCTGGTGCATGTAGCTGTGTAACTGAAAAGAAACACTATTATTCTGTTTTCTGTGCCTTTAACTGTAGAGCAGTCTCTCTCCCTGATCCAATGACAGATGTAGAACAGCTGATATTCTCTGTAATAGCTCACATAGAAGATAGCAGAGTGAGTGTATGGGTACAGCTCCATGGTTTAAAAACTCCATGATACGTTTCAGAGCTCTGGCTTGCGGGGCTCATGCTATGGGGCTAAAAATAGCCATGTAGACATTCCTGTTTGGTAAGTGTCCAGCCTCTGAGACCCTCCTCCCTTTTCCAGATATCAGAGCCCAGCCTCCAGCCCAAACCAGACCATCTACACTGTTATTTTTAGCTTTGTAGCATGAGCCCTACCACCAATTGACCCAGGCTCTGAGACTCACTGCCATGCGGTTTATTTTGCAATGTACACGTATCCATGTGTGTTCTCAAAATCATGGAGCCTTTATATTCATTCTTTATTTTGTGTGTTTTGTTATGGCTGTTTTCCTTACTTTGAAATAAATTAACCTAGAGTGAAGAATATTGATGCTGACATGTAGATATGAGAAATATAAAAAAAATTCATGCTAAATTGTTATCACATTAAGCTGAAAATAAACATGGTCCCATTTTATCGTAAGGGTGCTGTCATTACAGGGCAGTTACAGGGCAATTACAATGTGGCTATGCTTTCAGGGACCAGGAATTACTACTAAGTCAGACACTGGGGAAGATCATGTCATGACTGGGAACAATCGCACTATAAATACAATGCAGTTAATATAGCTAGATTCCAATAGCACATGTATTAAGAAGAATGCCAACAAGGTAATAGGAAGTAAATCATGTGACTTAATTGTAATTACACTTTGAAAAAAGAAACAACAGCGTTATTACATGGTAACGATGGGCCAGATTCACAAAGAGATTTAGGCGCTTAACTGCCACTTCAGCCACCCAAATCTCACAATCAGGCCCCACTGGGATTCACAAAACACCTGCTCCGCTGCACCTGAACCCTGTAGGTGCCTACGATCCCTTAGTGCTTAGGTTTCTGCAGTACAAGTTCCCTATGGGCCCATGTTTCTGTCTCTGGTCATGCACACGGCTGCCTCCCTCTAGACATCTGGAGGCCTAAGAACCAGGGGAAGGCCAGCGTTCCTCCACCTAACTCCAGCTGCAAGGCCTGATCCAGTATGTGTGCTCCTCTTCCTCCTCTCCCTGCCCTGCCTTCTTGCAAAAGACGCCTGAGGTGCTTAACTCTAACAGAGGGCTCACAGCTCAGAATCCCAGGCAGAGATAGGTGCCTCCCTCCAGCTTGGACTTGAGCCTCCTGAAAGGGGCAGGGCTGAACACATACCCTGGCATCTCCTATTATCTAGTTTAGATCGGGAAGCCACCTAGCCTATTAGCTTTGTGCATCTCATTCTATCTCTCCCCATTCATTGGATAGGAAGCCTGAGCACCCAAGCTGGACTTTGTAACCCTGTGATGTTTAGGTGCTCACAAGTGAGGTGTCAGGATGTTCATCATCCCAACACCTAAGTACCCAGGCTGGCCCGGTAACTGGAGTACCTTTATTACAAAGTGTGATCACGAACACTCATCACAGATTTCAGAGTAGCAGCAGTGTTAGTCTGTATCCGCAAAAAGAACAGGAGTACTTGTGGCACCTTAGAGACTAACAAATTTATTAGAGCATAAGCTTTCGTGGACTACAGCCCACTTCTTCGGATGTAGTCCACGAAAGCTTATGCTCTAATAAATTTGTTAGTCTCTAAGGTGCCACAAGTACTCCTGTTCTTTTTACTCATCACAGAGCTGATCTTAAGCCTTCTCCCATTTGTTTCTTCCCACCCATTGCATGCCGCTCATCTTAGGTGGTAAGTTCTCCTGGCACGGACTGTGTCTTTCACTGTATTTGTACTGCTCCTAGTATAATAGAGCCCTTTATAGGCCACAGTAATAGGAATACTCTGTAATAATAGTGATGGTAATTATTAAAGCTTTGCCCTTTTCTAACATTAACTCGGTGTACAGTTCTACAATTAAAATGCCATTCTGTGCTCCTGCTCCATCTGAATGTTGGTTAGTTTAATTAGTACGAGTTGGTGACATGTGAATCCAAAGAAACTAATAATAATGACTAATGTTAATATGGAACACCTAGATCTTAGGATCACCTGGGCTCTCAGATACTGCGGTGATGTGTGGTATAAAAACCTATATAGAATAGAATAGAACCTATAGTAATATTTTCCATTTGCCAGGGATTAAAGCTATTATACGTAGGATACAAATAGTCTTGATAACAAGCAAAGATCCAGAGGAACAAGCAGTGACTATCGCTTACCGATAGACTCTAATTTGTTGGGACAGGAGAGCATTCGATCATTCCTTGCACTTCCTTTGAGGTAAGTGACTCCAGTTTGTAATGATGCTGATAGGACTTTCCATGTTGAAATCACTGAACATATAACAACTAATGAACCCTCAGAAGGATTCTTTGGGATAGGTAAAGAAGCATTATTACCTCCATTTCACAGATAGGAAAATGGAGGCAGAGAAGTTAAGTAATTTATCAAATGCCACCCAACAAATCAGTGACAGAGCCAAGATTAGAATATGGAATTCCTGACTCCCAATTGTGTGCTTCAAACCACATTGACTCAACTCAGCTGGAGGCACCTTCATCATTTTCTTGTGACATTGCATGTAACAAGTCAGCATAGCAAATGGTATAAACTTGTGTGTCACGTTTAAGAAAAGCATGATAGGATTTTGTTTCCTTTGCTCTGAATAGCCAGCACAAAGAGCCGAAATGGCTGATATTAGACTGTGGGCCAGTTTTCGTTCTTTAATTTTTTTGTTAGCTAAGAATAGTCTGCAGTTTCAAAATGAAAGGTTAATGGTGTCAACAAAATTTGACATGTGTTCTAGATAAATTCAATGCAGCTTTAGGTGTGTTTTCTTTGTAAAGACACGTTTACATCGCAGCTTGACGAAACTATTGAACCACGTTGAGCTGAAGTGGTGTGCTACACCCTCAAACAGCCAAAAAGCAGAGTCGGTTGATAACATTTTAATGCACCATGGATACTGCATTTGATTTCACAGTATTGATCATTCTACACACAATTTGTTGAGCAAGTGCACGTTTACAATTTGTGCTGCTCCTGCTCCTGTTTGTTATAGTGAATGAAGCTGATTGAACTATAAGCATAGGCAAGCAATTGTGCTTTATGACCTTAGAATTTATGCCATCCACATTAATGAAGCATGAAGGTTTTTAAATCCCGTAAAACAGCAATTCATTGAATATCTGAGTTATGCTGACTGGCATACCTTATACATTTTAAGGACTTTTAAAGTGACACTTACAGTAACCTGATCTCGGATGATAAAGGACTTCTGAATTAATGTTATACTACAGCTATGTTGAAGTGGGAGGAAAAATGGTAATTGTTTTAATCTTATCTGCTTTCAATTCCAGGCACTGATATATTTTATAAACCAAAATCACATAATGTTCAAGGTATGTAAAGTCTACAATGTTGATTTTTCTCTTTCTTCTGTTAAAATGAATTTTGGTAAATCTAAATTACCAGGAGCACATATCATTTTTATCACTCTAGCTATTTACATTATATGCTAACTGTTGCCCGTTCAGTGACTGTGCTAAATGTCATGTAGTGATGAGCTATTCAGAGGACCCTCAATCCTGTTCTTCTTACTCCAGCCAGATCTCATTGAATCCACAAGAATGTGACTACAATGTCTATGTTTTGCATGATTATTTCTGTAATCTAAACTGTAATTACCCACTTAGCCTATAGAAATTATTTTTCAATACACAATCAGCTCATCAGTCAGGACAATCTTCACTTTACGGCATACACAAAACACAAAAGTCATTAAGGGTATGTCTACATTGCAATGTAAGCCCAGGGCTCAAACTCAGGCTCAACTCTAGCCTCCCCCTCCCCCCCGTCTACATACAAATCATGCTAACCTAGGGCTCAGACCCAAGACCCCATGGGGGTGGAGAATCTGAGCCTGAGTCAAGCTGGGACTCAGGGTTCAAGCCCTGTTGTTTTGAAGTGTAGATGCGGCCCCACTGGATGTGTGCTCTGGGAGTTCACCAAAAGTATCCCACAATCCCATGGGCTGACTTTCTTTGTCCTCTGGACAGTCAAGTTTTCCCACACTGCACCACAAATGAAGGGCTAGAGTGGCCACATTTCGGGAGGGTGCTAGGAAGTCTGGGGTTATGAGTGGTTGCACTCAGGCCCACATAATGCAGCGTAGACGCTGGAGCGTCAGGTTGGGAACCAGGGTTCAACAATTCCTAACCTGGAGTTATAGAGGAGTGTAGATGCTCAAGCCATAGATTAACAAACCCAGGGTCTGCTAACTCAACTTCTACTAACCCTGAGCTTACCCTGCATTGCAGACATAATCTATGGGTATGTGTAACCGCACACTAAGCCCAGGTTCTGACTCAGGTTTGAACCCAAGCCCCCCTTCCATCCACACACAAATCAGGCTACCTCTAGTCAACAAGCACATAAGACCTGGATCCTAGGACCCAAGCCACACTGCAATTCAGGTCCAAGCCCTGTCATTCTGCAATATGGATGTAGCTCAAACCACAGCCTGAGTCAGAAGGTCTGCATAGTGCAGTATGGCACATTAGCACAGCTGTGAGACCCGGGTCCAGTAATTGTAAACCAGGCTCACAATGCAGTGTGGGCACTCAAGAGTTGGCTTAGAAAGACGGAGTCCACAAGCTCAAGTCCCACAGACCTGGGTTTATGCTGCATTGTAACCATATCCTATTAGAGATCACAGTGTGCGAGAGTGGAGGTGGCAGGATCTGTTTAGCTAGCTCCCAGCAATGCAGAAGATGTCTCTCCCTGGAACAACCCCTACAAATCCCTTCTCCTCCCCATTGCACGTGCTCCTGGCACAGCAGAACATCATCGCTTCTGCTCCTGTGGAAGAGGAGGTCCCTATGAGCTTTAGTGAATTGCAACCCTGACCAACGTATTCCAAACTTGGATCTTTTTGGCAGTCTCAGGAATAAAATTCTTCTTTCTCTCATCAGTGCCATCTGGCCATTCCATGTCAAACTCACTGTTCAAAACCCATTAATGGCATAATGTTAGGCCAGATTTTCAAAAATGCTCAGCCCTCCATCTGCTTCCATTGTGACTCTTCAGAAGAGCCCAGCATCCAACAGATTGGGCTATTTTGAAAATCTAGCTCCAGTTGTGGGTTCAGGGACCTTGTGAAAAATCTAGCCATAATGACCAGCTTAAATAGTTAAAACTCTAAAATCTACCCTTTTTACTATGAAAGTATTTAGGCTGCATGACTTTATGATACTCTCTTTTTAGTCCTGGCTATGTAAAACAAGCAGCAGCCATATAATCCTTAGAATCTAATAAAGATTCCATCAATGTAAAATCATTATCCTTAGGCAAGAAGGAAACCAATTCAATTATGATGCTGGATGAAGAATAGAGGATGAAAAGTTGTAGTACATATTAAACTTGAGGGTGAAAAAGTTGTAGTACATATTAAAATGGTTACTACAAAATTTGTGCATCCAGGCTAACAAATGCTAATATGTTCTTTTGTTACCCTCTAATTTTAATGATTCATGTACGCCTGCAGCCGGAGAAACTTGTACTAAATTTCATCTACATTAAAAAATAGCAACGCGATGAATTGCAAAGTTATTAACATTCATGTCTAGTTGCATTATTAAGCTGTACACATCAAATCTGGTAGTACAAGTAGAGAAATGTCATAATGAAGTAGAACAGCATTTAATCAGAAGGATTTCTAAAGGTCATCAGAGCATCATATAAATCCATCCATGCATGACAGCAGTGTGAAATAAACAACTGAAAGGACCACAATAAGAATAAATGCATTGAGTATTGTTTGTAGAAGTAAAAAAATCAAACTCTCCTGTTAAGAGAACAGCTAACAAAATCCTGGGTTTTGCCGCCTTAATTAATCAAAGACTAATGAGAAGCACATAAGGAATATTTAACATGAAGGGGACTTATGAGCTATGTATATTGATACTTTGCAATGAGAAGATCTAAAATGTCTGTACAGAACTAAAGAAGAAATTTTGAGTTTGGCTGGGTTTTCCTCATTGGCCAGAAGAGACATAAATGGTACAATTTAAATAATCCATTATTTGTTAATATTTTCTTAGTTATAATAGCTGTTTGGATGCCTCCAGACACGTATTATGGGTCTAATACTTGGCAAATCCAAACATTTGAGCCCTTTACGTATTTCAGATTAATGATGTGAAAAGTTTCCTTCCTGAGCACTTTGCACAACTGTAATGGTCACTTAGAGCCAGATACTCCTATTCATACCTTGTTCCGTGAGCAATCTAATTGATTTAGCTGGGACTCTTCCAAGAATAAAGCACTATTCAAAGTGATTAAGAGTATCCGAATCTGACTCATATTGTGTATTCATATTGGTTTATGAATGTAATGTGGGGCAGACAAGCTAGACGACTAATTCACCAAAGCCATTTTCTGATGCGCTGCCTACAAGCCAACACAGGGAGCCCGTTCTCCAGCTAACTAGTTCACATCAACAGAAACAGGTTTGGGCCATTTGTTTAGGCACTTTCACAAACTGAATACAGTTTACATGCATCGTTTTTATAATCCTATAACCACTGCTCTAAATGAAAGAGAAATTATAACTCTAACCAGGATTCTTAGGAATGTATCCTAGCAAGTTTATTAACACAGCAGTGGGTGGGGGATGGGAATAGACAAACAGAAAGAAATCATAGAAGACAAAAGTTTTCTACAGGAAGGATATGGAAGCTGAGAAGGATCATAAGATTATGATCTCAAATTAAAACTACAATGAGGGGTAATACAAAAGATATTTTAATTGCCACATCTTATTAAGAAGAACAATTAAAACAAGTTAAGTGCCTTAACTATTACAATCATTGAGAATCAAACAGAAATCAAGCATCTTTGAAAGACTGATGATGTGCATTAGGGGATGAACAGGGAATGAAGCTCTCCACTTAAATGCACAGAAATGGCAGGAAGCAAAGGTGGAGCGGTCTCCCCTTGGCAACGAGCAACAGTTCTGCATGGTGTTCCCACTCTATAAAATCATTCCTCTTCCACTTGCCCCTATGGTAGCCCTTTCAGAAGGTTCAGACTCTGCATGGACCATTGTCAGTCGCTTTTCTACAATCATTCCTTCATCCCATGAGAATCCTGGTGTATGTGGGTCACACAATGAGCCTATTTCCTACCCACCCACACTCACCATTGCTTTGGAGGGTAATAGACAATAGGGAAGCTTATGACAGTGGAACGACAGCAGAGGAACAGGGAACAGAGAGGAGGCACAGCGCCTTATTGTGGATGGTGCTGGTTTGGAGGAGATCTGTGGCTTTTAGGGAGCAAACCCGCCTGTCATTTTGAGTTGGAGGGGAAGGAAGCTACATCCGCCTTTCGTTTAGGAAACGTGGGATGGAGGGGGAGGAATGTTCAAGTGGAAAATCTGAGGGGATGTCACACAGGTAGGGGAGCATCTGGCACACTGATGATCATGCAAATGGCTGAAATAATATACAAACTCAGTCAAAAGACTGGATCTTTAGCAGACAAATTTGCCAAAGGTCCCTTGGAAGTCCATTAAGTTCAATGACGCAATAGTGATCAACACCTGCCCAGGGTCAGTATCTAGCCCAGAAAATTCATTCATGTCATATATTGCCTTTCATCTATCAAAAATATAGTGAAAACCCATAATCTCCCCAGTTAAAACTATTTCAATCTGGGCTGTCAACAGTGTGGGCTACATTCACAAAGCAAATTTAGGCTTAAAAGTTCAAAAATCTAATTTTAGGCACCCTGCCACCTAGTGGAGTACACAGCCCAAGCTGAGTTAGCTGCCCAAGCTCCTTATACAATGCATGGGGAGGGTTAGGCACCTGAGAATGAGATTCGCAGACGCCAGCAAGCTGAGCAGGAGAGTCACCTAAAGTAGCCAGTAGGAAACACTATGGAGAGGGTCGTGACCTAAGCCCCACCCATCACAGGGACTTAGGCACCTAACTCTGGGCTAGAGGGAGGCACCTATTTCTGTTCAGGATTCATCGCTGTGAATTCTCTCTTGGAATTCGGCACCTAAGCCAGGTGACACCCTACCCATTGGTATTCTGCTCAGTCGCTCCTGTTGAAGCTGTTCCACATTGTATAAAATACTTAAATATTTCATTGGGCCAGAGAGAAATCTAGGCAAGACTCTAGAGACTGGGAGAGCCAGGTTCCAGTCCTTGCTCCGAACCAGGCAAAGTGAGCATTTAAACCTCAAGCTCCCACATTCCGGTTGAGTGCTCAAACCACTAGGCTATTGGATATGTGTGGGGAGAGGGCAGCACCACTACCTCAGCTGTGTTTGGTGCAGAGCCCAATCTGGTAGACAGCCTCTGGGAATCCTACCAGATTAGGCTCTGCAGGCAAGACAGCCGGGGGAACGCATAGGTTGAAGCACCTGCCAAGGCTGAGACACGGTGCTGCTTTTCAGTGTCAGGACTTAGGTCTGGTCTACACCTAAAAGTTCAGGCCCTGGAGAGATATAATTAATCCAACCTCAGCGCCAGTATAGACAACGCTAGGTCAACAGAAAAATTCTTCTCTCCACCTCTTGAGGGGGCGGATTTACTACAACAGTGGAAAAACCCCTTCCTCTGCTGTAGACAGTGTCTTCACTACAGCCACGTAGCTGCAGTGCATTATGGCTGTAACACTTGTGATGTAGATACAGCCTCAGGCAGCTTTGCTCATGTCCAACAAGAGAAGTGGAGGGGGCTTTACATGTGGAGACTTAGGTAGGTACCACGGGGCTTCAGTCACCTACATGGATACGTGGCAGCTGCACAGGGATTCAGAGGATCTAAATTTGGGACTTAGACCCTGTAAATGGCTGTCTTTGTGGCTCTAGCCCCTCTGGTTCAAAGGCAAATAAGTAGATTATGTCCGTCAAATGTAGAACGTTATCCTATAGCTCATAGATTGGTGCATACGTCTGCATTGATGGCCGACAACAATTGTATTGTTCTCCGAACTTATCCAAGCTTATATACATTCATTGTTTCCCCACCCTCCTTTGGTAGTGCAAAAACAACATTCTGATCACAATCCAGTGTTACAGTACAAGAAGAACATTTGGACAAGAAGCTATAATTTAAATGCAACCCATTATTAAATTGAGCCCACTTCAATCCTCCACTTTACATTAGTCCAAGTTTGCGAATTGGTAATAGATGTTTTAATTAGCCAAATTAGGAACCGAGAAGCATAGTCCAGATAGGGGATTTATCTCCAAATGATAGTTTACAGTTGCAGAAGATCTATAACCTTCCTGATCAGCACAAGGGAAGTATGATAAACTGAGATAGTGTTTGTCTAATAGCAGTGGCATATGTCTGTTGACTTAATCTCTTTCTAAAATTGCCATTGCCTGATATACAGTAGCATCAGGGGCAGCTCTATGTTTTTTGCCATCCCAAGCATTAACTCTCATTCAGTAGGACTTCACCCCTCTGAAAGTGCTCAGCACCTTTCAGGCCAGTCTGAGGTTATGTGTACTGATTCTGTAAAACTGAAGTAAAAGTCCAGTTTAGTCAAGATATAGAGGGAGAAACTAGAATGCACTTGTATTCCAAGGGGATAGTTTCAGACAGGCTAAGGGTGAACCATACGGCCAATCCTGAATGATCCAAAATCATGTCTTCCCCCCCCCCCCCCCCCAGAAATCATGAGACTAATTGAAAAATCATCCGTTTTTTTTTAAATAATGAATGGTAGGTTCTTTTTATTTGCCTTCTGGGTTTTGAACCTTTTGGGTGCGCTTGGTTTGTACTTCTCCCATGACTGTGAGGAACTACAAATGTATCATCTTAAAAAAGGTCAAAGCTGAGGTTCTCGCAGAGTCACACAGCGCTGGGGCTGCAAGAAAGCCACCAAATATTTCAAGAGTTGGCAGAATCCAGAGAGGTCAGTAGCTGGGTGGGGCCAAGGTCAGATGAAGCCCTTGGAGGATCAGAGTAGATTAAAGACAGAGCTAGTGACAGGAAAAAGAAGAAAGGGTGTTAGAGAGGATGAAAGGCGGGAGGACAAGTGGGAAGGCAGGGATGGAAAAGGGAGCTCCCAGCAGGAAATGTATTGTGCACTTGAAATGGTCAAAGAGGTTAATTTATTAGCTATTTGCAGTAGATGCCTAACATTACCCTAGTGTATCATTATCAATAAGATGACACATATCCTTATTCAGTATGGCCCTGACTCAGCCGCTTATTCCTATTCAGTAAAGCACTTAAGATCCTGCTTACCTTTAGACATGTGCTTAAGTCCCACAGATTTAAAGTTAAACACCTTCTTAAGTGCATTGCTGTACAGAGATGGAGTTAAGGCTGAATTGGGGCCTATAAAATGAAGGTTTTGGTTTGGTTGCACTTGTGCTGGATTATAAATGGTTATTGGGGTTTATTAAATTAGAGCTGTCTGTATTTTAAGGAGGGAAAACATTCTCTGAAATGCTGTACACCTAATTTTTTGTACTGCTTGTATCTGATTACTTCATCCAATTGTCCCTTTTCTCTGTATTTTACACATTTCTTTTGTCGTGAAAGTGTTCTATAAATATTATAGTCACTAAGAAGAAACTAAAGAAAAGAAAGGAGAAAATGGTTGAAGTGAGTTTGTCCAATTCTCATTCTTATTTGCTCTCATTGTAAAGCAAATGTATTCAAGTGCTCAATTTGGCCTTTTTATGTTACCATTTTATCTCCTACACTACACTATGTGAAAAAGAACAAAATACTGTATAAATGTAATTTTTTTCACCCTTACCATTTTTTTATTGCAGGTAGGTAAATGCAATTAAACATTCTGCACAAAAGTACATGTCCAAATATATCCAAATAGTTGCAGTGTATTTAACTTAGATGCAGTCTTTTGTATGAGATGGATAATACATCCATAAGGCAAAGAAAAGAGAACTATTATAGTATTACGTTTTACCTGGCTGTTTTACAGCAAGAAAAAGCTCATATAGAAATACAGCAATTTTCAAATTGCAACAGGCCAGTTCCCTGCTGAGTCAATGCCAAATGCTTCATCAGAAAGACTACACCCTGCCCTCTTTCCCCGCATTCTGCAATTGCATTGGTAATACTATGTCAGAGATGTACATTTTTCCTGACCCCAGCTGATAATCAGTTTATGCTTTGAAATCCTAAGCATTGATAATTGCTTATAATATTAACCTAATTATTATAATTGCATATGCTGTTTTTATTTATTTTAATGTTTGATCCCTGAATTTTCCAGTATTCTTCTTGAAGAGTAAGTACCTTGTTTAAATCCCAGTCCTGACAGGTGTTGAAAGCCTTCAACTCTTCAATAGGGGCTACACGGAAACTATTAATTAGTATCCAGATTTTAAATCCCGTAATGCCATTGGGGAGCAGTTACACACATATATAGTTTCTTGGGCTGTCCCACTGACAGTAAGGTGGTTACAATCTAGTCAAACATAACCAGTCCTTATTCATCTGAGTCAGCCGGATTCCCTTACCACCTTGCATTGTCATTTATACCTGATGCAAAATGAGGGTAAAACACTATAAATCCGATTTGATAGCATATTGCCCTCACTTTGCACAGGGGTAGCTAATGACACATGGTGAAGGCCCTGGAGAATCAGGTCCAGTAGAGTTGGGTGAAGAAGAACTTGATTGGACTGAGCCATTAGTGAGGACCTTAGTGGATTGAGCTTTAGTTTTAGACCTTGCCTTGACTAGAAAAAAGTCTGAGTTTAGGCTGAGCTTAACTAACACATACTAGCTGAACCCAAACTTATACTAGACCATTTTTCCTAGTGGAGATGCAGATTTAACACCTATAGCTCCAGTTTTAGCAGGCCAAGTAGTAGTCTGGGCCCTGCCCCTCATAACATATCAATCTATAATATTATCCCAGTACAGAGCGCTATAGTTAAAGTAGTCTATAATTTAACAATCTTAATCCCAAAAGCCTCAACAGAACAATCCCTTCTTAATAGGTACTTTTTATCCATAATCCAATTTAAAGTATCAAACTTTGTGAATTTTAGCACAAATGACTCTCTGATACATTAGAAAAACAGGCTGTGTTCGAAGATCCTCTGCCTTGCATTTCAGTCGTTGTGCTGTGCTGGGCTAAGGTTAGCCCACATCGCTCTATAATATTAAACTTGCATAGTAAGAATATGGATTAAAGCTTTGGGGCCAGATTCTCATCTGATATAAATTGGGGCTTTAGCCCTTGATCTTGCTCAGCTGACTCAGGAGAGCTATGCGGATTTACATAGGCTGAGAAGCTCATTCAAACTTTCACTATTGATGACTCTTGTCTGTGTTCCTTTCTCTTCTACTGTTATAAGGAATGGTCTTTTAAAAGGGATAAAATACATTTTTAAAATGCTAGAACTGAAACTTGGAGCCTCCCACCTTGCATTGACTCAGTGCCGGTGTACATCAGAAGAACAGCTGGGAAAGAACATCAGAAGAGCAGCTGGGGAAAAAAAGTGTGTTCCCATATGCATTGCCAAATGCATTATATATTTAAGATCATCTCCTGGCTCTGGATACACACAGAAACAACTCCCACTGAAGTCAGTGGGAGCTCTCCTCATGTGTCTGAAGCCAGAATGTTGCCCTTAGCTATTTTTTTTTATATGCAGTTACACTATGAGACACCTAAACAAGTGAGCTGCTTTTCATTCCCCTCTCCTCCCAGATGCCACTGGGATTGATCGTACTAACTGAAATAGGAATTTTGGGGGGGTTTAAATGTTGCACCTATGGAGGCGCCCTGATTACCTGTGGTTACTCCAGGAACTGTGGCAGTTAGTCAAAGCGATGCTTCCATCCAGACTAACACGGCTACCCCTCTGATACTTGCTTCCATCTTTGTCCATCTATTGGACATCACACACTGATAGCTACCATTGCAGTAGGAGCAGTAGCCCACACTGATTGTGGTCTGCTTTGAACTTTCTCCCGCAGTGCTAGTGTTTTTCTCTTTGATCAATCCTGAGGGGACCCCCTCCTAAGACCTACCTTTTTGATACTATCTATATCCTGTAGGTCTTAGAATCTTTTCCTGGAGATTTAGCCAGCTTCCCTGATCAATCAAAGAGTTTTTCAGCTAAGAGTCTCTGGTTGTACTTTATCTTTCACCTGCACAAAGGCTGGATTTTCCTTGTTTGCATTTTAGTCTGTTTTATTCTACCTTTGAATATATCTCACAGTCTTTTATAGTTCCCAGTTATTGTTATGCACTTAAAGAGGTGTCCCTCAAAGTGTGACCTTATGTGTAGGTATTACAGCTCTACATTTTTCATCCCTTCTTTTACTGTACTATTGGATTGTTGCTGAGAGATGTGGTGGGGTGGGGGGAGTCCTTAACAGAAAATAAGAGACCCAGTAAATATCTAGTGAGATTTCCCTATGCAGCTTTAACCATTTCTGTAGCATCCACTTGCTGCATAACTTTAGACAATTTAATATGTTCCTACTCTGCCAAAATGTTCATGAGAAAAAGAAAATTTCTGCATCTTTGATGACTGTTTTGGGGGCATGCTGTTTAGTTTAATAAATCTTCTGTTTTTGAGAATTTCAAAATATAGGAATAGCCAGAGTGGATCAAAACACTGGCCTGCCTACTTGAATGGCCTCTCTCTGAAAATGGCCAATACCAAATTGCTTCACCTGAAGATGCAAAAAACGATAAGGGGGCACAAAAGGAGTTTCCCATCCCCCACAGTAAGAGGCTGACCTATGCGCAGAAGCATGAAGGTTTACATCCCTTTCAAACTTTGGGGTCTTTTAAAAATTCTTTATTAATGTAACTGTGGACATTCTCATTATCCATTCTCCTTTTAATCTTATTAAGTTGTCTTATCTTTTGGCAATTAGTCCCACAGGCTATGTGTCTATTGTGCAACAAAGTATTTCCTTGTGTTGGTTTTCAAATTTAGAAAAATCACCATATTTATATTGGAAACTCAAGAAACAGCACTAGGCAAAAGGGACTATTGCTTTTCTAAAAGTCCAGGAGAAGTTGTTTTTATTCATCATGAAAGCATATTAATCCTTTAATTGGATTGTTGTATACTCTGTTCATGGCAACTGATCAATATTTCTAATATTATTACTAGAAATAACCAACTTCCTTGGTATAGTCCAATACGCACATGGCAATTCCAGCAAAAAAGGCAAGCATCCTGCTCCCCCTTTTGCTCCCTTATGAACTAGAAATTCATGGTTGTGTGCTCCTGGCATGTAAGTTTCTTCCAAATAGATGTAGAGACACCACAATACTGCAGAACTAGCAATTTTGATTGGCATTGTTTTCCTCAAAACTAACTAGGGCTGTCAAGCGATTAAAAAAATTAATTCTGATTAATCGTGCAATGTAAAAAAATTGTGATTAATCATGCGCTTAATCACACTGTTAAACAATAATAGAATACCATTTATATAAATATTTTGCATGTTTTTCACATTTTCGATTATATTGATTTCAATTACAACACAGAATACAAAGTGTACAGTGCACACTTTATTTTTATTTTTATTATAAATATTTGCACTGTAAAAATATAAGAAATAGTATTTTTCAATTTACTTAATACAAGTACAATAGTGCAATTTCTTTATCATGAAAGTTGAACGTACAAATGTAGAGTTATGTACAAAAAATAGCTGCATTCAAAAATAAAACAATGTAAAACTTTAGCGCCTACAAGTCCACTCAGTCCTATTTTTTGTTCAGCCAATTGCTCAGACAAACAAGTTTGTTTACATTTGCAGTAGATAACACTGCCTGCTTCTTGTTTACAATGTCACCTGAAAGTGAGAACAGGCATTCGCATGGCACTGTTGTAGTCGGTGTTGCAAGATATTTACGTGCGAGATGCACTAAAGATTCACATGTCTCTTCATGCTTCAACCACCAATCCAGAGGATATGTGTCCATGCTGATGATGGATTCTGCTTGATAACTATCCAAAGCAGTGCAGACCAATGCGTGTTCATTTTCATCATCTGAGTCAGATGTTACCAGCAGAAGGTTGATTTTCTTTTTTGGTGGTTCGGGTTCTGTGATTTCCGCATTGGAATGTTGCTCTTTTAAGATTTCTGAAAGCTTGTTCCACACCCTGTCCCTCTCAGATTTTGGAAGGCACTTCAGATTCTTAAACCTTGGATCGAGTGCTATAGCTATCTTTAGAAGTCTCACATTGGTACCTTCTTTGCATTTTGTCAAATCTGCAGTGAAAGTGTTCTTAAAATGAACAACATACTGGGTCATCATCTGGGACTGCTATAACATGAAATATATGGTAGAATGTGGGTAAAACACAGAGCAGGAGACATTCAATTCTCCCCCAAGGGTTCAGTTACAAATTTAATTAACACATTATTTTTTAACAAGCATCATCAGCATGGAATCGTGGCCAAAGCATGAAGTGGCATACAAATGTTTAGCATATCTGGCACGTAAATACCATGCAATGCTGGCTACAAAACTGCCATGAGAACATCTGTTCTCACTTTCAGGTGACATTGTAAATAAGAAGCGGGCAGCAGTATCTTCTGTAAATGTAAACAAACTTGTTTCTCTTAGCAATTGGCTGCACAAGAAGTAGGACTGAGTGGACTTGTAGGCTCCAAAGTTTTACATTGTTTTGTTTTTGAGGGCAGTTTTGTAACAAAAAAAAATCTACATTTGTAAGTTGCGCTGTCACAATAAAGAGATTGCACTATGGTACCTGTATGAGGCGAATTGAAAAATACTATTTCTTTTATCATTTTTACAGTGCACATATTTGTAATAAAAATAATATAAAGTGAGCACTGTATATTTTGTATTCTGTGTTGTAATTGAAATCAATATATTTTAAAATGTAGAAAAACATCCAAAATATTTAATAAATTTTAATTGGTATTCTATTGTTTAACAGTGCAATTAAAACTGTGAATAATTGTGATTAATTTTTTTAATCACAATTATTTTTTGAGTTAATCATGTGAATTAACTGCGATTAATCGACAGCCCTAAAACTAACACATTTCTGGTGTGGGTAGGAGCACTACGCTGTACAAAACTTCATGCTGATGCTATTGGCCGGGATGACTGGAGGTGATGTTCTTCCCTCTGAAGCAATATCAATCCAGTGTCCCAGCATGGAGACACTACCAGCAGACGTGCCATTTTTGAGATGAAACATTAAAACTAAGGCCTTAACTACCAGTGGTCATTCATGGCCTTGTTTTTCAGAAAGTTAAAGGGTGAGGCCGATATGTGTTTGTATATGTGCAACTGAATGACGATTTGCATATGCAAATGAGGCATTAGTATGTGCAAATGGATCTACTAACTCTTCTCATTATAAGGTATTACTAGCCAGGATTAATGTCATTCACCTTTACAGACACTTTTTGAAAAATGATGCAAATATATGCAGGATTAAAACTGCTGAGCCAAAAAGCTTTATATTGTTTGATCAATGAAAACCTTTTACTTAGAACTGATATTAGTTTGGGTTTCTATGGAGACGGGAAACTTTTTCATCTATTTTGTTTACATACTTGAATAGTTCATTGCATGTAGGAAGACTGTTAATGGAATTCTCTCAAGATATTTTATTGACTGGATTCTTACTCTTAGCTCTCTTTCATGTGAGGCAAGACTCACATAGCCCACCAAGGTTTTGGTTCTTGGGGCACTAGTTGTTCAACTCCATTTAATCTCAGCGCTGAGGAAGGGGTGCAACATTTCCTATAATTGCTTTGTTCCTGATGGTCTTGTTCTAACATGTAAGTATTCTTTGGGCATCTATTAGACCTGCCAAAGTCCTCTGTTTCTTATGCACCCATGAGCTTAAAGAGGATGGTCTAGATGGGGCTACCAAGGCACTAATGGTTGGTGTAAGAAAGGTGTAAACAGTGTGCCAATTTCAAATCTGAAATCTAATTCATTAGTCATGGACCACCGGCACAATAGTCGGATCTTGATTTCAACTGCACAACCATTGGGATATTGTTCCTAGTAGGGTCCAGTCCTTTATAGCCACCAGGTCCTGCTGTGAAATTCAGATCTGGATCCAGGTTTGGATTCCAAACAACTGTGGAAACCCTGTGGCCTTTCAGAATAAAAAGCTCGCCACTGTCACCTATTGGTGAAATGGGAGAAGAGCAGCCCAGGGCTGCAGATGGGCAGGAGCACACTGAGGAGGGAACTCTCTACCAGCTTCTGTTGGTGAGCATGAGGCATTGAATGGATGGACCACGCCTCAACTGCATTTTAGTTATGTGACAGTTTGGGGCATTTTGGCTAAAATACAGCCATATTGTGAGTTTGGGGACAATACACTACAATTGACCTTGTTGGGAAATACAAGGACAAGACATTGACATTGAATATGCCAGGGGTCACCCTGACCTAGACTTCTGTCAGCAGAGCTGGACAAGGGAGCCTAGAAAAAAAACTAAAAGAGGGGGGCGAAAAGTGCCAGCTTTCTGCTGGGAGTGTTTTGCAGGTCGTAAAAATAGTGTTGAGGGTCCTGGGCACTAATGATCTTTCTCTAAAGAGCTGATCTGAGACTTTATGAAAACCCCTAGAAAACTGAACCCAGGTGACATCAGCTGGCAGAAGGGTTTGTTTTATTGCAGCACTTTGCTTCTAGCTCATCTCTATATGTAGCACTTCCCTCTGACCCCTCTTCCCCAAGCCTTCCGGCCTCCAAGTTATCCTGGGCCCTCCAAGCAAAAATAGCATTTTATGTGGAGGGTTTGTAAAGTCTCATCTTCCCAGATTTTGTATTTCTAGCTATTCCACAGGCTCAAAAAACACTCAACATTAGGTTGTAAAACTGAGATTCCATGGCTTGGTCACTCTGAGACCTCAGTTTGGCACCTGTCCCAAAACACTGCCGAGCTATACCCCGTTAAAATACCTTATGACACAACATCAGAAAATTAGTGTTGGAGCCACATGATACAGTTGAAAAACATCAGCGTCAGGCTGGGCTTTTATTTCCCTGAGCATTTGCTTTTAGGCTTCGTAGTTAAATCTCTGTTAGGTAAAATAGCCTTCATTCAGAAGGCACGCTAGTTGTGACATTTAAGGAGGCAAATAAACAAGATAAATCTGAGAGTGGAAGAAATAAATGGAAATGTTAGAGAATTGCTGTTCAGATGCTGTGCTAATACCCAGAGGCACGGAATGCTACAATTCTTTGTCATAAACACATCAATTACAGTGCTTATGTCAAAGCTCTCCATAAATTACACCACTGATATCAAACTGACAGCTACAATGCAAAATAGATAGCTGTGTTGTTGGTTCTAAACCTACTACAAAAAAAAAAAAAAAACATAGAACCTGATCCTGCAAAACTGTAGTCCTTAGGCAATCTGTCCATTGAATTTAGGGGATACTCATCTGGAGTAGGTCTACTCACCTGAGTAAGGGGCCTCAGAACCAGTTCCATAGCTTGTATGCGATGCAGTATGAGTGTGTTGTTCTCAATTTGTATCCAAGCAACTCAGATAGTTCTGAAAATGATAATATTGAATCATTCAGTTATAAATATGAGCAGTTTGGGTTTTTTTTCCCAGATTGGTTTATATAATAGTTACAGTAGTTGAGTCTCTGTAGAGCACTTGGTACCCAGGTGTAGTTTGGGCACCTCCTAGTGTAAGTTAGATAGGGCCCATACTGCAGTTTGTCTCGTGTACTTCAGTTCCCTTAACACTTAGGACCAAATTTTCAAAACAACTCAGCTCCCATGTAGGTACTTAATGAAGAGTGAGCTGGAAGATTCCTCACATGACTAACGGTTAGCAGTTTCAAGACTATAGGAATTACAGCAGCCATTGCCTATTGTGAGCAAACGCTAGAAATTGTTAATGCTGCCTGTTGATTTGAATAGCACTGCAGTTGAGGCTTACTAATTTGCATAATACTATAGAAGCATTGCACCATAGGGGGAAAACCCAACTGGTATTTAGTTTCCTTCTCCATGTGTTCATGATCTCAGGCAACCATGTATATAAATAAGGCACTTTCTGCTGAGTTTTATAGGTAAACTGGCATCTCCCAATACTGGCAACCAGGGTGGAGGCTGAAGCTCTTTGCAAGGAGGAAAAGGTTTCAAGCATCAGGAAAATTCAGAGAAACGGGAGAACTAGAGCGTGATTCTCTTCTGATGCTGATATAAATCAGGAGTAACTACACTAAAGTCAATGGAGTTATACTGGTGTAAGCGAGGGTAGAATCAGACCTGTAAGAAAGAGTTTGGAATCCAGCAAATACTTACCATTGATCTCAGGGAAAACAGCAGACAAGTAAATTTCAAACGTAACTCTTTGGAGCAGGGACCATCTTTTGGTTACATGTGTAACCAAAACACAAATACTAAATACTCATTACAATGTATGTACAGTAACAGAGTCCAGGAATGAGATTCCAGCCATGATTTCTTTGAGTCTATTACAGAGGATAGCTAATTATGAGCTATAATTGTTATTCCTAAAGTGGTTTGAGGCAATTTAATTGAAAAGGATGAACTCGGTTGCTCTGTATCTTATGATAAGCCAGACCCTGACAGTAAACAGAAAAAGGAACTGTATTATATACTGATTTATTTTAAAAATAAGGGGATATCTATAAGTGGAAATATATTTTTTCATTAAAGTACACAAATAGACTAGCAAAAATATTGCCTTTTCTTACACTGAGTAGTACCTTACTCTGTAAGTAGGCTCACTGAAATGAATGGGACAACTCAGATTCAGATTCTGGGCTTTCTCAGTTAGAGTAGTAAAATCGGGCCCATACTTTGTGGCATTTCTTTATGAAATGAAATAGATAATACAGCTGTAATAAAGGGGGGAGAGGGGTCAGAGGACTCCATTCTGCACCTAGTCCCTAGAAGTGAATTCGAGCCCACTACAAAAAAAAAAGAAATTGGAAAATATAATTTGCTTATTTTTATTATATCATAGCTTCTAAATTAGATACCATAAACAGGGACAGAAATGCTGAATAATTCATCCATATTTCACATCTAAGACAAATTTCTTAGTATCATATTTGCTATCGTCATTTATTATTCCTTGTTTAGAAATCCACATTATAAATGCAATTATGAATATGAATATCCACTTGAGCATCTATATTTACCTCCATGGGCGTGATGACACTCTTGACAAGCTGCCTAGGAGACAGTGAAAAGTTTGGAGAATGAAAGTTCCTGCCTGGGATTTCATTTCAGAACAGGCTCCTAACTGGCCAGCTGTTGCTTACAAGGCTGTTTGTCAAAGGCTCAAAAAATGATGCAATATTTTACATTTACATGTTCACTTGAACAACCCCTACTGGCTGGAAGGTTGCTTGTGACATAGCAAAGCAAAAATGGTAAAATATTTGTGCGCTAGTTTTATTATGAGCGTGATATATTTAAAGGAAAAAAAATAGAAATCCAGAACTCATTCTCCACAGGCCAGACCTTAAGGTTCTTAGTCGGTTTATGACAATTTATCTCCACCAGATTATAACACAGTTCAGAGAGGGAGATCAAATTCACTACCTAAGCCGCTCGGCAGTGTCCCTTTTGAATGACTCAGTGGGAAGAGAGATGAAGTTGTCGCTTATCTAGAGAACTGATCTAGTTAATTTTGTGGCATCTTTTTTCTCTAGCTTGCAGTTGGCTTTTTTTTAAATGTTGCTTTCATTGCTTCTGTCAGTCCAGACAATGTACAGCGTATGAGGGCACAAGCAGCCTTCCTTACCCCTTCATTAGGGGCCAGACACCTGTTTGCTCTCCTAACTGCAGAGACTGCTCCCTCCCAATGTCTGCCGGGATACTAGGCACCTATGGAGCATAGGGATGGACAGATGGGCCATGACCCCACAGGATGATGGTCAGTGAACTGGAGTCAGAGGACCCATACGCCCTGGAAGGACTGTTATTTCAGGAAAACAGGGAATGTGCAGGGTTAGGCTGGAAGCAACACAGCCACATGGTTTTAATACAGTTCCACTTGTTCAACTTAACCTGCATTCAGCTTCACTCATTGCTAATGAAACACTTGCTACATGCTGGCTGGGCACTTGGAAGGGCGTTCTAAGAAGCAGAGCAGTGGGTGTGCTTCTCTATGCCTGGGAGATCCTGAAGTAATTGGCCTTCTTGAGCTCCCCCTTCCTACCCCAGGCTGTGCAGCCACATGGCAGGGAGCATGTGGCACCCTCATATAAGGGATAGTGCAGCAAGGCATGGCCTCCCTGCCAACCTGGGAACTATTCTACGGCTTCATCCAGTCCCTATTGCAGGCTGGTGTGTATCAGATGTAACAAGGCCCTTAGTTTCTTTCTCCTTCAAAGCCATTCAGTAAAATCTGGCCTTAGATTGATGCTTCAATTCTGTTTTTAAGCAGTAGAATCAGGGCCGGCTCTAGGAGTTTTGCCGCCCCACGCAAAAACAATTTTGGCCGCCCCCCTCCCCGTTTTTTTCTTATCCCACCCCCGGCCCCGCCTCAACTCCGCCCCTTCCCCAAATCCCCAGCCCTGCCTCCTCCTCCCAGGCTCTCAAGCCTAGGAGGGAGGGAGGGAAAGGGAGAAGCAGTGCGTGCGCCGTGGCCACTCGGGGTCTCCCCCTCCCTCCCAGGCTCTCAAACCTGGGAGGGAGGGGGAGCAGCGGCACGCGAATCAGCTGTTTCGCGCGCCATGGCGCGCGAGCGGCAGCAGCGGAGGTGAGTTAGGGCGGCCGGGGCACATTTTTAGGGGCGGCATGGCCCGCCCCAGAATGACGCCCCTAAAAATGTGCCGCCCCAAGCACCAGCTTGTTTTGCTGGTGCCTAGAGCCGGCCCTGAGTAGAATGAAATGTCCCCACAAAGGGCCTGAACTAACAGAAAGGTCTTCAAGTTACTCCTGGGTGAAATTGTTCCCATATCCAATCTGCTTTCTGGTTCTGTTTTGTCTTGTGCTGCCTGCAGCATCACTTGCTGGAAGGCTGAACAGAAACAGTAGAGGCAGCCCTGCACTACCATGCTATTGTCCGCCACTTACTTGGAATTTCAGGGGATAATAGGATTTAAATGTATTTATGGGCACCAATTTGTTTCCAGTGTGTAAGTGTGTTGCTTGTCATTATCCTTAGGCCAATGTAAGAATGGCAGATCTTTTGATGGGGGCCTAACAGGTGTTTGTTCTAGCAGACTTTGGCAGGAGTAACTCTTGCTTTGAATCATCTGTGGCCATGATTGAATATGCATTTATGTTGTATGCTGGGATTATCTCCAGCAGATTAGGGATTAGGTTTTGTGGGGCTTTTTTTAAACACACAAAGAACAGAGTTATTTCTGTGGGGGGTAACTGTGTGTTTTACTCCCCTGGCCTTTGCTACAGTCCCTGCTTCCAGTTTCAAATCTACACGCTCATTTTCAGTCACACAGCTATTAATGAAGCCCGGGTCTGCACCCTTTATTGACAGTTAGGTCCCATTGTATTCAAAATGATCAATGGAAACATTAAAATAAACTGCCTGATTCTGCAAATCCTTACTCATGTGAGTCAGACTCCTATGAAGTCCAGTGGCCTGTTTCTTGCTGGCAGAGCTCTGGAGGGGGCAGAGGGGAGAGACTTGACTCGAAGATCAGGGTTCAAGGCTTTGCATGATTAGGCTCCAAATCTTTCCTAAAATCAGAACACTGCAAAGGCTAAATCAGCCCCGGTGGGAAAACGTGCAGGGAGGCGGCTGAGGGGGAAAGAAAACTGCTATGAGGTTTGCCATTTGGAATTTCTGCTCTGCCCACAGTTGCTCCCTTCTATGAAATGGGCAAGAGATTGGTGCCCCCAATCCACTGATTGCTCCATGTGGATTACCTTGGCTCTTTTGCCTCTGCACCAGTGCTGGTGCCCTCTGGCCCCCCTAGAAACATGGGGCCAGTAAAGACATGTTAGCAGGAACTCCTCCCCTTTCTCTTCCCCCTGGAAATACTGCCTCAAGTACGGCTGCACAACATGGAGGAGATGCTCAGGCTGCATTAGCCTTCCAGCAGATTCCCTGCAGGGTTGTGGAAGCAGGGTTGAATGCCCTCTCCTGTCTGGTGCTCACCTTACACCGCTCCCACGTGCAGATCCACAACCCCACCAGTGACTGTACATGGGGCTTTTGGAGTAAAAGAAGGGAGCTGTATGAGCAGCTAACCCTCCCTGTTACACCCGGGCAGGGGGAGATCAGTGTATGGAGAGCTCTTGTATGCCGGTCAGGGGACGTGGGAATGTGAAAGGGGACACAACTAAAGCCAGTGTAAAGAGAGAATAATTTAAATGCCGTAGTGCATTGTACATGTGGAGTGCTCAGAACTGTATGTTCTGCAGTAACCGAATTCAGGCGATTAGTTGGTCAACTGTAAATGTGATCTAATCATAACGACTCCTGATACTGCCGATTACTAGAGCTGGTTTCTGGTTATACGATATTTACATAAATGTATGAGGCTATTAAACGCTTGCACCCAATTAAAATCTGAATGATTCACTGGATAATTCAGACACTGACCAAGCTGCTCCACTCACGAGTTGGCAAACTCGTTGGACTGTAACTAAGACACTTGCCACAACAATTATGTTTTCATTACAGCTGGGGAAGGAATTCATAGTGCCTTTCCCAGCTGGAACTAGCTGGGTATAGCATTGAATTTTCAGATCTAAGATAGTGTTCTCTCATTCCAGTGCTGCTCATTGTTAAATTGTTTTACACCCCATAAATTAGACAATGTGCCAAAATAAAGAAATGCCAACTGTCTATCATTTTAAATGATATACAGAGAATTTCAGCTGGTGAAGCTGCTAACAGTTACTACAGTCCCTTTCCCAGAAAACAATTCTATGTCGTCCAGGCGGCAAGTACAGTGTGTGGCATTCATGCAAAATTGGATTCAGTCCAGTTGGGACCAAATTTGGATGTGGTGTAAATGATAGCGATGGAGTCACCCCCAGTTCACACAGGGTCTGATTTGGGCTCTTGGGACCGTTCTGTGCAGGTTAGTCTGTCAGAATGAAATAAAATCAGGAAGCCGGGTGATGTAAATGGCTAGTCTAGATAGCGCTTCCCATTTTTTCCTAAATAAATTAATATGTGGCCAGCATATGTAAGCTTAATAGTCTATACTGTTAGCGTGCATTGCCTAGCTGGAGCCAGGTGAATAACTCTGCACATGAGTACAACTGGCATTTGGGCTGGCCTTCTTTTGGGTTAAACCATCATTTCCTGCTGGCGCTGTTTCCTTCTATTCACCATAAGTATTATGTGCATTGAGGACATTTAAAGCGTCTCTTCCAAGGAGGGACTGGAGTGTGTAAAATCCACTCTTTGTGATGGTTTCACATGTGAATCTCATGATCGACTGAGGGGGCAGGGACAAATGTACAGCACAACGAGGCTGGCACACTCCCACAGCGGTGCTTGGTGTGGGTGCGCGTGGTATCCCATGCCTCAGTCCCATTCCAGGGAGGGAGTGCTCAAAACAGTACAGCTTCATTAGCATACACACACATCCCCTGCAGAAGAATGGGAGACAGTCCCCAAGTCCTCTGGATCCCACAGATCTTGAGAGGTCAACCAGATTCACAGGACCAGCCAGGGAGAGGACCTCTCTCCTTGAATTTTCTCTGAACAAGGCCCCAGCCCTGGCCCTCTTGGACTCTGCCTGATCTCCCAGTGGCTCCAATGCGTTAAGGCGGTTAAGGGCTCCTCAGTGGGGAAGGAAATCTTGCTTCAGCATTTTCACTGGGGGGCAGGGAGAGATGATGCATGCCTCAGCCCTCTCACTCCCACCCCCTCCCCAACTGTGGAGCTCTGAGCCTACAGAAAGTCCTGAATATAAATTCATGAACTTTAAGGCCAGAAGGGACTATCATGATCATCTTGTTTGACTGCTGCACACCACAGGCCACAGAACCTCACCCACCCACTCCTGAAATAGGCCCCAAACCTCTGTCTGAATTACGAAGTCTTCAAATCTTGATTTAAAGACTTCAAGTTACAAAGAATCTGCCATTTACTCTAGTTCAAATTAGCAAGTGACCTGTGCTCCATGCTGTAGAGGAAGGCAAAAACAAACAGACAAACAAATAAACAAAACAGGGTCTCTGCCAATCTGACCTGGAAGAGAATTTCTTCCCAACCCCAAATATGATGATCAGTTAGACCCTGAGCACATGGGTAAGACTCACCAGCCAGCTACCTGGGAAAGAATTATCTGTAGTAATTCAGAGGCCTCCCCATCTAGTATCCCATCTTCAGCTTTTAAAGATATGTGCTAATAGCAGTCATGGATGGGCAATATGCTATTGTAGGCAATCTCATTGTACCATCCCCTCCATAAATTTATCAAGCTCAGTCTTGAAACAAGTTAGGTTTTTTTGCCCCCTACTCCTCTTGAAGGCTGTTTCAGAACATCACTCCTCTGATGTTTAGAAACCTTCACCTAATTTCAAGCCTAAACTGGTTTAGTCTGGCCAAATGGCCAGTTTATATCTGTTTGTTCTTGTGCCAACATTGGCCTTTAACATAAATAACTCCTCATCCTCCCTGGTGTTTATCCCTCTGATGTATTTATAGAGAACAATCATATCTCCCCTCATCCTTCATTTTGGTAGGCTAAAGAAGCCAAGCTCCTTAAGTCTCCTCTCATAAGATGGGATCTGCCGATTATGCTAGTAGCCCTTCTCTGCACCTGTTCCAGTTTGCATTCATCTTTCTTAACCATGGGAGACCAGAATTGCACACAGTATTCCAGAGGATGTCTCATGAGTGCATTGTACAATGGCAGTAACACTTCCTTATCTGTATTGGAAATACCTCGCCTGATGCATCCTAGGATTACATTAGCCTTTTTCACAGCTGCATAACATTGGCAGCTCACAATCATCCTGTGATTGGCCAGGTCTTTCTCCTCCTCTGTTGCTTCCAACTGTTAAGTCCCTAGCTTATAACAAAAATTCCTGTTGTTAGTCCCTAAATGCATGACTTTGTACTATTAAATTCATCCCATTTCTATTACTCCAGTTTGCAAGGTCATCCAAACCTTCTTGTACGATATTCTGTCCTTCACCATATTACCAATATCTCCCCACTTCGTGTCAATTGCAAATTTTATTAGCACACTCCCACTTTTTTGTGCCAAGGTCATTTATGAAAATGTTAAACACAATTGGTCCCAAGACTGATCCCTGAGGAATGCCACTAGTAATCTCCCTCCAGCCAGACAGCTCACCTTTCAGTATGACCCGTTGTAGTCTCCCCTTCAACCAGTT
Organism: Trachemys scripta elegans; assembly: GCF_013100865.1. Taxonomy (NCBI): domain Eukaryota; kingdom Metazoa; phylum Chordata; order Testudines; family Emydidae; genus Trachemys; species Trachemys scripta. The sequence goes on along the minus strand of NC_048304.1, from coordinate 11,713,849 downwards.
CCTTACTCACCTTTCAATTCTCTTACTAAGCCCCATCTTCTCCAATTTAACTAATGATTTCCCACGTGGAACTGTATCAAATACTTTACTGAAATTCAGATAGATCAGATCTACTGCATTTCCTTTGTCTGGAAAATCCGTGATCTTCTCAAAGAAAGAGATCAGGTTAGCCTGGTATGATCTACCTTTTGTAAAACCACGTTGTATTTTATCCCAATACCGTTTACCTCTATGTCATTAATTACTCTCTCTTTCAAAATTGCTCTAAGACCTTGCATACAATGAGGACAAACTAATGGGTCTGTAGTTTGCCGGATCACATTTTTTCTTTTCTTAAATAGAGGTAATATATTTGCAACTCTCCAATTACAGGGTAAGACCCCCAAGTTTACAGATTTATTAAGAACCATTGTTATTGGACTTGCAATCTCATGCCAGTTCCTTTAATATTCTTGGCTGGAGATGGCCTCAGCTGGCATAGTGAGGAAGGGAATGGTTCTGTGGGGGTATCTGATGCTCCAGTATGCACAGATCTAGTGGGTATGTTTCCCCACTGCCCCAATAACTGTTATCCTGCTAGTGGGTTTCTCTGTTATTATCCTTCTCTGGGATAGTCATTTTATTTGGTTTTGCTCTGATGAACCTCTCCTTGCAATTCACTTTTATATCTTTCCTGACTAACTTGGACGCCAATTTATTTCCATAAGTTCATTGAACTGTAAATTACTTTACAGTAAAATGTTTCCTTTGCAAGCTAATGTCTCCCATGTGTTTAGGTATTTAAAAGCACTTTCAAGCATGCCTCACTGTCTTTCTTTAGTGCACAGAGTGGAGCTCCCTGCACAGTGTTCCTGGCATGGAGAGGAGCAGAGTTTAAAATGCTAAATATGGAAATATTGCCACCACAAACATTCACAATGGAGACATGCCAGCCCTGCTGCTGTGCGTTCAATCTTTGGGTTAGCCCCAGCAACCCCATTATGGGAGATCCTCCGAATGGAGAGATTGTGGATGGTAGTTTGATGCAGAATTTATTTATTTTTTAAAAATTAACTGTAATAAAAGGATCACACTTTTTTTGTAATTAGTTGCAATTCATAAAGATGACAGAACTGTAAACATACACTAAACTAGTGCACAAAATGAGTGAATTCCAGGCCCTGAACAGCTTACACTAAAACAGACAAAAAGTAAAAAACCTTATTCTTCCTACAATTTCATTTTGCTGTCCCTATGGAGCGAATCTTCCACTTGGCAGCAAATCCAAGGAAAAGTGTTTATAAGAGAGGCTGCAGGGATAGCAACTTGGAACCTTCCATCTTGAGTTTCTGAGCAGTAGTGCTTCTCAGCCATTTCTGGGCAGTAGCAGCATAGTGAGCCCAGCTCTGTGGCTGCTTTCTACCCATGTTTATAGCTTCACTGTCTCCAGGGTGTCATCTGGACGGCCTAAATAGGGTGCCAGCATCACCACATAGGCTGTGGTGTGATCCACAGCATGAAATGAGCTGAGAGTAAGTTCAGCATGGTCTGCACCCCAAATATAACCCCATGCAGCATGGAATGAAAGAAAGTGTGTGTTGTGGAGGAAGGACGTGATTCTATACCAAATAACAGTCACTGTGTCCATTCTGGAAACAAGTCAAATTGCCTAGGGGCGGAATAAACGTAACCATTCTGTGCTGACATTTGTAGCTGTTTGGATGCCAATTGCTCTGGGTACTTAATTTAATATAAAACAAGTCGCCCCAGAGCAAAGAACAGAAAATCAGCTAGTAAACAAGACAGCTCTAATTATATAACAGCAGAGTCCAGAATAATTAAGCCAGAGTATTCAGATTCCAGAGCAGCTACTAGTTATTTAAGCCTAGTATCCAAAACTATATCAACCACCTTATGAAAAAATATATATAAACAGCAATTTAATTTTAAGAACAGAGAGTTGTTAGCATACCAAAAGACTTGCCTCTACCACCACGTCTTCGCCCTTACCTTTGGCTGTCTGGGATTTGGAAGTCTTCACAGGAGATGATTGGCTCATTGTTGCCCAAAGGAGCAACTGGTCTCCTTTTAGGTTGACTGCTGGCAAACTCACAGCAGCGACTCCCACGTTCCTGTCCTCAGTTTCTCCCTGAAACGCTGCCCACGTCCATCCTGCAGTGCTTGAAAGATTGGCGGCTTTCCCAAGGGGCTGTACCTTTGTTGGTGCTCAAGCTCCCAAAGTTAGATGCCAGAGCTCTGAAGGCACAAAGCTTTGACCATGGGATGTTATAGACCTGATGGGCATTTAGTCTTCTGGGAGAAGGGGAGGATGTTGCTAGATAATGATTCCTGTCACTGGGAGGAGCAGTGAAGGTTTTTGGCAGGCAACTGGTGCAGTGGGGTCCATATTATGGGTGGAGGTGGTTTGGGAGATGAGGGGGCGTAGTGACTTTTAAGGTAGAACAAGGACATTTTTGGCAATTTGAGAGGCAGTTGGAGGAGCGGCCAAGAACATTTTGGCTGCTGGGAGAGGTCAGAGCTGTTGTCATTGAAGAAGGGTGTTTTGCCATTGGTACACATGCCACCAACTATCACATGGCTCAAACATGCCAGAATCACCAGTTCTTTGACACTTTGAGTGGAGCTCTAGGGCGGCCAATCAGAAATTATGATACTGTCATGTGCTTTCCTCCACACTGTGTGCTTGTGATAAGGTTGACTATGGAGCATCCTAGGGCCTAGTGCCTCAATTCTGGGTTGTAAAATACTCCGCCATTCAGATTTCAATTATCCAGTCATCAGGAATGGCCACTGTTCAGCCAATGATGGCCATTTCATTTCAGCATTGTGTCTTGATGGACAGAGTCAGACTCTGAACTGTTATCCTCTCAGCACAGCAGGGGCACTCAGTTGGGTACCACAAAGCTTCCTGAAATTCAGTAACTCAGAGGCAGAGCTGTTGCTAATAAACACACCTATTTCTAGAGCTGCCATCCCTTCCTGTGACACACTGAACAATGGTGATCACATCAGGTTTGCGAATGTTTTTAGGAACTTGGGCATAATACCAAAGCCACTTATTTGCCTTTGAACAACAGATATATGGCCATGCTCAGAGCATTAACCTATAGTGAATTGGTTAGGCTCAGAAGTGATGACTCAGGTTCTGTGTCCCTTCAGTCTTCGTTATTGCAAGGTCATCACGCAGGATTAAAAGACCCAGAATGCAGTCACCAGGGGCCTTATGAATATCGAGCACTTTCAATATCTTTCAGCAATTCTTTGATCATTTCACTGACTGCTGATTGACCCTAGTATTGCATTCAAAGTTCCTCTTACCAAACTAGTGTTCAGGTGGGTGTGCATGGAAGCTAAGCTTCATAACTATGATTAACGTCAATGGAAATTGTAAGGTTAAAACACTGCACAGTTTTAAAAATGTAGGGGTGAAATCCAACTCTTGATACCAGTAGTATGAAAACTTAATGTCTACACTACCCGCCGGATCGGTGGGCAACGATCCCCGAGCCCTCTCCCGTCGACTCCTGTACGCCAGCGCCGCGAGAGGCGCAAGCAGAGTCAACGGGGGAGTGGCAGCAATCGACTCACCTCAGTGAAGACACCACGGTAAGTTGCTCTAAGTACGTCGACTTCAGCTACGTTATTCATGTAGCTGAAGTTGCGTAACTTAGATCGATTCCCCCCTTCCCAGGGTAGACCAGGGCTAAGGGCTTAACTATGAGCAGAGTCACCAACTCCCACCCTCGTCTTCTCAAACCTCAGTTCTACCTTGGCTTCTGTGACTCGATACAGTTCTGGCTCGTCCTCTGTCTCACCAACCACATGCCAACAGCTTCTCTTCCTCCTCTGCCAACCCTGGTGCCCCCAGGAGGTTTCTCCCTTGTCCCCTTATTTTCTCCCTCTATAACTCCCCAGCTGACTGTATCCACTCCCACATTTTTGGCCACCATTTTGAAGCTAGTTATCTCCCCCCCCAAACTCTTCTGTTTTGTCCTTTCTCCAATATTGCCTCCAGAATATCCCAACACTTTCTTTAACTAGGCACATTAAAGTTAAATGCCCATCATCTCCTCTCCTCTCCTCTGCTTCTCTAGCATTGTCAGTATTGCCAATACAAAGCATTCAAAATCACAAGGCACAGCCCCCAAAATTATGAGACTGGGTTAAAAACCATGAGGTTTTTTTTAATACATTTTTGGTTTTCATTTGCCTTCTGGTTTTGGAGCCTTTGGGGCTCACTTTTTCAGGTTTTTCTCTGCAACCAAGAGGGCTAGGAACTTACTTTTTCCTTTACATGAAAGCTGGATTCTCACATACTCATGTGATTTCAAGAGCTGGGGTTTGAGAAAATCACAAGACTGATAAATTTATGATTGTTGGCAACACTGTACTATTGACAGTTCCATAATCTCTGTCACTCGGGCCAACAACCCAGGGTCATGTTTGACTCCTTTCTGTTCATCTTCGACCACATTCCGATTTTCACCAAATCTGCTGGAGCTGTGAAATTGACAAGAAAGCCGGGCTGCTGCCGGGTCTCCTGTTCCAAGCCAGGCTGCCACCTGGGCTTCCCACTGGGACCCCTGCTGCCCACCGGAATCCTGGCTCCCTGCTAGGAGCATGGCAGCCAACAGGACTCTGGGCATAGATTTCCCTGCCAGAGGCGAGAATCCCCACGTGGCTTCCGCCCTGCTCCCAGCAGGATCACGGAGGCGAGAAGCTCTGAGGGGCTGCTGGGCTCCTGGTGGGGAGCTGCACACAGCTGAGAGCCCTGGCTTCCCCCCTCACCGCATACACTGTCCCTCATCAGTCGGTGGAAGTGCTTCTGGTGAGGAGGCACACCACCGACAGAAGAAGTGTGGACATCAGCCACCATGGTAATTAATGTGGTGGCTGTAAGTCGACCTAACATAGGTCGATTCAAGACTGCAGTGTAGCCATAGCCTTAGTGATCACATTCCGGCTGAAAGCTCACTTGTTTGACCTCACTTACTTATTAGTTGGGCTGTTAATTTTAATGTTTTATAAAGTGACTTTGGATGAATACCATTAAATGGCCTGGTAGCTGGGTTGACTGAATGATGGACTTTTACACAGTCATCTTCCTCCTAGGCACCTTACTACTGTTATTGGTGATTAACAAACCTTATCATTTTCATCTTTCCACTTCATAGTCCCTCAGCACATTTTCAGCTTCTCGTTCAATGTGTTCTTTATGGGGCAGGACCCTGCTTAACTATGTTTTAGACTACAAGCTTCTGCCCTCCCACCCAAAAGCAGAATAAAGGTCTAAGTGCAAGTTTAGCAGTTGTAAATGGTGCTAAAGGGAGATTCCTGGAAGCAGGGTAGTTTTGAAGAAGGATCCTTTTCTCTTCAACTTGCCTCCTGCCTTCATTCAGCAAAGTCTTTATTTAAGCCCAGATCCTCAAAGGTATTTAGGTACTTAACTCTCAGTGATTTCCATGGGAGTTAAATGCCTTTAAAGTTCTGGGCCTAAGTGACCTAAGGACATGTTATCCATTTTCCCAGGCTTTTCTTGGATTGGGACATAGAGGATGGGACAGTGGCAGCTATTTAGCTGTCAGCATGGAGTTTTATTTGGGGGTGGAGATTGCTTTGGGGGGGCGTGTAATTTTTTAGGAGGTCTGTCTTTCTAACAGTTGCCCAAGGGCACACCAGATGTTGATGGTAGACCTGGCAACTGAACCTAGAACTCCTGGATTCTAGCCCAACGACCTTGTCAGTCTGTGTTGTAACTATGCATGCAGTATGAATCAGGTGCAACTGAAACAAAACAAATCTTGAGCTGAATGTCTTTGTATAATCTCACTGGTAGGGCCTACCAGTTCTGGTCTGCCGTTGTCACCTAGAACCTCAACGTTGTTTCTAGAACCTAATATATCGTCACAATACCATGGCAGCAACTGAAATGCAAATCAAAAACTTTGATAGAATTTTATTCTTTTTTTACATATTGCAGATATAAATTAAAGTCAAGGAAAATAAAGCAGACAACTACTTTGTAAACTAGCAGGTCCCGTTCAGAAACATGCAACTAGCTCCAAACTAAAAGGTGTTTGAAAATTAACGGGTAGGTTGAGAATTTTCATTTCCCAACCCTCAGGAACTCTGACCTGGTGGTTCTGCCATCTTGACTTGGATTGTTTGTGCAGCTAGCCTGCACATGGAGCTTGGTAACCATCTGTAACCATGATTCTGTAACCATCAGCTCACCAGGTAAGGCATTGATTGTCAGTACCTCAGGCAGTTGAGTGGCTAGACTGCTTTAATATATTACATGTTAATGATGCCCCCTGTTAGTTAGTTAGTTATTGGCCAAGTGAAGCACAGCCTAATACTCAACCTAATGGCAATTATCTGTTTGTCTGTAACATAACTTTTGAATGCTGCATCTGATCAATTTCAAAATGCCAGGGAATGTTCTAAGCATCAGTGGGCAGAATCCTATTGAGTTTGGTGAAAAATGGAAAAACCCAGTAGGGGAAATCGGAACACACACAACCTCTGGCAGCTGGTTAGCAGAGCCAGCAGTTTAACTCCTTCTGGAGCTGACTATAGATCAAAGAACTGGTTGATATCAAATATTTACACAGTCCAGTATAACTATATCCCCATCTCAGCTCTGCCCTTCCTCCCCTCCCAGAACAGTTTGAAATGTTTGAAAGATGTCTCTCTCAGAAAGGAAATGAGAAAGGTAGAGGTAAGGGTGAGGGATAGAACCCAGGGCATGCAGGGGAGGAATGGGGGCTATACAGAGCCACTAGCATGTGGAGGAGGAGGAGAGAATGGAAAACCCTGGTATGGTTTGGGAGGGGCTGCAGGGGGTCCCTGAAATAAAGGGGGATGGGAGGGTTGCACACAGGGCGCTTGAGGGGGGTGGATGGAGGACTGTAAGGAGCCCCTGACGTGTGAGCTTGTTCCTCTTTTTGGCAAATGTGCAGAGAGCGATTTAGGGTTTTTGCTGGAAAACTTTAAACCACTCAAAAAAAAGAGAACAATTGTGAACAAAATTTCCCTTGAGTCCTCAGAGATTGAGACAGAGGAATGAAAGTGGGACTGTTGGATTGAGCCAAAGAAGACCATTTTATAGTGCTTTTTATGTTGACGATCATAGAGCCTGGGGGGGAGGGGGGGTGGAACATGAAGTGGACAGAAGATCAGAATGGAGCTTAAAACCTGGAAGGTGGGTTTTCAAAGCAACGTGTGTGGTTTCAGCCACATGCCTCCCATTAACTAAGGGAAAAAAATCACATGCCAGAAATTCTTTGCTCACCACTGCATTGCAAATTTAAAGCAACAAAACCATTACTATGCAACAAGAAAGGAAGATGATCTTTTGTTTAAGGGGGCCAGATTCTTAAAGGAATTGAGGCATCTAAAGATGCAGGTAGGCATCTAGTGAGATTTTCAAAAGCACTGAGGTACCTAACTCCCATGAATTTAAATGGGAGTGGGGCAGCTAGGCACATTGAAAATTCTACTATCTGCCAACCTGCACATACTGGTGCCCCGGTCCCTTTAAAGATCAGGTCCTAAGGCACTGGACTGGGATTTAAGAGATCTGGTTTCAGTCCCTACAGATTTCCTGTGTGATCTTGGTTCATAGAAGGGCCCCATTCTAGTTTCTCAAGGTGCTCCTGTGATACCATGAATAATATTAATAATACCCAGTGGTTCCAATCAGGGTAAAGACTCCATTGTGCTTACAATATAATCTGAAATGAGATGCAACAGCTGAGTATAGTAGCCAATAGAAGGGAAAGAAGACAGGAGAATGGGTCCCATGATCCTATTCAGCCAGGTACCGAGCACGTGCCTATGAAACCCATGGGACTACTCACATACTTCTTGCAGGCAACACAGCAGGTGTGGGCTTTAAGGAGGGTGAGAATTTGAAGGAGGAAGGAACCATATGTATTAGTTCAAGGAAGCAAAAAGGGCCGCATTGAAGAGAGCACAGAGATAGTTGAGGGTGAAGCTGATACATGGTGATTAAGATCAGCTTTGTTAACGCTACAGAGGAGATGGGCCATGGGGAGGGCAGGAAGAGAAAGAGTTTTAATGGCCTTTGAAGGTGAGTACAAGAAACTTGAATTTGTTGGAGTGGAAAACATGAGTAGGTGGAAGGAGGCAAAGAGGTGTGGAAGTTGCCTTAACTGATCTATTTAGTATAGACTGGAGTGTGGTGAGGTGGGTGTTAGGAAGAGGAGGTCACAGTCATCCAAACAGGTTTTAGTGGTGTGGACAGAAAGAAATGGTGAGATGTTAGAATGTTATTCAAGGAGAAGAGTCAGGATGTGGACAGTGCCTGGACATGTGGCCCAATGGAAAGGAAGGAGTTGGATGACCCCTTCCCCTCCCCACGCAGGTTATGGACCTCAGAGACAGGAAGAATCGCAGTGACACAAAGAATGCAGGCAGACACTGGTCAGAAAGGCAGGAGTTCAGCTTTGGCACCATTACCTTTGGCAAGCTAGCCAGGAGGAGACCAGAGAGAGCCAGGCCAAAATGTGATATTAGATGGATTCAGCTTAATCTGCTTTAAGGTTGCAAGTCTGATGGGGTTATAGTTTTAAAGTGAGCTTGTGCTGCTGGCAGACTTTTTATCCTCACTGTGCTAATCCTGCTTTTACAGAATCATCTTTTCACATCTCCCGACTAAACTCCAAATGTGATAAATCCCACCCTGTCCATGAATGCTAATCTTCTAATAAGCAGTAGTTATTACTAACAATAGATTATTTTGCGACACACTACAAGAATGAATGTTGCAATAATTGTACTTTAAACATAGCATGAGCTACTTGAACAAAAATCCCTGTACTCAGCTGCAAATATAGGTACCAGTTACTGCTCAAACGTTTGCGGCATAAAAGCAACTCTGGCAAAAATTTGAGTTGTGGAAACAAATCTATTTTTGCCCTTTTTGCAACTTTCACGGTAGATTCAACAACTCTACTTTGGCCTCCTAGAAGCCATCGCTTTTTGTTTAGCCACAAACATACAGTCAAGTCACAGCTAAGACGAGAGCATGATATCCACCTGCTGAGATATTGTTCTCAAGATGATTAGCCTCTTGATTTGTAGCGCTCCCATTCACAACAGGGAGTGCTCAGAGAGAAGGGAGCCTGGGTTGGAGGGGCAATGAGAAACGCTCAAAAATGGTAAAATTAGCAATGTTGGATTCAGTTTACAGCAGGGTTTCTCAAACTGGGGTCGCCGCTTGTGTAGGGAAAGCCCCTGGCGGGCTGGGCCAATTTGTTTACCTGCCCTGTCCGCAGGTCCGGCTGATCGCAGCTCCCACTGGCCGTGGATTGCTGCTCCGGGCCAATGGGAGCTGCTGGGAGCAGCGGCCAGTACGTCCCTCGGCCTACGCCACTTCCAGCAGCTCCCATTGGCCCGGAGCAGCAAACCGCAGCCAGTGGGAGCCGCAATTGGCCGGACCTGCGGACGGGGCAGGTAAGCAAACTGGTCCAGCCCGCCAGTTGCTTTCCCGACACAAGCGGCGACCCCAGTTTGAGAAACCTTGGTTTACAGTCTTATTTGGAAAAAAGAGTTCGCTAATGTCATTGTTTAAGGCTATATTTATCAGTGTTTGGTTCAAAGGAGTAGACTGGTGGTAGTAGGCAGAAATTGTGTGTGTATGTACATATTATAGTGGTACAGGAACACCATGGTTGTGGAAGTTGCATCATGATATCCGTTTAAAGGTCGCCCAGGCCATGTCCTCTAAAATAGGCATGCATTGTTGGATCGCTTTGAAATTTGGCATGCCGTGGGATGATTCAGTGTAGGGTTAGTGACCTACATTTGGAGTCCTTTGAGCATGAGGTTCCCAAATTACAGGCCTCCCCGGGCCCTGCCCCACCAAAAAACAGTTTCCTCAGCAGCCTTGTAATGCTAAACTGAAAGGTACTACACACACTTCCCCCCCGAAGACAAACAGAGTTTTGGACTAAGTGGCTGGAGGTTGTTGGCTGGCAATTTCATTTTGGGTGGAATGTAATCAAAGTCTCTGGGGAAAAAATTAGCCGCGCAAACATTTCATAAGAGGGGAGAGGTCTGAGGGGGTGGTGGAGTGGGAGAATAAGGGGAGAGAGGCTTGGGGGGCTATGGGTAGGGTGATGGATGGTAGGGGAGGTGAGACAGGTTGGGGGCTCAGGTGAGGGAGGCAGAGCTTCCCCAACTCTGCTAGTGAACCCCCAACCCCCAGCCACACAGCACCCTGTTCCCCTAGAGCCAGCAATAGCTAATGGGACTGATTTGCACACATGCCAGTTGCCGTCAGTGCCTTAGGTGTTAGGCCTACAGACACTAAATGGTGGAGGCATACTTGGGCCTGTTTGGTAACACTGGGTCTGTGATATGAAGACAGGGGTGGGTTACTTTGAGGTGTCAGTAGGGTATGAGGAGAGCTATATTTTGCACCTGTCAGTATGAACGAGCAAAGGGAAGAGCTGCATGTGTGCCCTCAGGTTCCAGTATGCATCATTTCAATGCAGAATTGTGTATGTTACATAATTAGCAGGGCACTGGGGCTTTATTACCAAGCAGGGGTTGTCAGCCGCAAGCTGGCATATGAGAGCAGGCTAAGCATGTCTCTGCATGCACTCTAGATAAAACGACTGTGGTCACTGTCAGACATAGCTGTACTGAACGGTGGCGGCAGTCGTTAGCTCAGCTTGGTAGAGGTGTACGTGTGAGATCCATGGATTATTTTGAGGGCTGTGACAGAGCTGTGGCTGTGACAGGAGGAGATCTAGGTTTTCTACCCTCCCGTGTGTGAGGAAAGGAAAGAGGCGCGTGTGTGCCTTCAGGATGCAGTGCGCTTCATTTCTGTCCCAATTGTGTAGGTTATGTCAATAGCAGGGCATAGGGCTTTTATTCGAGAGGATACGCTCAGCAGAGAGGATTCTAATGCTTTAATGCTGGTTTAGAGACGGTGAGATGGTATCCGCTGAGTAAGTATACGGGAAAGGTTCTTAAACTGTGCATATGTGATAGTCTTTCTGGGGTGCTGGCTATGCACGTGAGTGTATGCCAGAATCTTGAACCTCCTGAATCTTAGTGCCAAAAGCCTGTGTGGAATATGTGCCGGTGTGATGGAACAGGGGGGCCAAAGGGCCACGGCCCTCCCACTTTCTGTCATGGCCCTGGCCCCCTACCCCTCCTCTTTCCCTGGGACCCAAACCCCCTGGCCAGGCCAGAAACTGGAGCTTGACCTGGGTAAGAGTGGCCCAGGGAGCCCAGGCACCTGTGGGGAGCCACGGACCCTCTACCTGTCTGGGGTGGCAGACAACCCAGAGGAGAGAGATGCCACCCCAGAGCCTGGGAAGTGTATAGTTCAAATTCAAAGTTTATTATTACAGTAATGGGAGGTATTTCAGTTTTAAGAAGCAATGGGAAAATGGTTCTATCCTGGCTACCAGTGTTTGGCCACTAATGGCAGACTGTATCATAGCGTGTAGGCGTCTCCCCACCCGCCCACCGTGTGTAGTTTAAAACGGCAACATGGAATTTCAGACTTTCATACACAGCTGCAAAGGTTATTTTAACTGGTAAATCACAGAGATTTGCTACAGTCATTCTTGTTTTCCTTGCAGTAATTAGAAATTTGCCACTCTCTAATTGCTCCTCTTGGGTCTATGCGGCTGCCTCTGAACATTTGTGCGTGTTTGGGAAACAGTATTCTATATTTTCAAATCTAGTCCCACTTCAGTGTATTTTCCAGGCCCCTCTGTATCATTGACTAGTCCACCCCACTTACAAATGTGCTGTTTGGTCACTATTCATTTGAATACTTCTGCTCATACACCGCAAGTTTCTCTTCAGCAGCTTGGAATAACGTGTCCCTCTGCCAATAGGGCACCATAAGAGCTGTTATGTCTTCCAAAATATGAACAGCCTGAAATAACAGAAAAAGCCTTTTGCAGCCAGGGTGCTATACACCCCTCCACCCCCTAGATTGCAATTAGTTATGAAATTTGTATGAAGCAGAGTAAAGGTTTTAATTTTAAACTTACCATTAGCTCTGCGCTTCTATAACTACGGTTAACAAGGCTGTGCCAAGAGTCAGTGTGAGCACTGAAGTCCCCCCTTCACAATATGCGCAGGTTCACTTTAGAGCTGTTACATTTTTAAGTCCTTGAGATTCCAGACGTACTATGTCTGTGTTCCTCCACGTAGCTACGTTACACAAGAAGCCTCTGTTTCTTGCCCTGTTTCAGGCCATGCAACCCGTACTGCCTGCTGTTCTTTGGGAACTCAATCCCTAGCCCAACGTCCCCTCCTGGACTGCTCCAGAAGGAAGGATTTCCATGATGAAGTTATGGTCGATGCTCTTGAGAGGGTGGACCAGCAGGTCCAGCATCAGAAGAAGAGGAGCAAACCACTGGACCCAGGTGGAGGGGGTGTGTTTCAGCGAGGGGGAGCTGGCACTTGCAAAGCAGTTCCTGGAACAGGAATGGTGGCTAAGGGGAGGATGACCTGATGACCCCTTTTTTAAAGAGACAGGCCCGTATTTTAAGCCCTCCTGAAGGTGTCCCGACTTTTTCTTTAAAATGGGCAAATTGTCCCATATTTTCTGTCTCCCCCACACCCATAAGTACTGGCAGATGCTGCTGCTGGATGGATCCCTGTTCACCAGCCACCTGCCCACCGGTGGTGAGTGTGGGGAGGGTCCACTGGCCGATGATGGGGCTGGTAGCGGCGCGAAGATGCAGCAGCGGGCCCAGGCCGCTCTCCCTGCTGGTCCATCAGCACAGCCCCCGATGCGTGTGGGCTCTTGGCCAGCAGGGTTCCGCCCCCTCGCCCCCATCCCATTTCCGACCACTGCTGGCTGCATGCTGTGAGCTGCGGTGGCTGGTGAGTGCGGGCAGGCGGCAGCCAGTTATATGTTGCCTCTCCTGCCCACCCATCGTCCCTTTACATGCTCCCCCTCTTACTGTCCTCTCCCTGCTTTGCCTTTCCCACCCCCCCAACCCCGCTGCTCCTCCATATCCCCACCAGCGGGCCGCATCCTCCTCCTCATGCTGTGTGGAGAACCAGCCCCTGGTTGGAGCGCTCAGCTCACCAACAGCCTGGCCCGCAGGCTCCTTCCTTCCCCCACTGCCTCTGGCTGGGCTGGTGCCCTGGGAGAGCCCAAGACCCTCTGGCCCGGGGCACTGGCCAGGAGGATCCGAGCCCTGCATGTTTCAAAGCCCTGCACAGCGCTGTCACAGGGAAGCCTCTCTGCCCCTCAGCTAAGCTCTGGAGTAGGGCGAGAAGCAATTTCCAGCCTGTTCCCGCCCCGAACCTGCAGGCTTCACATCAGCCTCTGGGGCAGGGGCTTAGCACCCTCTTCACACACACAGTGTCCGCCCTGGGTCTTGCCCCCAGGGAGCCCGGGGCTGCTCCGTTCCCTAGGCACCCTGCCCTGCTGATCCATCTCTCTGGCTGGGTTCGCTGAAGCCCCTGCAGTCAGGTTCCCTGGGCCCTGGTGCACAATGCATCCTTAGGGCTTAACCCCTTCCTGCCCGCGCTGTAGCCAGTGGACAGGAAACAGCTGGGTTATGTCGGTGGCCAGCATCAGCCTGGAGGTGTTAGCTGCCTTTCAACACTGTGCGGACAGGAAGAGACAAGATGCTTCCAGCTACGAGGAGTGGATGGGGGGAAGAGATGAGCTCTGCAAAGACAGGAGCCAGGTCATCCCTTCCCCTCCCCCCTTCCCTGCAGCTGAAAGCAGTTCCTATCCCTTCCCTCCCACGCAGTGCCGAAAGGCTGCTGCTGGCCACATTCTGGTGTGAACCCTGGCAGAAATCTGGGGGCATGTGACCCTGTGGTTCCCCGCGCCCATGTGTTGCCTCGGGAAGACGCGGTGCCAGGTACCAGGAGAGGTAGGTCCATCCCAGGGGCCCAGCCAGGCATGGAGGGCAGAGAGTGCCAAGCAGGGAGGGTCCAGTCGGTCAGTCACCCCTTCTGTGTGAGAGAGGTGTATGGGAGTGTGTGTGTGTCACCTCTCCCCATGTGTGTGGGAGGGGTAGGGCTATGTGTGTCACCCCTCCCTGTGTGAACCCTAAAGCCTTAAAGAAGGTAAATACAAAGAATCCAACTAGGCAGTATTTCTTTTTAACAGGGACTCAGTCAACTTGATGTTAATTTGAACGTTTGTACTGCCTAGTTCTGGTTGATTGCCATTGAACTCGCTTGAATCCGAGTAATTTTACCAGGTGTCCCATGTTCAGCACAGGGAAATGTGGTCACCCTAGCTAAGAGAGGAGGACAGAGCTCAACAGAGATAGCTGTTTTCACAACTCCTGTCTAGAATGGCTGCAAGAACACCGGCCCCTGCTGCCTCTCCCACATGATGCCACAGCAACGTAATCTCAGCCCAGCAGTAGTTTGGACAACTCCACATCAGGGCGGTCCAAGTATTCAGGACTCACGAGCAGTTGGGCAAGGCAACTAAACCCTCTGCAGCCTTCCTTTTTCCACCCCTCTCAGGTGAAAACCTCCACCTCCCTCTCCTCCACCACCAAGTGAGAGCTAAACATATAAAGAAGGGAAAGGAGAACTTGGGGCCAGAGGACATGCAGCGATCGGAGGACTGTGTTGAGTATTAGCTAATTCCTTCCCTTTCTTTGGGGGTTTGTGGTTTTATCATGGCAGCTGCTGGCCTGCCCAAGAGTGTGTGAGTGATTTTCTGCTTTAAGACCTGTTTACAAATAAAGCATGTTATGTTTGCAAGAAAGTTTCTTGCTATCAGTTTCTTGCTATCATACAATCATGATTTGAGATAATTAGGGTGACCAGATGTCCCGATTTTATAGGGACAGTCCTGATTTTTGGGTCTATTTCTTATATAAGCTCCTATTACCCCCCCCCCCACCCCCGTCCCCATTTTTCATACTTGCTGTCTGGTCACCCTAGAGATAATAAAGCTAAAAACATGTTAAGCATGACAAAGCAAATGGTATTGCTCTGTTTACCTAGATCCAGCCATTCATTTTTCAATCAATTCCATCTGTACAGCCCTTGTGTCCCTTCCTCCCACCACAAACAAATTCATTTTTCATCACGGCATTCTGACGTACATTGCATGGCAATCAAGATGACCCTCCTCCCAAGCACTGCCCCCCACAATGAGCCAGGTTCCTCCCCCCAAGCACATTTGTACAGGTATTACGCCCCCTCTTCCAAGTCCATAATGTGAGCACACCAAACATCCCTTACTTCTGCTGCCCAGGTGCAACCAACTCCTGTAGTGGTAGCTGTACTTTCTGCCTGCGGGTACCGAACCAGCATCCCTTCACTGTCACTGGTCCATTCAGGGGGAAATGGCTCATCTCTGGCTTCACAAAGGTAGTGGAAAGCACAGCAAGCCACAGTAATGTGGACAGCATTAATGACACTGGCTCCAAAAGGGCTTTGTAAACATCTCCAACATGATTTTCATCTACTTAAAGCACATTCAACAACCATTCTACACCTGCCAGGGTCGCTGAAATCAGGGTATTGTTTCATAAGCCAAGGCAAAAGAGGGCACATGGGGGCCCCAGAATAACAGTGGGAACAGTAACACCATTTATAGCAATGTCATTTGGTGGGAACAGCATCCCAGCCTGTCCATGAATATAGACTCCCAAGTGGCAAAAAACTCTGGCCGCGTGAACTTTTCAAGTACAGCCCATATTGACATTTATAAATCTGCCTCTGTGGTCCACTAGCGCCAGCGTAACAATGGAGTGGTACCCTTTGCAGTTTATGTACTCAGTTGCTCCTTGAGGAGGGCAAACACGTCCCATCAATAGCACTGCCACAGCTAGGACACTCCATTCTGTCAAAGCCAGCAATTACCTCTGGAATAGCTTTAACACCTGCCACCTTGGGGTAAACCACCCACCTGCTTGCCTCAGTTACCGTGGCCATCACTTTATCCGTAGGCATCTTTCCAACCCCAGACTGGTTGGCTATGGACCCGTGGTAGTCTGGGATAGCCAGCTTCCAGATGGTTATAGTAACTTGCTTCTGCACAAGCAAGGATGACCTCATATGTGTCTCTCTATGCTGGAGGCCAGGGGCAAGCTGCTCACAAAGCTCCAGAAATGGTGTTTTCTTCATGCAAAAGTTCTGGACCTACAGCTGGTCATCCCAGGTCTGCATGATGATGTGGTCCCACTAGTCTGCGCTGGTGGCCCTACTACCGGAACTGGTGGGTTACATAGGGGCATCAGCAGCTATGCCAATTATACTGAGCAACATCTGCCAGTGAGAATCTGCAATGCCAGGGTACTCCTCCTCCTCCTGCAGATCCATCAGGAAATCAGGGACAGAAAATGGTCCACCAGCGCCTCATGAGTGCTCTGCCAGTTTCCTGACAAAGGAGTGAAAACTCAAGCAAGAGAAGTTTGTCAAAAGGTGCCTCCTCCATGTTGCTGGCTCTGGTAGCTGGGAGTGCACAGAACTAAATGAGCGCTCAGCAGGCTTTGTTGGCGGGCAGTTCAAACTTCCTGTAAGGTGCAAGGTGGGCAGCAGAATTTTCCCATAGTGCCCCACGATCCTAGGGCTAGAGCAGTAAGAGTGCACATTACAGGAGGTTGCTAGGTACTCCGCGATATGGTTACTTTGACTCAGGTCTCTGCATTGCAGTGTGGACAACAGAGCCCCAGCTTCAAGCAGGGTCAGAAAATTCTTAACCTAAGGTTAAAATGCAATGTAGATGCTCAAGCCCAGGGTTCCCTAACACAGATCATCTGACTCGCGTCCCACTAAACCTGGGCTTATATTGCAGTGTAGATGTACTCCAAGCCGACAGACAATTTGTAGCGACGTCATCCAGGTTGGCAAATCATGACACGTACAATCTGGTGCCCATAACTCTCATGCAAAACTACAGGAAAATGTATTCATACTCACACAGCAGTTTGCTGAAGTGTCAAAGCTCCACCTGCCAGCATGCAGACACACCGAAACACAGCTGGAACTCGCTGTGCAGAATTAATTATATCGTGTCGGCCTTGTAATAAGCCGCCACCTAGGGACAGTGGTCTCAGACACTGTCAAATGCTGTGTACGAGGGACCCCACACAGTGTGACAGATGGGATCAATGCAATGTTCAGTCCCCTATGTAGCCGGGAGATCGTCATGGGGCCCTGCCTCCCTTTGGCGCCATGGGCTTGATTTTCCTTTCATCCACATGGGTATAAATCTGTGGTTCCCCTGAACTCAATGGCCTTATGCCAATGTAAAGCTGGTGAGTCTTTCCCTCAGCTTCCCTTAAGCTCGCGCAGCACATGGCTATGTCTAAATGAAACATCTAATCCTAATTATGATAACATACAGCACAGGCTAAACACACTATCACTATGAAATAAGTATGCTTTACAATTAGCAACCCGGTTACTAAGACAGCATCCACCAACCATGTGTATATAGTAAACATAGTCTTACAATGATTGCAGAGGCCTTATTACTTTATTGCTTGTGGCGTATATTTTAACCAAGGCTCTAAAAAGCCATTCTTATTTTCCTGCAGCTTTTATATAAGCCCTTTTGAGCTCTGATTACTTAATGGTTACCTTGCAACAACTGATTTCCCTTTGACTGGCTGGAGTCTTAATCCTGTAGTACCTGCCCTACTTTGCTGCATTGTATTCTGCCACAAAACAATCTGAACTCTAACAGCCCCATTTGAAACATAATGGTGCATAAAAAAATCCCTCTTAAAGCAGTCCATGATTATGTACAGAAGCTAAGTCCCAGCACCCCGCCCAAGAGCATTATTGTATATAATTTGTATTATGTGTATTACAGCAGTGCCTAGGGGCATCAACCGAAGTCGGGGCTTCACTGTGCTAACCCAACAGAGTACGAGGCAGGCCCCGCTCCAAAAATCATGATAGGCACGACTGACAAAAAGTCAAGGTGAAAGGTATCCAACATACACGCAGATGCCTGGGAATTGAGGCACAGAGAGATGAAGTGACTTGCACAAAGTCCAGGGCCGGCTCTAACTTTTTTGCCCCTCCAAGCAGCAAAAAAAAGCGCCGCCCCGCTATAACACACCCCTTCTCCCCCGCCGAACCCCCCCCCACCGAGCGCCGTGCCGCCGAAACCCGCCCCCCCGCCAAGCACCGCCAAACAGCCCCCACCCAGGACGCCGATGCCCCCCCCCCCCGCGTGGAGCGCCGCCGAACACCCCCCGCCGAGCGCCGCACCGCCGAACCCCTCCCCGCGGAGCGCCACGCCGCCAAACACCCCCCGCCAAGCGCTGCGCCGCCGGAACCCCTCCCCACCAAACACTGCGCTGCCCCCCGCCACCCCAAGATTATCCGCCCCTTACCAGGTGCCGCCCCAAGCGTGTGCTTGGTTTTCTGGTGCCTGGAGCTGGCCCTGACAAAGTCACACACAAAGTCTATGATGGGGCCAGGAATTGAATGCTGATCACCTATGGCCCAGTCCACCGCCTTCACCCTAAGATCATTGTCTCCTCCCTCATATTAGATTTGACTATATCAATACTGGGCCCCGCAAAACACTGTCTTTTAACGACACATTACACCAGATTGCATCTTGTCATAATGAATTACAAGTCCAACAATGAATGTAATATTGTATTTCACAAACTGATATATGTTTTAATCATTAAATAATTATGCTTTCATCTAGCAGCACCCCACCATCAGTGTCCAATCCCTGGGCCTGAGCTTGTAAGATGCTGAGCATCCTATCACTCCTATTGATGTCAGTAGAGGTTGAAGGTACGCAGCACCTCTTTGTAGCAGGGCTTTAATTAAGTATCCAGCAGTTTTCAGTTTACTTTAATTTGAACCTAATTAGAATACTTTTGTATCAGGTAAGAAAGGTGATTGCATCAGCATACATATAGGAAATTCTACATCTGTCTTCCAACTGGTTTCATTCTTTACAAGCCAGTTCCAAGAGAGCTTCCTTCATCTTCCTTTGTTGGTCATTGTATATATGAAGGGGGTTATTGATCCAGAAGAGCTAGTCAAACGAAATGGAGGGCTCTCATCAACTCTTAGGTTCATAGTCATGCAGACACACTTTCTTTTGAAGCCACTGGGACATTAGCATGTTTATGAATGGCAAGATCATACATCTGGGGTGCCAAATTTTCTCTTAATTTTCATATGTTCCCACCCTCCCCCCCCCACACACACACACACACACCACCTCTCTTCTCTGAAGTCAACCTCTCCATAGTTCAGCAACATTCTATTCTATTCAGTTTCTTATACCATGGCCATCACCATGATATCTGAAGCCTTGATCCTGCCATTTGTTCCATATGGGTAGACTCCATCTCCCCTGTGGAGCCCCTTTACATAGTGTTGCCATTGGGGTTATGTTGTAAACCCCGCTTTGCCTCTACAAATTAATTATTTTGTGACATTTTTATGACCCCTTGAGAATCCAAGCCCATTGATCTGGTCATTCATGTCACCGTAATGCTGCTACTCAGGTTCCAGTCACTATTACGTTCTCATAAGGGTCCAATCTGTTTAACTTCGTACTTCTTGCTGAAATTTTCCCCTAGCTTACTCACATACAAAAATACCCAAAGCGTCAAAAATCAGGGGCATAACAAAAAAAAAAAAGCCATTAAAATTCATGTCATCTGTGACACATCTGACAGCTGTGACAGAAGTCCAGACTAAATTATAATGCTTCAACCCTTACTGGTGTCCTTAATGAGGAAGACCAGGGGATACACTCAAATTGAGGTTTCCCCACATGGTAGCCCATAGAAACCCCAGGCTGATCTGTTACCTGCGGTATAGATGCTCATTAAGTATGACATAGATTTGAGTTACATTGCTGAGCTGGCTGTAAATTGAACTTGTCATACTGAAGTGTGTGTGCTCCAGTTCTTCATTTCGCTAGTTCCTGTTGCTATAGTGACCATCAGAAATCAGAGCAAAAAAGGCAAAGAGAAAGAAGAACCTTTCTCCATTTAAATACCGGCCTCCATCTATAGGACTTGCAGCACTATTCCTCTTTCAATTTCACCTTACCAGGCTAATGACACAAAGGATTTTAGCTCTTCCAACAACATTCAGATTTTAAGGTGTGATTCAAATGTACTGACGTCAATGGGAGTCTTTTTGTTGATTTCAGTGGAATTTGGATCAGGTCCATATTCCCTATGGAGGGAACTGAGTCCAAACCTCTTTCTAGCCAGCGGTTGATAGAATGACCCTGACATGGATACACGACAGTGCCACACTTAATGCAAAGGCAGAAACTAAGAAAGAAAGAAAAAAGTACATGGATCAAACTCATCCTCATAGCAAACCTCACTTCCAATTTATGGTATGCATCCTCATCACCTTCTGCCTTTGATGCACCAATAGTTTGTATAAGGGAAAATAAAAGTTTTGCTGGATCTGAGCTTCACAAGTCCTAGCAAGGTAATATTGGGACACCTTCCACGCAATGGTACATCTTTAAAGTACAGGTCTTAACCATTATGGCCCAGACCTTCAAAAGTATTTAGGCACTTAACTCCCATGGGAGTTAAGTGCCTAAGTAGCTTTGAGGATCTGGGCCTGATTGACATGTAGAAGTATTAAAATACCCATTAGTGTATCAGTAAAATAACCTGTATTCTTCTGGCGTTAGGCTGAGTTACTTGTGGGTATGTGTTTAACACAACCCGTAATCGTTGCATGAAAGACACTAAGAGCCAGACTTTGCTCTCTCAGCTCTGTAAATCTCCAGTGAAGTCAATGCCCACAGGTGCATAGTGCATAACATGAACAGGTGACCCTGTGACTTTGATAACTGTTCTTTACACATAATATTGTACCTCGTTTAAATAGTGCTGTCTCCCCAGTGACTATCTGTGCAGGTCACATGCCCATTGTAAGCCATTGCTTTCAGCTATGTAATATTAACAAATTTCTAGCATTTGTAAAAAGCCAGTTTAGTTTTACAAACAATGGAGTCCTCTTGTATTATTATTACCCAGCATGCAGTTCATGAAACATGGTGGTAGTGGTCAGACTGGTGAGACCCTGCAGCAAAAAGAGAAAGTGACTGACAGGAAAACAAAGCAGCACCTAGACACAGAGCAAACAGGAAACACGAAAGGACTCAGACCACCAGGAATGCAGGATTTCAAGAGAAAAAACCTTGCCCAAGTATGGAAAAAGTGGATGCAAAAATTGGCTCTGTATAAAGAGCAGACCACAGGGGACAAAGATGAGAAAATGAAGGTAAAGCTGTTTAGTATATTTGGGGGGGGGAGGACAAGAAATGAATGAACAATGTTGCCAGGAATAATGCTTGGAATACTGGAACAGCTGATAAAAGGTTTTGATGTGTACTCTGACCCCAGACTAGGGAGACCAGAGGTCCCAATTTTATAGGGACAGTCTCGATTTTGGGGTCTTTTTCTTATATAAGCTCCTATTACCCTCCACCCCATCCCGATTTTTCACACTTGCTGTCTGGTTACCCTACCCCAGACAGAATGAGACTGTAGAGACATATTGTTTGGACTTTTTTTACTCAGACCAAGAAGCAACTGAGACAATAGATACTTACAATACAGAGCTGAGAAGTGACATACACATATAACTTTGGAAACATTAAAAATTCCCTAATTAAAGAAAGGATTGTTTGTGGGAAAAAGGATTGTTTGTAATTCCAGCTTATGGGATCTGTTGAGAGATCTAGCCATAGAGAAATGTCTCCAAATAACAAGGGTGGCCAAACTGTCCAGGGAAAGGATCAAAATAATAAGAGTTACTAGTGCAGAAGCAGCATACATGCTCAAGGAAGCAGGACAGAGATAGACTGACTGAAAATGCAGACATCATGGTCCAGTGCATGTACTGTGTAAAGAACCATGAAAGGCAGATGGAAGAATGCCCAGTTTATGGGCAACAGTGCAAGGGGTGTGGGAAACAGAAGCACTTTGTAACAATATCACAGCTACCCCAGGAAGAACAAAGCAGCCATACATGCAGTGATTGACAGGGGTGGCTCTATGTTTTTTGCTGCCCCAAGCACGGCAGCCAGGCAGACGCCGGCGGCATGCCTGCGGGAGGTCCGCTGGTCACACGGATTCGGCGGCGTTTCTATGGGTGATCTGCCAGTCCCGCGCCTTCGGCGTACCTGCTGCCGAACCCGCGGGACCGGCGGACCTCCCGCGGGCATGCTGCCGAAGGCTGCCTGTCTGCCGCCCTCACGGGGACCGGCTCACCGCCCCCCGCGGCATGCCGCCCCAGGCACACGCTTGCTGCGCGGGTGCCTGGAGCCGCCCCTGGTGATTGAGGAGGAGGAGATTGGCAGTGTGACTTCAGCAGATCCAGAGCCTCTCAATAGACAAGCACCATAGAAGGCTGCCAGCTATTCTATCGCCATATTTGCAACTGTGCCGTTCTAATGGGCAGTCCAATTCCAGCTGGATCGTGAGGCCCCCTGCAATGCAATCCCAGCAACATGGCTAAGCAGCAAAATGCAGAATATACACTGATCCCAAACCATTCAGTGGAGCCCTGAAAATAAGTCACTGCTCCGAAGTGGTCCCTGTCTGTGATGTCACAAATGGGCTCTGACCTCTTGAGCAAGAGGAGCCATCCAGCCACCTCACACCCTTTGCCACCCCTTTTGGCAGGTACCATTAGCAATGAATGCCTGTGGGCATCAGCCTGGCCCCAGAAGTGACCCAGTTACAGTGACCATACGTTCTGTTTTGCCTGGGCCAGTCCTCTTTTTCAGCTCTGTCCCAGCCAGCTCTACTTTTTCACCCAAACTGGGCATTTGTCCCACCTGCAAGGCAGAGCGGAGAGTGGTGCTGCTTCCCTTGGGGTCACAGTTGAAGGCAGCGCTGCCTGCCAGATGCAGTGGAGAAATGTGCTGCTGGTGGCCAGCGCTGCCTTCAGAGCTGACCCCCGGGGCAATGCAGAGCTCAGTGGGTCAGCCCCAGATGTGGATGACTCGGGTGTGAAGCCCCAGCCCCATCAGCCCCCCGAACCCCTACGCAGGGTGGGCAGCTCAAGTGAGCTCCGGATCATCCCATTTTTACTTTAAGAAATATGGTCACCCTAGTTCCAGTGTAAACCTAACAATGCACTAGAGGCACTCCCCGGCACCAAGATTGTAACTGATGACATTCTTCTTGTAGGAGAAAGGGAGGTCAAGGAAGAGGCAATCCAGGATCATGACACCAAACTGTGACAACTCCTAAACAAGTGCCAGAAGCAGAATACTAGGCTGAATGCAGACAGGCTGAAGCTGAGGGAACTGAAGTCCCCTGTATCAGACATCAGTTGACTTCTGAGGGACTATGACTAGATCCTGAAAAACTCAGAGTCATTAAGAAAATGCCCAGATCAAAGGATGTGGAGGGAGTCCAGCAATTTATACGGATGATCAACTATCTTGCCAGGCACTGCACACATCTGGCAGAACCTGTGAATCCTTGAGACAGTTAACAAGCAATGATGAAGCAGGGGAATGGTCAGAGATCCAGGAATGGGCATTTGGAAGAGTAAAGAAAATCGTAAGTGAGGCACCAGTCCTGAAGCACTACAACCCTGCAGAGTAGCTAGGGCTACTGTGTGATGCCTCAGAAGGAGACCTGGGAACAGCACTCATGCAATGCCAGCAACCCACAGCATTTACTAGCAGAGCCCTGACAGACACATAAAGAGATATGCTCAGGTAGAAAAAGAACTATTGGCTGTGCGATTTGGAAGGGAACTATTCCATCAGTTAAACCTTTGGATGTAAAGTGTATGTGCAGTCTGATCACAGGTCATTTACCAAACATCATGAAGAAGACACTGCTGAATGAAGCTCAATGATTACAATGCACTTTACTGAGACTCCAGCACTATGATGTAAGGATAAAGTATTGTCCAGGAAAGTCGCGATTGGTGGCAGGTACACTGAACAGGGCATACCTTCCACAGCGCAACACAGGTGGCTCTCTGAAACAGGAGGTAGAGTCTATCAACATGATACAATACCGTTGCATCTCTGATGGAGGCACCAGGCAATCCAGCAAAGCACCAAATGGAATGGGGTGGGTGCTACAGGCGGTGAAACGGTTCATACTTCAGGACTGGCCAGATCGCAAGGATCAAGTGTCACAGCAGGTTACCTCTCTACCACCAGCTAAGGGATGAGCTGTCAGTCCAAAATGAGATTTTGTTTAAAGGGGATGAACAGTAATCCAGCAGATTTCAGAGCTGATAACATGAAATGGATACATGCATCACCCCTGAGGACAGAGGCATGCCTGAGACAGCCCAGGAAGCCTATTTACTGACCAGGCAGCCCAGATGACAGTGTACACAGAACAGTGCAAGATGCGCAAACGGTGTAGCAATCAACAACAGGAGACTACAGCCGCATGAAACCCTAACCCAAGCCTGGGGAAAGATTGGAACAGACCTGTTCACGCTTAATGACCAGAACTGCATGGACACAGTAGATCACTACTCCAATTTCTAGGAGGTGGATTGTCTGGAGAACACTGAGGCAAGAACTGTGATCAGGAAACTGAAGGCACATTTTGCAAGCTATGGCACACCGGACATACTATGCTCAGACACGGCAGCGAAAGTCAAAAGATTCAGCGTCAAAAGGGAATTTGAGTGCAAGACATCTTCCCCCAGTTACCCACAAAACAATGGAAAGACCGGGTCTGATGTAAAGACAGCGAAGACACTGATGACAAAGGCAAAACAGACAGCAAGAGATTCATACCTGTCAATATAGGACCATCGCAATACTCTCTTCCAGGGACTAGACAGCAGCCCAACACAGGGGCTGATGGTCTGGAGAGCCAAGACTCTGCTTTCCATGAGGGATGGTCTGCTGCAAACCACTGGAAGAATGATTGACAGGACACAGAAGCAGGTAAGAGAATGCCAAACTAGGCAGGTGGCCCACTACAATAAAGGAGCCAAACAACTGAGGACAGCCTGCACAGGTGAGAAGGTCTGCGCCTAATCATCAAGTAGCCACACCAAGTAATGGCAAAAAGCAACAACAATGCAAGTAGAAGTTGGACACAGGTCTTAAGAAGTAGCTACAGACTCAGGACAGCAGGGGAGACAAAACTGAAAACATCTGTGGAGTAGCGGCAAACAGCTAATAAACCCAGACAGACACAGTGAAGGCCAGGAGGACTTCAGCCATCAGCTGGCCTGATGTAGGGAAGACAGAGGAAACAAGGTATATAAGCAACACAGAGGGCTGCCAGGATGCCACCCAACAGAATGAAGGCAGCAACAGGGTAGAATCAAGTCCCCTGCCACCAGGAATAACACAAAAAAGTGGAAGACTGGTTCGAAGAGCGGAACTTAAGAACTATGAGGCCTCATTGGCCACAATAGGCTGATGACAAAGGCTGTGTCTCTATGCTGGGCCATGTACAAATAATCTCTGGCCCCAGCAAGTCAGCAAACGCTGGCATGAGACACAACAACAACAATTGTTAAAAAGGAAAGATGTAGCAACCTACCATAGAAAGTGGAGGGAGGAGCAGAAGTGGCAGAAGGGAAGAGTTTGGGAGAGGCACTGGGAAATCAGCTATCATGCACATAGCATGAATGTTAGCTGCAGTTGCAGCAGCTCTGTAAATCATTCTCTTAGTACAGTTTTAGAGACATGGAGTTCTCTTATATTGATACCCAGCACACACTTCATTTAAACTGTATGGTTTCCCCACTTTTCAAAAAACCCAATTCACTTTGTTTTGAACAGTTATGTTAATATTAATAGAACTTTCAGAACATAAAGCTCAAAAACAGTTTATGTAGCTAGCTGCTAGCAGCTCATTAAATAGCTAATTAAAAGTCTAGGGACCCCAGTGTTTAGAGATCACAGAACTAGTTTGAGCTAGCTTTACATCTCAAACAAGGCAGACGTTTTTAATGGTAATGAAACTCACAGATTCCCAGTCCTCTGAATCAAGAACCTAAACTCAGAATGAACTAGTCCATCGTTCACAGTCTTTACATCAAGATCTTTCCAATAGATCTGATCTAGCTCAACCAGAAGTTATGTTCTTGATGTGGAAATTACGAGTGAGGTTCTTTGGCCTGTGTTAGTCAGGAGGTCAGACTAGATGATCACAGTGGTCCCTTATGGCCTTAAATTCTATGAATCAATTTGCAATTAGTGCCCATACCCTTTTAAAAGCCAACGCCACTTCTCCCCCCCCCCCCCCACCACCCCGTATAAAACAAGTTTATTCTAGACCCAGGGGAGCAGGAAGTAACGTAAAACCTCCTTCATGTTCCTGGGGCAGCAAATGGCTATGCTAGACCTTCATTACATTTTTTTGTTGATAGCAAACAACAGCTAAGAGGTCATTAAGAAAAGCTTATACCCTACCACAACTTTTTCTGTGTGAACGGAAGCACTACTTTCTTCTCCAGGAAATGCAGTCTGTGCCAGTTCTTGTTGTGCTAAGTCTGATATTGGTGATTCAGGGATAGCACTCTCCTCCCAAAGTTACCAACCAACAAATACTCCAGTGTTAGAGGCTTTATAAAGCTGAAGGCAGCATACAAACAATTTGTAATCATTTAGGGCAAACGACTGGCTCCATTGGAATCAGTGGGAATAGTGTCTATGGCAAGGTTGCAGTTAGAACTAGGGCTGGTTGAAAATGTTCCATCAAAACTATTTTTTCATGGAAAAGTGGATTTTTGACTAAAGGAAATTTCCCATGAATTGTGTCTGGTTCCCAAACAAACTTTCTGGTTTTGAGATGACACCTTTCCAGTTTTTTCAATAAAATGTAAAACTTTTCCATCGGGGGAACCAAGCGTGCAGTTATATATGTATAAGAGTGCTTACACCAGTTTAAATTATGCCAATCCAGGTATTTACAATAGGAGTGTTGTGCTAGTTTGACTATACTATAAAATTAAACCAGTAAAACTTTTAAGGGGATGCAAGGCCTCGGTCTCTTAAGTCACCTTTGTAAATGGACCTTAGACACCTAAGTTACTTAGGCACTGCGACACTTTTACCCCTTAGCTCTTGTTAAAGAAGCTCATGCTTTTTCCACCCAGAGAACCCAGGTTCAATCCCACAGCTGACCTAGCTGGTCATTACACAATCAGAGAGATTTTTTTAAAGTCGTGGTGGAAGTGCTTCATCTATATAAATAGATGTTAAAGTCCATTTATAAAATGCTTTGGGGGAGGGATAGCGCAGTGTTTGAGCATTAGCCTGCTAAACCCAGGGTTGTGAATTCAATCCTTGAGGGGACCATTTAGGGATCTGGGGCAAAAATTGGTCCTGCTGTGAAGGCTGGGGACTGGACTTGATGATCTTTCAAGGTTCCTTCCAGGTCTATGAGTTGGGTATATAAAACGACCCTGAGCTGATCTCAGCTGGCAATGGGCCCTTAGGGCCTCACAAGATTAGCCCGACAATAAATGCAAGACATCATCAACATAGGAACATACAATTCATCAACTTTTATTTTGATGGAGATATTGAAAAATACTCCAAACCAATGCCCAACAGACCTATTATTATAAGAAAACAAATTAGAAAAAGAAGCCACAATGCTAATGTCTTCCTGTGGGAGAAAAGGGAGAGAACTTGAATCTTGCTGACTGGAAAATGTAAGAATTTGAAAATAAAATAATTTAAACATTTTAAAAGTAGGTTAGAGTCATAGCCACTCTGTGCCACAAAGAAAGAGAAACAGCTGCCAGGGTCCAGCTTCTTGAGTGGCACCAGGTGGCAGCAGCATTCCCAATATAAGATAGGAAGTTGGGATGCATGTTCCATACATAATGCTTGACTAAGCCACTTTATGCCTTAAGGTTGCATGGTGCGTGGATTGCACAAGGGCAACCCCACTGAGTGGCTGTTATGTTATGAGCCAACAGAGGTTTAAAATGCAAATTGAAGTCACTTTTGGCATTTGCATTCATAGGAAATACATCATGGTCTCACGACAAGCTCAATGTTTGCTCAGTCAAGACTCGAGCGAGAATCAGAACTCCATTTAGATAGGCTGGACCTAGCTGGAAAAAGAGGAAGTAATATACAGGGAAAAAAATAAGGCTGAAAGTAATAGCCAAGCAGCTATTTGTTGGGATGCTGAGACAGTGTGGAAAATGTACCAGCTTTGGGAGATCTTAGGGCCTAATCCAAAGCCCACTGAAGTCAGTGGGAGCGATCATGGCCCTTGAATCAGGCCGAATCTGGAAAGAGAAAGTCAAAACTAAATATCAGGTGTCTTTGGGAACATTCCTCCAGCCAAAGGATTCACAATTAAACCTGCTATGTTTTTACTTTTTCACACTATACCTTTTATCTACAGGCTGTAAAGTGTGTTCTTCCTGCACCTGGAGTTGCAAACACATCCTACTCACACACAGGAATCATTTCGTAAAAGGAGCATCTTCTCAATTACTGCAAAGGACGTATTAAGTTTGAACTTGGAACATGATTATATTCACATTTTAGCAAATTAGGCAAGCTGGGTTACTGTTACTCTGCCATGTTTTTCCACAGTAACATATTGATTTGTTTGCTGGATCATTTCTGCTTGAAGCTCTTCTTTTGAAGTTCAGTCCATGCTCCCAATTGCTCTAAAATTCAAGAGTAGTGAATGCTTTATGGGGCTCTGTGCTGCTTCCAGTTGTCAGCGGGAGTTTGCCCACTGACGTCAATGGGAGACAGAGAAGCCCAAAATAGAAGATTTTTTTGGATGCTTTACTCTCCTCCCTTCCACTAAGTCTGACACTTAGGCTGTGGCTCACACATATTTAGAAAAAAATCATTTAGAAAGAGAGCATGAGGCAGTTATCCCACTCTGAATGTTATCTTATGGTCTCAGCAGCTGTAGTGACTCCCGTGCTGGGAACAGTTTGAATTTTCCGGCTGCTTGGTGGTTTGATTGTTGGCAGATTTTACTCAAATGGGCAAATGGGATGGATCTTAGCTAGGAGAAACTGTCTTTGAAATGCAGCTCCATTGATAATGCATATAAAAAACATGACATAGTTATGTTACACTACGAAGGGCGGCTTTACAGTTCTGATATTTATAATCTGTACCCCACACCTTCAACTTCTCTGCTCTTGTATATATTTATGGAAACTTTCACAGCAAAAATTTAGAGTTACTTAAGTCAATGAAGAATGGATCTATTTTTGATATTTGTTTGCACTTATAAATAAAAGAAAAATTCTGTCAAGGTGAGAGAGGCAATTTTTTTCTCCCACTAGTCACTTGCTATTAAAAGATGAGGTATCAGTCCTCAATATCTCTGTGACTCAGCAATTCATTTACACAGTTTTACTGCTTTGGACATAACACAGCTGAGTTCCTAGCTTGATGAAATATTGTTATCCACATAATTCATTTTGTGCTCTTCAACGAGGTATTCAGATTTGTGGCTGTTTCCATTTGAGGTTAAAATTGGATTGAAAATTCATGTGTAAGCTCCACAGATGAGGCAAGTCTGAGTATCAGGAAAGTGTCAATTAAATTCACCTTCTAGTCTATGGCATAAAAATCTGCTCTGAAAACCTTGAAACATGCTCCCATTATCATATCAATTGAAGGCAGCAGAAATAACTCAAGTCGGAGGTGAATACAAGCTTATTTCAAGATCTTTATAATAAACTTCTAGTCTGTTTTATTAAGAGTAAGAATGTTGATTGCTGTACATAGTAATGGGCTACAGAGTAGTGATTCATTGTTTTTTCTTTGATAATATGCGCTCATTAATGATGTTATTGATTAAACTTAAATTAGCAGTTCACTGATTAACTCATCCTTCATCTTTTTATTTCTGTCATAAAATGTAGCAAAGGCCACATAAGCAATGTATTAATTCAGAAGTGGTTACAAACTTGTAAGAAACAATAACAGATGTTCTCTCTTGGGGATCACCTGTCCCTCAGCCTCTCCCTAGGGAGGACTTGAAGGAAAAGTGCTCCTATTTATAGAAACTACATTTAAAAAAAATATTTTTAATTGGAACACTTTGGGGTATTTTCGCGGAGATAAATATGAAGAAGCATGTCTCAATGAACAAGCAGGTAGCCCTTCATTAGCAATGAATGATCTCATCAGGTTTGCAGTTTGGAACACCGCCTGAAAGTGTTTATGCTTCTCTTTACTTCTTTAGTATGAAAAATTTAGCTAGATATTTCTTTCTTGTAAGAATTCTGGTACTTCCTGTTTCCAGGAAGACCAAGATGCCACAAACATAGCCTGACTTCTGGTTCTCATACCCGCTGGAATGTGACAGTGCAAACATGTGTGACTATAAAAATAATTCATAAAAAGTTAAAGGGGATCTATCAAGTTAAAAGACAATTATTTTTGAAAATAATCCTTCATGGGTTATCAATAACCCCCTAAAAAGGATTATATCTGAAATAATTTTAAATATCAAATTTACTTTGCACCTTTTGTGCAATGTGTTTACTTTTTCAAAAAAAAAAAAATCATCCAGCCTGGTCAATAAAAATAGACTAGTCACTTTCACTTTGTGTCTAGTCAATTTCTGTGTCTTGGTCTAATGCACTAGCACCATGCTGCCCTGTCCCAGTTGCAAAGCCAGGCTACAATTGGCAATCTAATCCTTGCAGGCAGCCTCCTGTGACTCTATTGAAAGATCAGGACCCCTGAAGGGAAATCCCTTAAATACAAAGTTTAAACAATCTGTCTGCACTGAAATTTTCAAGGAGGGGAAGAGAGGGAGGGGAGAATCATAACAATGCTCCTGTGGTTATTGCCTTTCCAAATCCCTTTTTACAATACTACATTTGGTGTAAACCTATGTATAGTAGCTCGTTAAGTGAATATTTCTTAATGTTTCTGTTCAGATAGCCCCTAGGGCTATTGCCCTTTTCTACTGTCAGTTTGGAAGCTGTTTTTCTTTTGGGAACTGATTTACTCCACTCTAGTCTTAATGAAACTCCGAAGGAAAGGAAAACTATACAAAGACCTGACCCATTTGTTGCTTTTTGGGAAAAACTGCCCAGCAATCAGAAAGAGTTTCTTTCACTACTGCCTGGCTAAGGTAGCAGCATGGAGAAAGTGAGCCTGTATACAAGGAATTAGAAATAATGAAAGTTCAGGAACCTGGTGGGAAAACCGATATGGTTTTGCCCTTATCAAGGCAAAAGTCTCTCTCTGTATTACCCTTACAAAAATCCACCCGGCAACAATATGCTTTTAAGCAAAAGTCAGGTGAGGGAAAGAAATTTATACATTCAGTTAATTGATTCTCTATTCAATTTAATTAATTAAGGGCCCAGTTGTGCATCTCTTATACAGGAGCCCATTGGATTTAATGAGACTAGTCCCATGTGTAAGTGATCAAGTGAGTAGGGGTTAGAGACTCACACCCCAATTAACTGAGCTCTTGTCTAGCAGGAGAATCTCTCTGCTGCTGTGTGCACAGGAGAGCCAGATCAGGTGAAGCTGGGGGAAGGAGCCACTCCATGCCAAGTTCCCCCTTACCCAGTCCTGCTGCCTCCTCACTGCCGGTTACAGGTCTATGCTTTTGTAGACTCCCAGGCTGAGAGATGGGCATTCTCCTCTCAGCTAAATTCGGCTGTGTATTTAGTAGCCATTGGATCCATATCACAGGCTGAATTAAGGGCGATAATTGTGCTGAGAACCGTGCCCACCCTGCTAAACCGGAGTCTACATGTTTGAGATTTCAAAACTTGAATTAAACCAATGGAGAAAAGGCCCTTCAAAGGCAGGAGATGATCAGGTCCAGGGGAAGTGGTGAAGCCAAGGGCTCGCTTGGACCTATATATATATTTATATATTATCAATTCCTGCGAAAGATTGTTTATACTGAAAGGAGGAGGAAAGGGGGAGGGAGCTTAGGATATACATGTACTGTCAGTCTGAATTTGTACCAGGAAGCCAGGCAAGAGGGAGGCTGGGAAAGGTCTAGCAGCAGCCATACAATGAGACAGAGCAGTTTTAGAGGGTGATTCTGTTTTCTTCTGTAATCAAGTGTTGTGTTCAGTGTTAGTAAAGAGCAACTCTGTGATTCATTCCTTTTTTATCAGGTGACCGGGATGGCATGGGAGAATAGCTCCTAAGGAAGCCAGGCTATCATAGGAGAAGTTCCTTGCCTGAAGAAATGTGTGGAGGCACTGTCCCTTCTCTTTATGAAAGTCCTATGATTGAAGGGACTAGAGGACCAAGCAGGGGTGAAAGTAACTTAAAGGACTTACCGGTATGCCGGAGTCCTGAGCTGGGCGTGGCCTCAACCGGAAAGGGGGGGGAGCTTTCAAGATTTAAAGGCCCTGGGGCTCCAGATGTGGCTGGGAGCCCCAGGGCCTTTAAATCACCCCGGAGCTACCAGCTGCAGAGGCGGCTGGGAGCCCTGGGACTCAGGGACGAATTAAAGGACCTGGGGCTCCGGCTGCCATGGAGCTCTGGGCCCTTTAAATCACAACGGGAGCCCTGCTGCCACTACCCCGGGGCAGCGGGGCTCGTGCTAGGGCTGGGGTAGCTGCAGCAGGGCTCCGACGGTGATTTAAAGGGACCAGGGCTCGAGCCAGCATGGCAGCGGGGTTCTTGCCGGTACGCCGTACCGTACCGGCTTACTTTCACCTCTGGGACCAAGTCATATCAGGGGGAGAAAAACCCTCCTTCCTCCTCGATGAAACAATTAGGTGGAAACTCCACGAGCTGAAAGTAATTGTCTTCTACTCCCATTGTGGGGCTTTTCCTAAGTAGGTGATCACCTTGCTCTAACAAAACAGAAGGCAACAAAGGGGAAACCTTCTTTGTATGGGGAATCTTGGTCTGGACTGGGTGGGATTGAGCTCACAGGAAGGTGGGGATTCCAGTCAATGATGATATAGTTGGTAATCACAGATCTTAAGCAGAATCATATAGACTCAGACTCATAGACTTTAAGGTCAGAAGGGACCAATATGATTGTCTAGTCTGACCTCCTGCACAACGCAGGCCGCAGAATCTCACGCACCCACCCACTCCTGCAACAAACCCCTAACCTATGTCTGAGCCACTGAAGTCCTCAAATCATGGTTTAAAGACTTCAAGGTGCAAATAATCCTCCAGCAGATGACCCGTGCCCCACGCTACAGAGGAAGGCAAAAAAACCCCGGGCCTCTGCCAATCTGCCCTGGAGGAAAATTCCTTCCCGACCCCAAATATGGCGATCAGCTAAACCCTGGGCATGTGGGCAAGACTCACCAGCCAGACACCCAGGAAAGAATTCTCTGTAGTAACTCAGATCCCACCCCATCTAACATCCCATCACAGGCCATTGGGCATATTTACCACTAATAGATAAAGATCAATTAATTGCCAAAATTAGGCTATCCCATCATACCATCCCCTCCATAAACTTATCAAGCTTAGTCTTGAAGCCAGATATGTCTTTTGCCCCCACTGCTCCCCTTGGAAGGCTATTCCAGAACTTCACTCCCTTGATGGTTAGAAACCTTCATCTAATTTCAAGTCTAAACTTCCTGATGGCCAGTTTATATCCATTTGTTCTTGTGTCCACATTAGTACTGAGCTTAAATAATTCCTCTCCCTCCCTGGTATTTATCCCTCTGATATATTTATAGAGAACAATCATATCTCCCCTCAGCCTTCTTTTGGTTAGGCTAAACGAGCTGAGCTCTTTGAGTCTCCTTTCATAAGACAGGTTTTCCACTCCTCAGATCATCCTAGTAGCCCTTCTCTGTACCTGTTTCAGTTTGAATTCATCCTTCTTAAACACAGGAGACCAGAACTGCACACAGTATTCCAGATGAGGTCTCACCAGTGCCTTGTATAACGGTACTAACATCTCCTTATCTCTACTGGAAATACCTCGCCTCATGCATCCCAAGACTGCATTAGCCTTTTTCACAGCCATATTACATTGGCGGCTCATAGTCATCCTGTAATCAACCAATACTCTGAGGTCCTTCTCCTCCTCTGTTACTTCCAACTGATGCGTTCCCCAGCTTATAACAAAAATTCTTGTTATTAATCCCTAAATGCATGACCTTGCACTTTTCACTATTAAATTTCATCCTAGTACTATTACTCCAGTTTACAAGGTCATCCAGCTCTTCCTGTATGATATCCCGGTCCTTTTCTGTATTGGCAATACCTCCCAGCTTTGTGTCATCCACCAGCTTTATTAGCACACTCTCCATTTTTGTGCCAAGGTCAGTAATAAAAAGATAAGTGATAAGATTGGTCCCAAAACCGATCCCTGAAGAACTCCACTAGTAACCTCCCTCCAGCCTGACAGTTCACCTTTCAGTATCACCCGTTGTAGTCTCCCCTTTAACCAGTTCCTTATCCACGTTTCAATTTTCATATTGATCCTCATCTTTTCCAATTTAACTAATAATTTAGGTAAATTAGATTCACTGTGTTTCCTTTATCTAAAAAATCTGTTACCTTCTCAAAGGAGATCAGGTTGGTTTGGCACGATCTACCTTTTGTAAAACCATGTTGTATTTTATCCCAATTACCATTGACCTCAATATCCTTAACTACTTTCTCCTTCAAAAAATTTTCCAAGACCTTGCATACTACAGAGGTCAAACTGCCAGGCCTGTAGTTACCCAGATCACTTTTTTTTCCTTTCTTAAAAATAGGAACTATGTTAGCAATTCTCCAGTCATACAGTACAACCCCTGAGTTTACAGATTCATTAAAATTTCTTGCTAATGGGCTTGTAATTTCATGTGCCAGTTTCTTTAATATTCTTGGATGAAGATTATCTCAGCCCCCACAATTTAGTCCCATTAAGCTGTTCGAGTTTGGCTTCTACCTCAGATCTGGTAATATCTACCTCCATAGCCTCATTCTCATTTGTCATCCTGCCATTATCCCTAAGCTCCTCATTAGCCTCATTAAAGACTGAGGCAAAGTATTTGTTTAGCTATTTGGCCATAGATTATCTTTAACTTCCACTCCATCCTCAGTGTTTAGTGGTCCCACTTCTTCTTTCTTTGTTTTCTTCTTATTTATATGGCTATAGAATCTTTTACTATTTGTTTTAATTCCCTTTGCAAGGTCCAACCCTACATGGTTTTTGCCTTTCTCACTTTATTCCTACATGTTCTGACCTCAATGAGGTAGCTTTTCTTGCTGATCTCTCCCATCTTCCACTCCTTGTAGGCTTTCTGCTTTTTCTTAATCGCCTCTCTGAGATGCTTGCTCATCCAGCTTGGTCTACAACTCCTGCCTATGAATTTTTTCCCCTTTCTTGGGATGCAGGTTTCTGGTAGTTTTTGCAACTTTGACTTGAAGTAATTCCAGGCCTCCTCCGCCTTTAGATCCACAAGTTCTTCAGTCCAATCCACTTCCCTAACTAATTTCCTTAATTTTTTAAAGTTAGCCCTTTTGAAATCAAAAACCCTAGTTGCAGATCTATTTTTGTTTATCCTTCCATTTAGTTTGAACTGAATTAGCTCATGATTGCTCGAACCAAGGGGTCCCTCATTAAAAGCTTGGTCTAAATCCAGTGGATCAGGCCCTAAAAGTGGGTGGAAGATCGGAGCACTCACATCACACAAGGCAGGTGTGAATCACAAGCTTTATTTGGAGTTGGATGTCCTGCCCAAATGGACTGATCTGCCCTCTACAAAGGTCACCAGAATACATTTGTATGGGAGACATTGGTAAACATTGCTGGCTTCCTGTATCACCCTCTGTTGGGTAAATAAAACCTGCAGGGATTTTTCCCCTTCCCATAATAGTGTCAGATATTGGAAAGCAGGTGGGAGGCTGAGGAGATGAAAGGAAATTTACCGGCACTAAAGAAGGGCTAAGAACAGTTAAAGAGAAAGAACAAGACTGCTGTCCCTAGACAGCTGTTTAAAATGCAGCCTCAGAGGCTGCTAGCCCTTTCCATGAAGAGGACACAGACAGGTCAAAGAGACAGCAAAAGAAGCAAATCACTGAGGTGGGGGCAAAGGATAAGGGATTTTTACTCCAAGAAGAAGCAGCAGAGATGCACACGCTAGTGTTTTGCAGGTACAATATTATTCCAGCTGCTTTGCTCCCTTTTCAAAACCAGTAAGTCCTGTGCCATTTGATGTACACAGCATGGAAAATGCTTGGAAATCACCATGTAAAGAAGACAACATATTCTCCCTGTTGATCCCAGGTTTGCCTTCAGTTCCATTGTTCTATTGCTCATAGAAAATCTAAAGGGGGAGGGGCAGGATGGAAAACAAAATTGCCTGTTTATCCCAGAGAACTGAATTTGTTTTCTGATCTTCTTTGCCCTTCTCAGCAGGGATACAGTGACAAAGGTGCCCTTTGACCAGGGGTCCAGGAGGGACACGGGGGCCAGCGGCAGGCGAGACACCAGCCTGCAGGGGCGCTCTGGGCTGGAAGAGCTAATTCCTGAGACAACCAGCAAGAGGCACCGTGCCGGTGAGTCATCGCCCCACCACAAGTTACCTTTACATCAGGGTTCTGCCCCCAGCAGTAACCCACAATCTGGGTCTCCCCAGGGGAACCCCAAACCCACTATCCCCATCTAGCCTCAGTAGCTACTGCCAGTCACCATCTAGCCCCCGCTCACTGGGGCAGACTGCAGTCTGTAAACCACTCATCATCGGCAAGGGGGGTTAGGACCTGCTGCCTTTGCCTGTCTCTGGGCTGCCCCCTTGCAGCCCCAGTACCTTTTTGGCCCTTTTAGCAAGGCCTGAGCCTGGGGATTTACTAGGCTGGGGGCCACCCAGCTCCCTTTACCATCATTACTCCACCTCAGGTACCCTTCTCAGCTCCCAGGCAGCCCAGTCCTTCTCTCTCTAGGAAGCTAGACAGTGTGTGTGTCTGTCTCTGGCCCTCAGCTCTCTTATAGGGCCAGCCGTGGCCCCAGCTGCATCTGCTTCCCCCAATCAGCCTAGCTTTTCCCAGCTGCGGCCCTCTCCATTAACCCCTTCAGGGCCGGAGCAGGGTGACCACCTGGCTACAAGCCCTCCTGGCTATGGACAAAGCTTCAAAATGTGACCCCAGTGCACCCTAAAGGCAAACAAAAAGGACACCAAATCTATTAATTTTACATAATCTCATTATTTTAAAGCCAGTCTCATGATTTTTGACCATTTGGGGTTGGCAATACTGTTGTTAGTAAGGTCACAGAAAGAAGACCCGGAAGACTCAGGCTCACATAAGGCTGAGAGAACAGCCACACTTCTGATGCTAATCTGAACTGAGCCTTTTGAGGTTCACCCAGTGCTAACCTGGAGTTCGAGCCATTTTCACTGAAGATAAGTAATCTTGACAGGCAGTATCAGACACTCATTTCCAGCAGCATCAATCTGAAAGTAGCACCTGCTACTTGCAGGGCCCTCTCCAACTTGCCTCTGGACCTGCTTTAAACAAGGAAATGGACTCTCCCAACTGCTGCCCTGCTATACTTTTCTGACTCTTAATCAGGGGTGAAAGTAACTCAGAACATTTACCAGTACAGGACTGGGGCAGCTCTGGCCCCTGGAAGGGGCAGGGCCTCAGGCAGAAAGGGCGGGACTGGGGGGTCAGCATCCCCCAGTCAGCCCTTCCAGGCCACCTATCCTGTGCCGCCCAGGGCTCCTGAGGTGATTTAAAGGGCCTGAGGCTTCGGACACCGCTGCTGCTAGTCCTGGGCCCTTTTAAATTGCCGGACCCGGGGCAGCTGCTCCCTTTGCCCCCCTGCACCTGTCGGCGGCCGACAGGGGGCAAAAGGGACAGGGACCTTAAAGCGTTGCAGGGTCCTTAAAGCACTGCCACAACAACGCTTTAAGGTCTCTGCCCCTTTTGCCTCCCCTGTTGGCCTCCCTGCTGGTACGGACCTTACCAGCAGGGCCGCTGACAGGGGAGGCAAAAGGGGCAGGGACATTAAAGTGCTGCCACCATAGGCTGGAGCACCCATGGGGAAAATTTGGTGGGTGCGGAGCACCCACTGGCAGCTTCCCGACCGCCCCCCCACCCCAGCTCACCTCTGCCTCCACTCCGCCTCCTCCCCTGAGCAGGCCGCTGTGTCCTGCTTCTCCCCTCTCCCTCCCTCCCAGCGCTTGCACCGCAAAACAGCTGGAAGGGAGTTGGGAGGAGGAGGAATGCAGCACGGTTGGGGAAGAGGTGGGGCCAGGGTGGGGATTTGGGGAGGGATCCAATTGGGGCAGGGAGGGGGCAGAGTCGGGGCCGGGGCTGGGGGGGGCGCGAGCTCCCACCGGCGCCAACAAAAGTTGGCACCTGTGGCTGCCATGGCAGCACTTTAATGTTGGCTGGGTACCGGCTGGTGCAGGTTCTTACCAGTATGCCGTACCAGCCCGTACCATCTCACTTTCACCCCGGCTCTGAATAAAGAAAAGGCGGGAAAAACCCAGACTCTCGTAACACAACCCATGTGCCACCCAACCACCTCTCCCTCTCCATGCTACATTCCCTCTCAATCTCTCTCAGCATGGGGGGAAGGTGCAGTGGTGTTCGGGATGCTAAACTGGCAGGAGGCAAGGATTTTCATTGACCATTTCTCTCTCCACTCATGGCTTTACTGTGCAAATCTTGTCTCTCACTCATACATACATAATTTATTATTATATGTATTGTGCATAGAGGCCCCAGTCATGGGTCAGCATCCCATTGTCCTAGGTGCTGTACCAACACACAAGATGGCAACTGCCCCAAAGAACTTACACTCTAAATAAACACACAAAGTCTTTTAATAAAACCAGTAACATCAAATCAAAAAGATTCAGCAGCTTTTACTTTTCGTCTGAAACAATCCAAACCGCTTTATGGCTCAGTTATGGTAGAAAAACCTTTTCAGCACAAAGCCATAAGGCAAATAAAACAGAAGTGCCTGTCTTAGCATAATGCAGATCAGTTCTACGTGGGTAATGAGACGGTGAACCAGAATAGCTGGACACAATTTACAGGATTTTTCAAATCATAGTATTAAGTGAGACGCTACTTAGAATTTGTTCATTGCAAGCCCGATTCTGTTCTCACATCCACTGGTGGGACTCGGGAATAACCCTGTTGAAGTCAATGGAGTGACAGCAGTTTAAAAGACAGGAGAATCCAGTCCTTATTTAGCCCATTGCTACTATACTTTATTGAACAAAGAGTTCTACCTCTCACCCACAGACTGAATAAGAAAGCCAAGTGACTTCCTTATCGCTTACTGCCTCTTCAGGGTTGATTTGAAAGCAGGAAAGGTAGCTAGTATTAGCATAATCCTCCTATAATATCCCCCCACTCTGAGACATAACAGTCTTTGTTTACATTTCCCCACAGAAATGTGATAATAAATCAAGTGCCTTATTTCAGCTGTAGTGCTCAGCCATCTGGTCACTTTGCTGTCTATGGACATTATTTTGTTTCTATCAAGACTTGTTGAACTGGTTCTGATATACATAGGTACTGACTCTGTGGGTGCTTCGGGGCTGGAGCACCCACGGGGAAAAATTAGTGGGTGCTCCGCACCCACTGGCATCCAAGCTTCCCCTGTCCCCACCCCTTCCTCCCCACCTCCCCGTGTGCCGCGTCCCCACTCCTCCCAGTGCTTCCTGTCCCCCCTGTCATCTAACAGCTGTTTGGTGGCGCTTAGGACTTTCCAGGAGGGAGGGGGAGGAGTGGGGACGTGGCACGCTCAGGGGATGGGGCGGAGACTTGGGGAAGGGAGTGGAATGGGGGCAGGAAGGGGGCGGGGCTTGGGTGGGAAAACGTGGGGTGGGGCAGGGACTTTGGGGAAGGGGTGGAATGGGGGTGGGGCGAGGGCGGTGCAGGGGTGGGAAGAGGCGAGGCCAGGAGTGGGGGTGGGGGTGGGAGTTGAGCACCCACCGGGCAGAGGGGAAGTCGGCGCCTATGCTGATATATTGAACAGGTATTTGTCATCATGCTTCAAATGTTCTAATTTCCTCCAAAGGCAAATCTGGTCCCGCGGGACAAACCAAGTAACCAGCAAGTGTGCAAAGAAATAAGCCAAGGGCATAGTGTGGCCAGAATATGCCTTGCAATCCCCACACAGCCACTATTGCACTCAGCTCCATGGTCACAGACACAGTGGCTCCATCCCCCTACCCCCAAATCTCACTCTATTGGCCTGTTACACAGGCTGCCATGGAGTTGTACTCCAAGTTGTGAGAAAGGCAAGGCATTCAGGGGTGCCACATTGAATCTATTGCAATCAAGATCTTCCACAGACTACTTGAGCTCTAGAATGTTACTCCTAAAGTAAATAAGATGCAAGCTAAGATATGAGTGGGGAAAATAACCCCAAACCCAGATTTCAATTCAATATGAAGGTGGAACCTGGATATCAATATTCCTGAAGAAGATTTTGGAGGTAGTGTGAAGTTTGCAATTTGCCGTGGCAGCAAAAGAGGCACATGTCTTGGTGTCAGCAGCCCAAACCAGCATCACATCACGGTATGGGCAGATCGTTGTATCTCTACACACAGCAGTTGGAATTTTGGTTCACTTCTGAGCACCACCGAACCAGAAAGGCATTCCCAAACAGGAGGGAGATCAGAGAAGTGCAGCTAATGCAATTAGAGGGGTTGATGGATTGATGTAGGAGGAGAAGTAAAGAGTTAGTCATGTACAGCTGGGTTAAGCAACTAACAAGATGGCAATTTAGTCTACAAATATTTAAAGTTCGTACAGGCCAAGGATGAAGCGGAATTATTTAGGTGCCTGCAACTCAGAGCAATGAGATGAAACAGAGAGAAAAAAAATTAATGAATGGCAGGAAGTCTGCCTGATCTTGAGATAGATTACAATGGGCCCTGAGTGAGGGGCAATGCATGGCACCTCAGGAGCAGACTGGAGAACATACTGTGGCTTTGGGAGTCCATAGTTCCTCTCCTGTGCCCCCTTTGCCCAGGGGGAAGCATAATTTACATATCCCTTTTGGTGGAGCAGCTTACTCCTGTCCACTGCCACACGCCCAGCCACTCTGGCCAGAGAGGAAATGGGGAGGAGCCAGGGCTGCGATTAGCCCCCGCCCTCCTGACCACAGGGAAGTCAGAGTCTGAACAGAGGAGTAACAGAGACTTGCATGTAGGAGTTGTGATAAGTTGAGTGAAGTGAATGTCACATAGAACCTGTGAGATAATGGGTTGGCTGTATGCATCCCTTAAAACTCATGGGGCAGTAAGGGCTTATTTCATATCCTACCAATAATACAAAATCAAATAGATTCACATAAAACCAGCATTTCTGCACCAATGTTGACAGTTTCACCTTCCCAGATGGTACCATTTCATTGCTCCTAACGTCTATGAGTCCAGGAATATCTGGGGAACCTTAGGGCAGAACTGTCAAGTCCCCGCAGTGTCTTCCTCTCCCTAGGATGATGCAGGGAAAGAGGCGGTTGGCTCCCTCTTACCAAGTCAGTCACTTCCTGGAACAGCACAGGCTGGCCCAGCTGCCACTGGGTTTAGAATGCCCACCCAAGTGCAGCAATAGGGAGCCAAAGAAACAATTTCTCTTCCTTGTGTGTGTGTGTGTGTGTGTGTATGCGTGCTTTCTCACTGTAGCCCCAGCCTGCAGAAAGATGAGACAGCCGTAAAGAGAGACACATATTTTTGCAATTGTCCTTTGAATAGTATCCTGCTAATGAATAAGTCATGTATGCTGTAGTATGTTAATGTTTTATTGTAATTTTGCCTTACTAAAAAGTTCAAACTCCTCCCCCCAAAAAACCC
Source organism: Trachemys scripta elegans (assembly GCF_013100865.1). Taxonomy (NCBI): domain Eukaryota; kingdom Metazoa; phylum Chordata; order Testudines; family Emydidae; genus Trachemys; species Trachemys scripta. The sequence goes on along the minus strand of NC_048304.1, from coordinate 11,672,167 downwards.
AACACCATCCATATAGCACAATAAGCAGCAGCCTATTTTCTGCATGGAGGAACCTCATAGGGAGACAGCAACACCTATTTAAAATGGTTAACAATAAGCTGCTCGCTTATGTATTTCAAACAGCTTTTGCCAGGCACAATCCTAACACCGTGAGGGATCAGTGACATGCTACCTACCGATAGCGCTACGTGGCTTTAACACTGCAGTATGCACCTAGAGAATGGTACAGAATATTGAAGGAAATAGAGTCCTTCCCACACGCTCTCCTGGAGATCATTCTGTACCCCGAGGAATGAAGATCCATCTCTCCTGTCAGAGTCTTATCTTTCAGCCTCACGTGTTAAGCAAAAATTTCCCTGTGCATCAGAATTATAGAGACCTAGGGCCTGCTCCAGTGTCCATTGAAGTCAATGCAAAGACTCTCATTGATTTCAACAAGCTTTGGATCAGGCCCTTTGGCACAGCAGTTGGGCCTTTGGGCTGCAGGGAAGCAAGTGCCTTTAAAACAAACAAACAAAAAAAACCCAAACCAGAAACTAATACTATTCAACAGAATCCACTCACCACCGAGGAAAAAATATCTCCTGGCAGACAGATTTTAAAGTTCCAGCACTGTAGATACAAATTAACATAGTTCCCATCCACCATGAACATGTATGTAGCTTTCACTAGCTACCAGCATTATGGCTACCACATACAAAATGCTGGAGCAGCAGTTTTAAAAGGAAGAAAGGTTTATATGTGTGTTCTAAAAGCAGCAGCTATTAAAAGCTGTGTTTCAATCATGATTTGCCTACACCTATTTTGCTTTATTTATAATGTATTTTTTTCTTCTGCTTTCCTATTTACAGCACTTAACCCGATATTTTCTTATGCCAGTAAAAGCACAACCCATATAAATACAGCGGTTGTCTTTTTGGGTAACAGTAAGAATTGAACCAGGGAACTCTAAAGCTAAAAGCAGGCGTGGTTACAGCTTGACCTAAAGAGTCAAGCTGTAGTTAAGAGTGTAATAGACTTACATCCCCTGCAGATCAGGCACAACGTGGACAAATATGCTGAGATCAGTGGGTTGCACTAACAATCAGAGAAACACTTTCCTATTAATCTAAATTTGACCTGGGAAAAAGTCACACAAATGTTTCCCAATGAGAATTTAGGGCCTGATTTTTTTTAAACTTACACTGCAATTAAAAACCCGCAGCTGGCCCATGCCAGCTGACTTGGGCTCGCTGTGCTAGGGCTAAGGGGCTGGTTAATTGCAGTGGAGACCTTCAGGCTTCACCCTGCAAGGTGGGACAGTCCC